>NW_005842005.1:2344649-2382742 GCF_000455745.1 Alligator sinensis
GCCAATAAATGCAAGGTTCTCCACCTTGGGAAGAAAAACCCACAGCATCCTTATAGGCTCGGCACTGCTATGTTGTTTAGCACTATGGAAGAAAGAGACTTGGGGGTCATCATTGACCACGAGATGAACATGAGCCTGCAATGCGATGCGGCGGCTAGTAAAGCGACCAAAACGCTGGCTTTCATCCATAGATGCTTCTCAAGCAAATCCCGGGACGTCATTCTCCCCCTGTACTCGGCCTTAGTGAGGCCGGAGCTGGAGTACTGTGTCCAGTTTTGGGCTCCACAATTCAAAAAGGATGTGGAGAAGCTTGAGAGAGTCCAGAGAAGAGCCACGCGCATGATCAGAGGTCAGGGAAGCAGACCCTACGATGACAGGCTGATAGCCCTGGGGCTCTTTAGCCTGAAAAAGCGCAGGCTCAGGGGTGATCTGATGGCCACCTACAAGTTTATCAGGGGTGACCACCAGTATCTGGGGGAACGTTTGAGAGCGAGAGCGCCCCAAGGGATGACGAGGTCGAAGAGTTATAAACTCCTGCAAGACCGTTTCAGGCTGGACATGAGGAAGAATTTCTTTATTGTCCAAGTCCCCGAGGTCTGGAATAGCCTGCCATCGGAGGTGGTTCAAGCACCTACACTGAACCTTCAAGATGAAACTGGATGCTTATCTTGCTGGGATCCTATGACCCCAGCTGACTTCCTGCCCTTTGGGCAGGGGGCTGGACTCGATGATCTTCTGACGTCCCTTCCAGCCCTGATGTCTATGTAATCTATGAAATTTGGACTG
Source organism: Alligator sinensis (assembly GCF_000455745.1). Classification (NCBI taxonomy): domain Eukaryota; kingdom Metazoa; phylum Chordata; order Crocodylia; family Alligatoridae; genus Alligator; species Alligator sinensis. Next base: position 2,345,436 of record NW_005842005.1, read on the forward strand.
AAAACCTGCAATCTCTGACTGGATTTCTGATGGAAATCAATAATCATCACCTCTCCATCAGACTCTCTCTTGAATACTCCAGCACCAACACTTCCTTTTTAGACATGATGATCACTATCCAAAATGGTAAAATACAAACCACCATATATAAGAAACCCATGGACCAACATACATATCTGCACAGAACCAGCAATCACCCTAAATACACCAAGAAAGCTGCAATATAGAAGCAAGTCCTCCGATATTACCAAATTTGCACTGAGAACGCCCATAAGCGACACCTCACAAATCTCAAAAGGGCTTTAACTCAACAAAGACACTCCTCCAGAGAAACAGATTGTACTTTTGAAAGAGCCACCATGAAGAATTACTACAGTACAGAAAGAAAATCCCCATGAATTACACACCACTACTTATGATAGATCATCCTCCCCCTGGAACCTATATGGAAAATCATCAAACAATTGCAACCCTATTCTTAAAGAGATCTTCCCAGAACCACCCATCCTAGCCTTTAAACAAGCACCAAACCTTGCCATCCTCATCACCAGAAGCAAACCTCCTCTGACCGAGAACACACCAAATGGATCCAGACCATGCCATGACAAGAAATGTAAAACTTGCCAACACATCTCCAGTACCCCCGTAATAACTACACCCCACAACAGAGCCATCAACATTCCTGCACCGACAGAAAGGTAATATATCTCATCTACTGCACTAAATGCCCTGATGGAAAATATGTAGGAGGAACCAAACAACAACCGTGTACCAGAATAAACACACACTGAAAATCTATCAAAGACAAGAATACCCAATTACCTGTGGGAGCACATTTCTCACAAGAAAACCACTCTCTCTCCAATCTCTCAGTTCTAATCCTCCAAAGGAATTTAAAAAACACCTTTTGCAGACGAGCCTACAAGCTTCACTTCATCAACCTAGTGAATACAAAAAATCATGGACTAAATATAGACATTGGATTTATGGCACATTATAACCTGCCTGACATGTGATACCCCAGATAACCTCTCTACTATTTACCAGCTACATCTTATCACCTGGTCTACATTCCCCTTTCCCTCCCCACCCCTCACCTGTTTCTTACTCACTGAGTGCCTCAATTTGCATTTTCACTGACTGGCGTTCTTGCATACTGGCTTCTGGCTTCTGTTCTATCCCATCCAGGATGAGCATAAAACAACTGCAGATGCTTTCTCAGCCTAAAGAATGATGTTTGTATCCAAAAGCTTGCAAAGAAGAATTTTTCCAACTATTTTAGTTGGTCTAATAAAAGATATCAGACTTACCCAAATAATCTTATCTAACTATGGGGCTGAAACTTTCAGTGAACTAAAATGACTGCACCTAGGAATGAGGCTGTGAGTAACCAAGACTGGATGATCTGGGGATGAGTCTGTCTTCATTCAGATCCGTTGGTCTGTGTTGCATGTTTATCTATGCTTGTTATCCCTACCCTTTGCTAAACCTAAAGTAAATAAAATAAAATAAAAGTAATTAATAAGGCCTTTTCCAACTAAACTAAAACAATCTTTTTTTAATCCTTCAGCTGTTCCAGTACATTTTTGTCTCATCTTCCTCTATTTATAGAGAGGCAGAGATCAGGGCAAAGATTTTTTTTGCATTGTGAACTGCACTAAGGACTTTGCTGGCATTCAACAAATAGGATACTGTATCTAAATGCTGATCATTTTATTTAAACCTCTATCAACCTCAGCTCGAGTCAGACAGCCCTGCAGGTTGAAAGTGCCCAGCAGTGGGCTATAATGATCAAAGCAGCAATCTAAGAGAAGCATTGCCGATTGGAGATCAATTTTTCTACCCCTGAGAGGCAAGAATTATGCTCCATAAAAATACTTTTTTTTAAATACGTTATGGCTTCAATTACTCTCTGCTCTGAGGTTTCTCTGCTTTAGACCTTATTTCAGCCAGTGGCTAGGGAAAAAAATAATAGTTAATGAATCCTGCAACACCTATGATTGTTTGGCTACATCCATGCTTCTTGCAATGGATTCAGCTTTGCATACTAGCCATTAGCAATATAACACTTTCTAAAATCCTATTTCAGATTAACATGTCATTTGCATGAAAAATAATTTGATGATCTAAAGAATATGCAGTAACACATATAGGATATCTGTTGAAAGTTGGATGGGGCAAATATTGGGTTTTTTGGTTATAATGCTCATCCAAACAATGTGTATAGCAAAAGCAAAAAGAAAGGAAAGAAAAATTACTTTACGCCAAGACCAAATGAAATGTTTCAATTTGAGATTCTTTAACTTCATGTGTGGGGATATATATATTAACTCAGTTTGGCCTGAACTGGTGGCTAGTCTCAGTCTTATCCCAAAACTTCATTTTTCAGTTATTTGCTGATAAATAATGTATCCAGCTCTAGCTGTAGGCAGTGGGAAGATGACACTCTGGCTTCTCTGCCATTTTCTGTCAGAACTCTGAAGCAGATCTGAATTATGCTCAGAGCTATCGAGCTATGGCAGCTTGTGAAAAGGTTGGATTGAGCCTTCTTGTACTTCCCAAGAAATTCACTTAGGGCTTTTTGGAATTAAATGAGATAAACAAGAAAACCTCATGTCTAAGTATTTCTTGAAAGGAGGCAGGAATGTGGGAGCTGGTTGTCTCCTCTATGGACTGGTACTGACAGCTAGCTTGAGGCCCTTGCAGTCCATTGAACAGTGTTTGGGGGCCGCATCTACACGAGACACTGACTGAGCAGTCATTACTGCCCAGTCAATTAGTACTTATATAAACATGAAATGACTGCGCAGTAACCCAAGTTGAAACCCCTCAAAGTATGCATTAATGCAGAAAAGGTGGTTTTAAATTTCAAAGAAAGATAATGTTCTGAGCATCCAGGAATGTCTCAAAGCTAAAAAGGAGGCCTACACCCAATGGAAGGGAGGGGCCATCACCAAGGAGAACTATACCTCCATTGCTCAAGACTGTAGGGGGGCTGTTAGGAAGGCTAAGGAAGAAATGGAAATGGGACTAGTGACCTGGATCAAGGATAACAAGTCCCTTTTTAAATACATAGGGGATAAAAGAAGGTACTGGGTAACATAGGGCTTCTGCAGGACATGCTAGGAAATCTGGTGGTTACACCATATGACAAAGCTAACCTCTTTAACAATTTGTTTGCCTCCATTTTTTTGAGCAGGGACTGGGGCATTCCCCCCCACCGAGATCCCCAATGGACCCAGGGAAGGCACTGCCAGGCCCAGGGTCAGTGAGGACCTAGTCAGAGAACTTCTGGTGGGACTAGATGTGTTCAAATCAGCAGGTCCTGATGATCTCCACCCCAGAGTGCTGAGGGAATTAGCAGAGGTCATTGTGGGACCCCTGGCACAGTTTTACAAGCACTCATGGTGCTCTGGCAAGGTGCCAGAGGACTGGTAAAGGGTCAGTGTGGTCCCCATTTTCAAAAAAGGGAGGAAGGAGGACCCAGGAAACTATAGGCCCGTTAGTCTTACCTCGGTCCTGGGGAAGCTCTTTGAGAAAATTATCCAGGAGCCCATCTGTGAGGGACCAGCAGCGGGGATCATGCTTAGAGGCAACCAACGTGGGTTCATTCAAGGCAGGTCCTGTCAGACCAACCTGGTGGCCTTCTACAACCAGGTCACAAAATCCTTGGATGCATGTGTTACAGTGGACGTAGTCTTTCTGGACTTTAGGAAGGCCTTCAACACTCTCACTCCATTCTCATTAAGAAATTAGGCAACTGTGGCATCGATGCCTACACAGTCAGATGGGTCGTAAATTGGCTGGAGGGCCACACCCAGAGAGTGGTGGTGTACAGGTCTTTTTTGAACTGGAGGGATGTGGGCAGTGGAGTCCCCCAGGGCTTGGTCCTCAGGCCTGCACTGTTCAACATCTTCATCAGTAACTTAGACGAGGGGGTGAAAAACACCTTGTTCAAGTTCACGGATGACACTAAGATGTGGGGAGAAGTGGGCACACTGGAGGAGCGGGACAGGCTACAACTAGATCTGGACAGGTTACAGGGGTGAGTGGATGAGAACAGGATGGGTTTCAATATGGAAAAGTGCAGGGATATTGCACCTGGGGAGGAAGAACCAGAAGCATACCTACAGGCTGAGGAGGGGAGATTTTGCCATGGGTGCTTCCAGCATTGAAATCAATGGAGTGACAATCCCCCCACTGATTATTGGTAACCCAGCTTACCCCCTCCTACCATGGCTCATGGAACTCCCTTCTCGTCAGTGCAAAGGCAGAAAAGGATCTGAGAGTCATTACTGATTCCAAGATGAACATGGGTCGTCAATGTGGGGACGCAGTCAGGAAAGCTAACTGCACCTTGTCATGCATCCACAGATGCATCTCGAGCAGGTCCAAGGAGGTGATCCTCCCCCTCTATGTGACACTGGTCAGACCACAGTTGGAGTACTGCATCCAGTTCTGGGCGCCGCACTTCAGGAGGGATGTGGACAGCCTTGAGAGGGTCCAGAGGAGGGCCACTCACATGATCAGAGGGCAGCAAGGCAGGCCCTACAAACAGATGCTATGGGACCTGAACCTGTTCAGCCTCCACAAGAGAAGGCTGAGGGGGGATCTGGTGGCTGTTTACAAACTGGCCAAGGGGGACCAGCAGCCTATGGGAAAATCCCTGTTCCCCCGAGCGCTACCAGGAGTAACAAGAAATAACGGCCATAAGTTGACTGAAAGTAGATTCAGGCTAGATATCAGGAGGCACGACTTCACATTCAGGGCGGCTAGGATCTGGAACCAACTTCCAAGAGAAGTGGTGCTTGCTCCTACCCTGGGGGTCTTCAAAAGGAGGCAGGATAATCACCTAGCCGGGGTCGTTTGACCCCAGCATTCTTTCCTGCCCATGGCAGGGGGTTGGATTTGATGATCTACTTAGGTCCCTTCCAACACTAACAACTATGAAACTATGAGTTTGTCATTCTCCAAAAATCATCATTTTATACCTTCATGAAATACCTACATTTGTCTCTAGTTTATATTTCTTCTAAGGCTTCTGCCTCTTTGTATCCCTTTTTGTTCTCTATTCATCTATCTTAAGGCACAAGTACTTGAAGGCATGGATCATAATTTGTTTTTATTTTTGTGCTTGCTTGCTTGTTATAAAATGCCATGTGCAGTTATGGCAATCGAAATGTAATTATTATTTATTAATAATAATGACCCCAATGCTCCATGTGTTCCACTTTATATTCCATACTGCACTAGTTGTAAATAAATATAGGTTGTCACTCTTTAGGGCTGTTAATCGAGCACCTTTCATAAACACTTTTTGAAAACTGAATAAAACACAGGGAAGTTCTGAGAGCCATTTTTGTTGCAGCTGCAGTCTTATAATCTCCAATATAATTTACACACTATAGCAAATTTTGGTTGGATTTTAGTAAGGTCAGTGAACCAAAAGTGGCCATTGCTAGTCTGGAGTACTGTTGTTATGGGCTGATTCTAGGGAATTCTTGATACTTATACATATACAGGTCGAATCTAATATCTTACAAATCCACATCTGTGCACATATAGTGATGCATGCCTGCATATATGAGATCAGAATGCAGCTCCCAGACTTGTCATCTGTGTTTAATACTACAGATCATGAGGTCCTTCCAGATCAATTGAAACATCTTGTAGGTTTGCCTAGTTCGGTGTTTACCTAGGTTTTTTCTTATTTACTTAACTGGTCTCAATTTGTATCTTATGCATTGAAGTATTCAGCTCAAGTTAATGCAGTTCCCCAGAGCTTTGTTCTGTGCTCAGTGCTTTTTAGTATTTATATGACCCCAATGGCTTCAGTTTTCCAACAGTATGGGCTCAATTTTCATTGCTTTGCTGATAATACCCAGCTCTACTCAGCTTTTTTTTTTTTTATTCTGCTTATCCTGTTTGACAGAAGCTCAGACATAAATGTCCCAACATTTATTTTTAAACGCAGTGCTTCATAGAAGAAATTCTTATTAACTGGAGCACCTGGCTCCAGAGGCATTACTCATTCTTCTGAAATACAGATTGATGGTGATCACATTGCTTTTGCAGATGTTGCTGCAGTGTTCATTCCAGTTATGTTTTTTTGTAAAATATGCATCATCTTTAGTTAGAAAACTGTATTACTAGTTAATAAATATTTGGTCTCTAATGTCTTGATGTGAGAAGATTTATGCTCAATTACTTCCTCTTGTTTATGATGACAATATTTCACTTTACAGCCCTCCTAACAGAGTTGTATGGATTACAAACTGTGCCAAATGCTCCAGAGTTTTTTATCATCATCACAGTTCATGTATGCTCCCTTAGCTTTTAAGTTATTTATGCTGGTACCAAATTTGTATTTTATTTGAATTGCTATTTGGGGTGGATTCTTCTAACTTACATGGCTGACCTTTATTATGAAAATATTTCCACCGATGGAGTCTCAATAAGGTCTGATCTGACAGACACTGAAGTCAATGGAACCCTTTCTATTGACTTCATGGTAATTGAATAGGTCCCTAATGTGAGAAGCACATTTGAGGAGTATAGTATGGTTTATTTCTGCAATGCTTTTATGTCTTTCAGAATGATCGTTAATAATTGCATTTGCTGTTAATATTGTCTTGTTATGAGTTAATGCAATGCTGTGTCTAAAATACAACATAATTCTAACATGGGAATAATGCCACAGTGTTGGATTTGTGGATAGATAATGACTTTTTCATAGTTGTATTCCAAGAAATGCCTCCTGTTCAAAGGTACTGTTTTCTTAGTTATTCCAGCTTATTGGCATAAACATTTTAAGGGAGTCACCTCAGAGTTTTAGCTGTGTTGTTTCCCATACTTGGAATTATAATTTACTGTTGGTTCACAGAACTATTCAATGTTAAAAAGCCAAACCCTGTAGCCTTCACAATGAAATTTAGCCTACATTAAAACAGCAGGATTTGATTCAACATTTTAGTTTGATACCAGGGATATAGGTTGGTCTACAGGCAAAGGGAATCAGAACTTATGGTAGAGCCTTCCTTTTATTATACCAACTAGATATTTGCAAAAAAAAACAAAACAAAACAAAACAAAAAAATATATATATATATATATTTGCAAGCTTTTAGACATACTCACCCTTCTTCAGGCATAGGAGAATGCAAATTCATGCAAATTCATATTTCACAGGAGAGCTGAAGGTACTGTAAGATCTCCTGGTTGGAAAAGTTCATTTTGTGCAAATTAGGCTCACATAAAAGTTAGAGCAGCTTATAGCTTTATTCATTTAAAAATAAGATAGTGTATTTATGGGATGGTATTTGAGCATGGTATTTCTTGATATATATATATTGTTTTGGTAATAAAATTGAATTGCATAATACGTTATTCAGAAATGAGAGGAAAGTTTCATAATACTTGTAGCATTTATATCAATGGAATACAGGAACTGTACCTATCCCCATACAGTAAAATACTTTTGATGAAAAAATAGCCTTTTCTAAATATATTATGCAGGAGTTTATTAGGACTTCATGGGCATATAACAGTTTTCATTTGTGGATCCATTTGCAGGATCAGGGCTTTAGTAGTCAGTCACAGGAGTGCTAAACTTATACAGAATCCAGATTAAAAACTAAATAAGGCATTCAAACAAAAAACTCAGGAAAATACCTAAAATAAAAGAGCAGCCTATTCTGATATTATCCTGAAATGACTTCTAGTTAGATTCACTAGATGAGCTGGATTGTTCCTAGTCAATAGGTAGATGGGAGATTTTAACAACTTTCAGTCTATAGCACTTCTGCTAAACTAGCTTTGGTTGGGTATGATATCCCTCTTCATTGCCTGCCCTGGGCAATGGTGAGTTCTACTGAGTATAAAAAATAATAGATAGGATGTTACCAGTCAATTTTATGAGTCTCAGGAATTTTGTGGAGGTGAAAGCAGGAGAGCCCATAAAGTGATCTGTGGTCTTTCATGTCTTTTCCTTCTAGTAGACACTAAAACTCTGCCATTCTTCAACAAACAAAGCCAATTTCATATATATTCAGTTGGATACCAAGATCTTTGACTGAGATAGTTAAGTGCCATTTTGTTAAACCAGATTCTATGACTTTTAGGGACCTGTCTGTAAGCCATAGCCTTAACTCAACCAATGCTATCTTAAAAAGCAATTTTTAAAAAGCTGAGACTGCAAAAAAGTGGGGTTTTCGGGGGGGTTTTGTATGTTTGTTTGTTTGTTTGTTTAAGAGCATGCAGCTTAGAAGGGAAAGGGCTCAAAGAAACAACTCAACTTTGGGAAAGAACCAGAGAGGTACTGGACAAGTGGCACAAGAAAAGAAGCAAGGAGGTCCAAATGCAAAATATATCCGATGCATGTATACAAATGTGAGAAGTATGGGGCATAAAGAAGAGGAGTTGGAAGCTACACCCTGTGAAAAGGACTATGGACTTATTGGGATCACTCGATGCATCTACACAAGATGTTTAATGTGCAGTAGAACTAGTCTACTGCACATAAATTATCACAAAGACCATGTGCCATTACTACTCTGCATTAGCGCTGGCTACTGCACATTTATGTAGCACCTCATATTAGAGATACTAAACTTAATGCACAGTAGCAATGGCACATTAATGCATGTGTAGATGTGCTCACTGTGACCTGGTAGGCCAGCTCTTATGACTAGAATGTGAACATTGACAGTTACACTGTTTTGGAAGGACACGGTTGAGAGAAAAAATGATGTTGCCTTGTACGTTAAAAACACATACACTTGTTCACTGATTCAGGAGGAAGATGGCAAAGCAGAATACATTTGGGTCAAGATGAAAGATGCTGCACTTATATAATGGTGGAGATTTATTATAGGCCACCTAATCAGGAAGAGGAGGTGAATGAGTTGCTCTTTAAGCTAAAAAGTATTGCTGTGTTGCTGGGAGCAACCTGTACCACAGGGGTCATGTGGAAAGGGGTTTGCTGTTAGCAAAGATCAGGAAGATTGTCTAAGATGGATGGGTTAACACCTGGAATGCCCTTAACCAACTCCATTGGGTGCCCCTGAAACCTAGAGCTTTCTAGTAACATCTAGGGCAAAAATCCCATCCTTCCACTCCCTGCTGGGTTAGTACAGTTTTATTCTATGTTCCACTGGTTCTGTTTGTGTACCTTGCAAAACAGAGCAAATTAAATAAGGAGAGTTAATGGAACACATAGCAAGATTCCCAGCATTTTAGAAAGACTAGAAAAAACAGTGAAGATGTTATAAGTGCTAATTAACATTATCAATGTATTAGTGATGATTAAGAGTATTTTCAATTTACTTTAGAACATTCCATTGCCTTTCTTTATAAAATAACCTGGCTAAACCTATAAAAAAAAAATCTTTATTTGTAAAAGCAAAAGTAAAGAGTACCAGTATTTGGAGACTTTCTCCCAATCCCTTAAAACAGCCCCAACAAAGCTGCATTGTGTTATCGGGTAACATTTCTTAGTGTTTCTAGTATAAGGAGGGTCACTAAAGTAAATGAGATGTTAATTTAGAATGAAATTGATGAAAATATATTAGAAAGGACCTAATTTCTAACATGATTGGGAAATACTGAAAAAACACTGTTATGGGACAATCAGAGGTGTATTTAAATAAAACATACAGGGACTTATGATCCTGAAGATGATTATGAATGCTTACTATATTCTACCCATATCCTTACTATTATTTTTTGGGGGGGCTCCATCTAACTAAGTGCCCCCCAGACAAACAGCTCACCCCAGTGAACCTATTCCCATCCCTCCCACCTCTCCTCCCACTCTGACTTACTTCGTCAGCTTCTGGCATCAGTGAATGGTGATAAAACCAGCACTGGAAGTGGCTTGTGGGATGGGGCACTTTGTGGGTGGGGGAGGCAGGGGCTGGCTGGTCTGTGGGAGAGTTTCCATCTAGAGGTGGCCAGGAGGGACTGGGGGGCTAAAAATAGCCTGGTGGCAGGGATGAGGTAGGAGAAGCACTGCACCAGCACCTGGGCTTTCCCAGCTCTGGGGCTGTGCTGGGAATTCTACAGAAGTTCAGTTACATCGGTCCTTCCAAACCTGAGCTAAGTTAGACTACCCTGGAGGTGCACTTAACTTAGATCAGCTTGGCAGTTTTTAGATCAATTTAACTCCTGAACTTCTGTACAATTTGCATGTAATTAATGTAAGATCTGCACCCAGGTGAACTAAATTAGATCAGGTAGCCATTTTTAATGCAATCTAATCTCCCCCTAACCTCTCTGAATGTCTGTATGCAGCCCCTCTGTTAATGTGCAGCAAGTTGTAATTTATTTTGTATAGAATTTATCCATTTCAAATACACATGTGGTATTCATAAAACTACTGCCATTTTGTGAAATAGTGAAATGTGGGGCTAACAAACCTAGATAAGTGGCTGCTAACCAGTGTTCATTCACTGAGTGAACAATAGAATACTATAAAATGTGATAGCTGACAGGCTCATAAAATCTCTACAAATGCCATTGCCTCACAGCTGATGAACTAAGTTTATTCACATTCCAGGTTGTCCATATAGACATGGTCCCATTCACCTATGTCTGTCCAACCAAAATCCTCTTCCATCAGTCTTTCCCTTAAATGCTCATTCATCCTCTAACTCCTCTAACATGCCCTCTCAGTCCAGTGGTTTCCTGCAGTTTGAGTTGCTGTGTAGAAAGAGCACAGGGGAATAGAGCTATGTAGGGTGAAAGGAGAGGTATTATGAGAAATCATGAAGGAAATCTGGGAGAGGTACAATGCATCAGAGGCAGAGGGGGTGGATGGGATGTCAGAGGGAATGAGGCTGGAGGAGGACAGAGGGAAAATCAGTTATGCATGGGGTAAAAATAAACCTTGAGCTACTGGGATGAAGTGTTTAGAAACCAGTTTGAGATTCCCAGATAGATCTGTGCATTGCTGTAGTCTTCCAATGATTGTCTTTAACCATTACACAAAATTGTTAGGCAAAATGGTTGTTCTAAAGCTTCCAAGATGGAACAGAAGGACAAAGTTTACACCCCTAAATCCGTATTCTTAATTTATATTTATTCTTTTCCATTTATAGTGGATATATGACATTTAAATGAATGACAGAGTCAAGTTCTAAATCATGTTGAATGTAACGATTAAAACCAAAATTGTACCTGACAAATAACAATGAGTAAAAGTGATGGATTTTCGTTTTCATGAATTTGACACAAAAAGAGAGATTTTTTGATTACTATAGCATGAAAAGATGACATTTCAACACAGAAAAAGGCAGGTCTATTAAGCTCAGGCCACCCTTTTAATTTAAACTAAACTTAGCTTTAGAAGGTGACAGTAAATTGATTGACTTTTCTGTCAAAGGCCTGCAAGGGCTAGTTTTTCAGGAATGCTTTGTCCCAAGATGCACTTGAAATGAAAAGTATTGGTTTTGCCACTGGTAATTATTGTCACCTCACACAGGCTAATTTAATCTATATAAACAATTAGGTTGTAATGTTTTAATGGGAATTAAGAGATTCAGCCAAAGTACTTCTGCTGAAATCCACATGATTTATATAGCCAGTTCTCATCAAGAATCTTAGATCCCAAACTTTTTTTTACCATTTTATTTATTTATTTATTTAAATATCAGTTTTATTCAGGGCACCCATCCAGGCTTCTTGAAGCCCTTGACATCCATTTTAAAAGGTAGGCACTTGCAGTCAGATCCAATTTGTACATGGTCATACTGGCTGCATACACAATTCAAATTATGTGAGAAAATTCTCCCAGGTTTGTTCTCCTGATAGAGGAACTTATCCAGATATGCATTTATAGACATTAAACTCCTGAAGCCCTGAAGAGTGAAAGCTTGCAGTGCTAACATTATGCAGTGGGGGGAAGGGGATGGGGGAGATAGCAGTGTCCACCCAGTGATACACTGTCTTCTTGGAGGGACAGTGTGGTGCTGGAGAGCTCTGTTTTCTTCTGAGAGAAGCTGCAGCATATATAAACATTCACTCTTCCAGGAGAAACTCTCCTGAGAATGATTTAACCCTGGTTGTTCTCAGGTTATTTTTCACTTGGAGCAGCCATTGGCCGTGCAAATAGAATTTCACAACCCAGACTAAGCCAACTGTGTGTTTTAAATCTGAAGATTTAGGTGACTAGAAATTGTATTCACCACACTCAGTGCATTTTATTTATATAAATGGAGATATATAAGCTAGCCAGTAGAATCCCAAAGAAAAAGGTATATTTGAAATCCCACCTTTCTTTCAGATGTGGGAGTCTTCCTGATGTATGAATAAAACACTTACATGAGATGAGGATTCCTAGTCTAAAACCCGTGCTTAGATTTATGCACTTATAGGCTGCTTACAGATGTTAAAGAAAGAAAGAAAGAAAGAAAGAAAGAAAGAAAGAAAGAAAGAAAAAAACATGCTTTACTGGACTTTTAAGAGGCATTTATTCCAGGGAGGGTGACAAATCGGGGCCAGTAGAGAGTATGTACAGGTTGCCCTGAACACCTGGGCCTCACGGACATGGTCCTGGGCTCACGGCCTGCAAGGCCTGCCCGTACACTCTAGACTAAAAAACCATAGCGAGCCAAAGGACTATTTACATATTTACATTTCTGCCAGTGGGGACACCCATGGGGGGCCTCAGGGGTCGATGCGCTTGAAGCAAAGTCCAAGGCCTCGGCCCGCTGGACGCGTGTCTGCAGCTTGAGCAGCCAGGGGTGTTACAGGGCGAGGAGCAGGCGCCCCGCCTCGACTCGGCAGAGCACCCCCTCGAGGGCCCAGCGTTCCTCAAAGGTGGGCATTGTCCGCCGCAGGACCACGTGTTCAAACTCGAGCGAGAGGCGGGCCCGCACCAGCAGGCAGAAGAGCTGCAGGGCATTGACCATCCCGGTCCCGGTGAGCCGGCTTTGCCGGCTCTTCAGGGTGGCCATCTTGGTCTGGCCCAGCAAGAAGTTGGCCAGGCTGACCACGGTTTGCTCCGCCGCCCGGTAGGGGAAGGAGTGGACGTAGACGTCCTCGGAGAAGTCCCGGCCCAGCGTCCGAAGCAGCACGCCCAGGGTGGCATAGAGCAGCTGCAGCTGGGGGCAGTCGAGGAACACATGGAAAATGTCCTCGTCCAGCACCCCGAGGCAGAAGGGGCAGGCCGCCAGGTCCAGGTGGCGAACAAAGGTGCCGGTGGCCAGGATGCTGTGCACGAGCCGCCACTGCAGGTCACCGGTCTTCTTGGCGGTGGGCGCCTTAAACAGCGTGCGCCACGCTGGGGTCCCGGGCTGCGCCAGGCGCCGCCGTCTCATGGTGTCAGGGCGGCCAGCCAGCACCTGGGCATGCTGGGTGCGCACCACCCACATGTAGAGGCCCTTGCGGGGCAGGGGGTGGTTTAACCCCCTAACAAAAGGGCAGGTGTACGGGTAATTAGCTGACTCTTCCCTTTAAAGGACAAGGATGTAGACTCTGTGCTGAGCTAGAATCTTTTGAGCTTACATTGGGAGTGTCTACATATCACCCTACATCACCATAGCAATGAGCTACATTGCCATACTATGCGCTACAGCAATATAGGGATCACGTGACTGGCAGCTACTTCGCCATAGTGTGTGCTCCCCCTTTTTAGTGCAAGAGGAAGTACTAAAGCATGGTGCAGTAACAATGTCACCATAGGGCAACATGTAGACACATCCATGCTGTATTTTCAGTAGGCTTTTTAGCACAGGCAAGAGAAACACCTTGAAAGACTAGCCAGTCTTACTACATCTAACCTGGATAAAGAGATTAGGTCAGTGTATATCATCTTGACTAATATAATAGAATTACATAATAGCATTTTCTTTTAATCATATTTTTCCAATTTTTTTTTATAAAGATATACCCCTTTGTTTAAAGAAGGGGATATAAGGAGGATCAGTTCTCTGAGATGTGTTTCTCTGGCATCCTTTGCTGAGGTTCCCACGGGCAGATGTAATGAAGAACTAACATCTCTTAGGACTTAAATCTCAAAATTCTGTTAAGATGTCCCTTAACAGGCTGGCCACCTGTTAGCAATTCTTAAGAATTCAGATGTAAATCTTCTAAGTGGTAAAACTGCTTATTTCTGCATGTAGTATAAAAGGATATCTAGATATCTATTGTGTTTATCCTTTATTTGCTTGCAGTATTCATAATTGGTAAATCTAATAATATTTGCTTGTACATTCACTTCATTGCAGGGCTCATTTTGCATGAGAACAGGGGTTGTCAAAAAAACCCTCAAATCTCCAAATCTATTCTCAGGGTCAACAAAGAGTAGGAGGTAATTGTCTTTTGAAGAATACTTTAATGGTTAGAGTACTGTCCTGGATGTAGGAGACCTGAGCCCTAGTCTCTTCTTAGGGACATAGGGATTCAAATACACATTTTCTACCCTCCAGCAGATTATGGGTCAGTCTCTGAGTACCTTCTTTGTTATAATTAGACCACTTTGCAAAAACAAAAGCAAAAATAATAGAATTAAAGAAAAAAAATCAGCAAAAGGAACCATGAATCTATATATTCCAGTGATGAATGAATGCCTTTGGGAGAAGGATTCCTGGATTTCAGTCTCTGCTCCCATTGCTGTTTATGGATTTTTATACAATTAGTAGTTAATGCAAAATACACATGCACACTTAGAGACAAGGCCTGGAATCCAGAACTGTCTCCTAAGGTGTAGGTGTACTGCCTCATTGCTGCAGTACAGACTTATATTTCACATACCCAGAGCATAACTATTGGATTAAAGCTTTTGTCACCCTGAAACTTGTGTCACCCTGACTAGTTTATGAATCTTGAAGAATCTTAAAAGTGGTTTAGGTGCCCAAATATTCAGCTCAGCCAGGAGTGTACCAGTTTCCAGCATGTGAGAAAGCTGAAATTTAGGAGCCTAACTAGGGTTTTTTTTTTCATTTGGAGTGTGGATGAACTAATTATACCAAGTTAAAAGTGGGAGAAAAATTACTGCACATCATCTGCTCCACAAAACTGTTTCATGTGTCAGTCCTATCCTAGGGGAAGTGGAGGTTGAACTGAGTTCACTTAGCAAGTGTTTCATTCAGGGGTAGGCTGCCCTAATTTAGCTTCCACTTTCCCTGGCTGATGCACAAAATAGTTACCACAGAGAAGCTGATGCATGGCAAATCCTCTCCTTTAACTGAGTATAGTTCATCTGTCTATATAATTTATCTGTTTTGGACATAGGTCTCGAAATATATATGCCTACAACTTTTTAATCAGCTCTTACATAATAAAAAGTGAAATCTGATCAAAGCAGAATCACTTCTTCTACATGCCTGACCACGTCACATGATCACCAGTCATATGATCAATATAGTTGAAACGTACCACACTGTACTTTCCTATACAATTAGACCTAGTTTATTTCTGTGGTGCCTGAGTTACTCTTACTAGTTCCAAGCTCTCCATACATTTGAAACTCTGAAAACATTTACAGAGTACTTCACTCCAACATTTTGCCAATTCAACAACCTCCTCTAGTTTTGGGGGTTCTGCCACTGTTACATTCCTACTTAAATATAGTATAATGCTATTTATTGAATTCTAATGTATTTATTTATGCATATTTTTATTTATACATATGTAATAAATATGTAATAAATATTTAGATTGTTATACTATCTAATTGTATGTTCACTGTCCAATGGTTTGAAAAAAGGAAGTTGTCAGTGTCAAGTGTCGAAAGAGTAAGATTTGGATAATAATGTTTAACACTAGCATGATCATTATGACATGAGGTATGTTTCAGTGATATGTACTGAATTCCTTAATTGTGTTTACAGTGAAACCCATTCCATATTTGTTAGTCTCAGAAGACAAATGAGACATACAAATTAAGGTTTTAGTTCATAGGGACGCTTAGGCATGGACCTAAATGTAAACATATGATTTATCTCGGTGGAATTATGCACGTTTGAAGTTATACATATGCTCGAATACTATGTTGAATCAGGGTCTACTCCTAAAAATGTGGTGTTTATTTAGTTTGTATTGTATAAGATGTATACATATGTGATTTCAAGAAAAAAATCTGTTTAAATGATGTATTTAGTGGTTCTGCCTTTTTTTCATTTTCATCTTTTACCGTAGATTAAATATCTTAAAGGATTTTATATTGTACACTGTTTTGTAAAAAGGAAATTAATTCACATATATTACTGCAAGGAAGTCCCAGTTGGTAAAGCTCTTGCAGGGAAAAGGTTATTTGTAATGACCAAATTCGTCACTGTTTGGAATCTCATAAAGGTCACAATAGAAAGTTTTCACTTGTTTTAAATAAAATCCTGTATTTTAAAAATAAATATGCTTTACTTTCATTTCATAGAAATATCAAAGATGTTTGCACTATAATTTACTTTTTGAGCCCCTGACATTTACCCAGCTGACTGTCTTTGGAGAATAATCTCTTGATTTGGCTGGGAAGCTCTATAGGTAAGAAAACTGTCAATTATAAATTACAGTATGATGCATTGCAAAGTCAATGGGTTCTACAGTTTACAAGATGACCTTGTAAAGTATGCTGGTCTATTTTATGCTTCCTAAATCTGAAAGTACAAAAAAACCCAAAAAAACCAACCCCCTCCTCCCCCCCTCCCCCCCAAATCCCCAAAAAGCCCAGTAGCATTTGAATAAAGAGAACCATCTGGAAAATAAAATGCCCCAGTTGAAAATTTTTACAAATGTCAGTGCAGTATGATAATTTGTTTTATCTGTGCAGTGCAACTTCATATAGCAGACTGAGACAGAAACTGGGTAGAATATCATTACCTAAATGAGGAGAAATTTTGCTAGATTAGTTGCATTTAACAAATAATGAACAATGGATCCAAAAGGATGGGAGGGATTGGTACTTTGTGGTAAGCAGGATAGCTTTATGGATGGTACATGCAGAAAATAACCTTTCAAATACAAGCTGCCTCTTCAAATCGGGACTCGATGAGTAATGAAAAGTCATCAGTACACTGTTTGTTGAAGCAAACTTCAGTGCTAATCCCGTTCCTAATGCCAGAGTTGTCCTCCTCCCACATTTTCACTTGGCTTGGATAAAATAATATCAGTAAGAGTGTACTAAAGGGTACAAGACCTCAATTTTTATATTTAATCTAAGGAATGATATCTCATAAGACTATGCATGCAATGGGTTCATTCTTGTTTCAGGAGGAAGTGGGTTGCCTTCTGAATCATTAGCATTACTTCCTAAAGTTTGAGTTGTAAGTCCAGCACTTCCTAACATATGCTCTATGAGAATATCACCGAATAAGTCTCTTATGTAACCAGAATACAAAGCCACATAAAATGTGCTAAGGAAAGATTAAGCTTTTCATTTTAATGTTATAAATGTCCCATCAAGAATATGATACTGAGCATCTTCTGAATGACTATTATATACAATACCAAGACTTTTTTTTTTTTTTATAGAAAATATATTATAACTAGTTGAACCTGGGCTTCACTGTGGAAGGGTCATTTGATTTTTTTAAAATATTTTTTATAACCTTTTGTCATCATCATCATCATCATCATCTTCACTTAATAGTTTATGCATCATTGCTTATTCCAACTTCAAAAGCTTTCAGACCATCTTTTCCATCTGCTTCCTTCTCTTTCAGACTGTAATTGACACTTCTGACATGGGTGAGCTATTAACCCCCATGATCTGGCCTCCAGAATAAGAGATTTAATTTATATAGATACATTTACACTTTAAAAGTGTCCTGATACAAGTTGTCATTTTTTTCATTTGGTTACATAAAGAAGTTCAATAAGATCTTTCTGGTGGTAATCAATAGGATTGCATAGATTCAGTATTTTTCCTTCCCTGTCATCACTATCTTTATGTAATCCTTTCAATGCTTGAATCCAATAGAGTTTCCCACTTTGAAAGTTTTCCAGAGCTGACTCAGTAGTGCCTGTGATGAAAAAACAAAAGGAAGACAAAAAGGAAAGAAAAAAAATCCCTTCCTCATAAATGGGGAGCCTAGAGACATCAACAGCATCTCGTTGAGTGGATCAGAGCCATTGATTCCTGAAGTGAATTTAGCTGGTCTGTTACAGTGTTCCACTATTGGAAAAGAATGCTCTTCATCTATTGACTAAATTATTTTTCCAACAACCTGAGCCCTTTAAGTAATAGCCTTTCAAATTGCAAATCACTGGCAAAATAAGATATTGGAGGTGCAGCCTCTACACATCAGGATTTAAATCACATTAACAATGTGGTAATGTGCCAAGGGACCAGAGTTATTCAGGCTAAAGTCATTGTTGTGTTTGGAATGACAGTATTTAAAAGTCTGGAGATGGATTAATAAAACAACAACTACATTATTAGGAAGCTTTTTTTAACTACACAAACAAACTGAGAGAATAGGCTCATTCTAATTCATTCCAGAAACACATCTCTGTAATTTCCCCACCAGCTAATGAAAGACAAGAATGAAGTGTTGTCATAAGCACATATTCTCATTGGTTACACTTATTCCTCCTCCCCCACCAAAAAAAGACTTTATAATCTATGGTGATTATAACTGCCAAATAACCCTTTCAGGTGTTTCACATTCTTTCTGCTCCTGTCTAAATGCCATCTTTTATGCTATTCTTTATGTTACCTATCACAAATAGATTATCTACGATATCTTTCAACCCAACTCCCTCTGACTCAAATCTCTCCTAAAATATAGTTGGCATATCACAACAAGAAGAGAGCTTTAAAAATGTATTGGAGCTATCCAGAGCAGAACATGCCTCACAAACTGATAGCTCTTTTTTTTTTTAATCCCATCTACTTTTGTTCATGTTTGCCACTATTTTGTCAATTTATGATTTTTGCAGGGCACTAGGGTACCTTGCTCCTTTACAGAGCTGAAACTGCTAGGGGAAGCGCCCTAGCAATGAGTTGGAAGCCCCAACTGCTGGTTACTAGGAGAGCCAGAATGAGCTAGTGGCCCACACTTGCCTGCAGTCAGTTGACCGGAAAGGGCAGGGCCTAGTTCATATATAAACCCCAGGACTGAGGCCAGGAAGGCTGTTCCCTGCTGGCAGCCAAGGGGGAAGGAGCTCTCCCAGAGCAAGCAAAGGGGAAAGGCCTGACTGCACAAGCAGCTCCTGATACTGTTGTGGGATGGAGTATTCCTCGGTAGGGTTTGAATGACATTATAGCCGGGTGACTAGAATTTATGTTACAGCCCAGGGGCTTGTGTTTTGTTTCTTGTTGTATAACACCAGTGGTTTGGGTCAGGCTATTAGGGGATAGAGGAGGCCTCATTTGGGGTGCACAGACCCTGATGCCAGAGAGAGTGCAGCACTTTGCAGGGCTGCAGGGAGCCCAAGCACCAGGGAGGCACCAAGCAAGACAGGGCTGTGGGGAGCCCAGGGCGGACAAGGGGGCCAAATTATAACAAGGCCCAGACCAAACAACGTCAGTACCATCTGTGAGGCTTGGGGTGTGATAAAGGGGTAGTTGGAGCCACGCATAACCCATAAGGCTAGGATGCCCCGAAACACCCGCTGTGACATTTATCTTGGAGTGGGACCCACCAGGGGTCTGGAAACCAACGGGGTCCAGAGAGTCAATCAAGACTGTGTCCAAGAGGACTGAAAGGCAGTTTCCCTATCAATCATTCAACCAAAGACATGGTGGGCGAGAATAGAGGGTGCCCATTGGGCCAACTTGGTATGGTAAGGGGGCCTTGGGGAGATCACAGCCATCCTGCAGGACCCTATCCTGTGACAATGATGCCCACTTTTTTTCCATCTATCCAGTTTGGTATTGTAGTCTTGTCTAAAACACTGTGTTAAGGATCAAAAACAATAAACATTTTATGCTTTAGTTCAGGGGTGCTCAATCTCTGGCCATGAAACCATGCCAGTTGACATGGGTATCTGATGTGTCTTGGTCGGGGAGGGGGGACACGTGCAAGCACCAGCCACTTTTGTTGGTGGCCCTGCTCCCCAGCCGGTACTTGCAGGGGGGGCACTGGTGCTCCTTCCTGCCCCCTGCCCACCGAGTAAACAGGGAGTGCAGCCTGACAGGGGGTTCACAAGAGCTCTCAGGGTGCACATGGCCCCCCTATGCATCGCCCCTGCCAGTTGACCCACAGAATGCCCCATGGGTCTCAACATTTGGCAGTGAAGCTGCAGTGGCATCAACTGCTTCTCCCCTGATGCCAAATTTCTGGATCCATGGGGAGTCCTGGCAGTGGGTAGCATGCTGGATCTGCCTGGGGCCCAATCCCGGTACATAGGGGTGGGCTGGAGGTGATGTGGGACTGGATCTGGCAGTGTGGGCCCCAGATTTGCAGAGAAAGGCAGCATGGGACCCTGATTCAGTGGCATGTGCCCCAGGTGGGGAGGCATGGGGTCCCACTCTGATTCTGTGGTGAGGGGCCAACGAATGTAGCATGGGGCCCTATCCAGCAGCAGGCCAAATGGAAGCAGTGCAGGGCCTGACCTTGGTGTGTGGGATCCAATCCAAGCCATAGATGGACCCCATGCCACTCATCTGGCCTGTTTCACCAAGAGGTCGAGCATCCCTATTTCAGTTGATTACTTGACCAACTGCTTGTCAGCCCATTTCTATGTGAGCTCAGCTCACAGCACCACTATATTACAAAAATAAACCCCCCCCCCCCCACAAATCCTAGGTAAATAAATTTGTTGCTACACGTTAACTTGCAATACAACACCTCTAATTTTGTTTGTCAAACACGACTATTTTATACACAGGAAAAACAACTAGACAATCTTAAGTGAGGCTTATAGAGTGCAAATTGCTGCAAATCAAAGTGACAAGACTTCACAAGGCATGCATCACTTTTCAGAAAGTTAAGCACCCATATTCAGTGTTTGTTTCCTGGGACATAAGGTCGTTCCTAGAAAGGAAAAAGTGAAGAGGTTGCATTAAAATCCAGTCATTTCTTAGATGTAAAATATATAAACTTTGCGACAAAGTCATCCAGATTTTTTTTTTTAACTTGGAATGAAAAATTATTGTTGAAAGGAAGCACAAATATTATAGGCACAGAAGTGATGCAAACTGTATCTTCTTCAATTTAAGCAAAGAAAAATCAGAGTAGTACAACCAAAACATTTTCAGAGCCAAGGGAATAAAGCTGGCTGGTTGTGTTGTGTTTTGTACTTTTAGTCTTGAAGAAACTGATCTGCAATCCATGGTGACTTTTTAACATTTCTATCCCCATTATTTTCCTTTTATCTCACTGATGTACAAAGGCACCTTTATGCTGGGATGAATTCCTTGCCCTACCTTTTGCTGTCTGCTGTAATGCTTGTGAAACTGGACAGATCTAAGTGCAAATTAGTGTAGCTTCTGAAGTTGCTCTGACTTGTCCCTGGGAATCTACAGCTGTGTATAAAGAGGTAGAATAAGGCAGTGAGGCTGGTAAAGATTGTAAGGAGTGAATGGTGGTTATAGCCTCTGCTCCATTCTTCCTGCTGCAATAAAATTGCCAGCAAGGCTGAATTCCTATGCTGTCCTGGGGTCCACCCAGAGGGTGCTTGCTCAGGACCACCACAACCATTGGTGAATGTTTCTGTGAATCCCACCTAAAGCCAGACCAGGTATGGTTTCTGGAGCAGGAGGGTAGGCCTATCCCCTTCCTGCTCTGAGATTTTGGCCGTTTGGTCGCTGGCCCTCCCTTGTTGTTCCATGGCCCTGACTGGAGGGACTAGCTTTCATTTCAACATCTGGAAGACTGACTATCTCTTGGTGGGGGAAAACAACCTGAAGTTGCAAGCAACAAAGCAAACTATTCCTTCTGAATGAAGATATTTACTGTGACAAAGGCCACCTTGCCAGTTGTTCTCTGCTCTCTCCAAAGGGTTAAGTAGTTCCTCTGTCTCCAATCCAGACTGCACAGGCCTGAGTAACACAACATTATTCAACTGTTCCTTTTGCAATCTACCCAGCTCCACAGCCCCCAAGCTGCTCCACTGGTCTCCCTTTTCAGACTCTCCACCCTGCTTGTTAACCCTGCCCTGTCCATTCTCAGACTTCATGAACTTCTCTGGAGCATCCTGGGTGTCCCCAGCTATCCCATCTTTGCTGATGTGACAACAAAGCTATTCAAATCTCGTTGATGCTGGAACTCCATCTTGTCCTTTCCCACATCTAGGCAACTCTAGTTCAGTGCCTCTCTAACCCGTTCTTCCCTGCCCACCACCCATATAAGCTAGCCAATGGGAAAACCGAGTCATGCTACATTATTAAAACATGAACACAGTTAATACATAACTATTACAATAAACCTGATAGTCCATCATACAGGGCTCTTTCTGGACCTGCACAGCCGCACTTTACACATGGGCTGAACATAAAAGCTCCGTCTAGTTCTAAATAATGTTACACCCATAATACTTCTTTATTGAAAATTTGTACCAAAGAAACTTGCCATAATGGGTATCTGTGGGGTCACCAGTCTGATATGCTGTAATTACAGCTTGTTGAAACAGACTCAATTAGTCGAGTCTGCCAGAGCGTGCTAACTAGGGCACTCCAGCGACCTCTGTGTCTCGAGTATTGTCATCCCTGCTCTTCAAAATGGTGGCAGCACTTTAACTAAGGCTCATCAAGCAAGCTTTAGCTAAAGTGCCCCCTCCACCCTTCTGACACACAAGGATGTTGATACGTGAGACGCTGCAGGCATTCTAATTACAGCAGCTCTCGGAGCTGCTTCAATTAAAGTGCACCCCCACCCCTGGGGCACATGCAAAGATGCCCAGTATGTTTGAACGAAGCATAAATAAAATGAAAAATGTTATTTGTTTCCTCTTTTTGCAGGGTCTAGGGTATGATTTAAAATATAGATGCATTACTTAGATAATATGAGATAACCTACATAACAGTCAAAAATCTTTTTTTTTTTTTTAATTTCATTATGAACTGAACTATGAAATAAGGGTCAGCCTCTTGGCTGATTTAAATTGCCTCCATGGAAGTATATGGGGCTACACCAATTTGGATCTGGCTCATATGTACACTCAGTTCTGTGTGAAACATTCTGAGCCATTGTGCTGTAATCCCTACATTAATTATGGTGCAGATGTCATAAGGGATAAAGAATAACTGATGTCAAGATAATGGATCTGGGAGTATGTGAAACAAATAAAAAGTCTCATAGGCCTTTTATTCATAGCCCCTGTTAAATATCGGTGTAGAACAGGATGATAGCTCTACACTGAGTTTAAAACCTAAAATGGAAATGGGCAGGTCTCTGTGTTTCTGTTTCTACTGCTTTCATTAATTTAAATGATTATTAATTACTGACTTTATAAGTCTGTATAAAATATAGATGCCTTTCACTAAATATTGTTATGCTGAGAATTATGAAGCGCTATAAGAGGATGTTTTCTGGTTAACATGACTGTCTCTTTAAATACTGTTCTGTTTTAGCAGCAGGTCAGCAGAGCTATAGGTGTGTATGGTCTGTTGCTAAGAGACTAGGAATAATGGATAACCCCTAGACCCACAGCTGAAGCAGATGAGCTTTTGACTAGGCAAGCAACTATTTAAATGTTAGTTTCTAACACAGGACATGTTTTCATTCTGGGTTTCTTTATCTGTGTAAGAAAGGCCTTTAGTTGAAATAGTCCTGCTGGGAGCTGATTATGACTTGAGTAGTCTACTGTCTGCTAATAAAAGTGAGGCATTGACTCTTTATCCCTTTGTGTTGCTTACATGACTTAAGAAAAGGAAAGTGGTTCATAAGAGGAGTGCTGGGATTGTACTTGAGCTGCAAGACACACAACTGCAAATCATCATCTTGTCCACTAATCAGATTACCCCAGGTAGCCTCGATTCAGGCCCCTGCCCTGAACAGCCCATAAGCTCCCACCTGGGAGATGGGAGGTGGTATGCATTCTGTTCTTCTTCCTTGGGCCTTGCCACTGGAACACTGCCCATGTAAAATGCGATATGAGGCTGTTCCCTCATTATATTCATTTAATTATGTTCCTAATTATTACAACTATGCTGCTGGCTGAAGACCCCTATAAAATGATTCTTGAAAGCAGCATTCACTGCCACACAAATCTTCCAATGTCAAGACCAGAAGGACAGAACCTGACATAACCGATGGTGAGTTCTAGTCTGTATTTTAGGAAAAACCTTAGCATATATTTTACTTATGGTGAAATGGCCTGCTCTATTTTTGAGAGTTTTTTGGGGTTTTTTTGGGGGGGGGGGGTTTTGTTTGTTTGTTTTTTGTTTTTTGGGGTGGGGGGTAGTGCACTGCGGTCCTGTGAGACTTAGCAATGTGTTGCTTTCCTACCTCTTCTGGTCCATTTTACTTTAGAACTGAGAGTGCAATGCACTGTTTTACCTATACAGATCTTAACTTGATATCCTTGATATCACATGAGCTGCACTATAGTTCTTATGAAACTATAGGGTGTGTAACATTCAAATCAGCATACCACTTACTGTTATGCTTTCTATTAAAATGTGATGGTGTGACTATGATTGTGATACCAGATTACTGGTTGGTCCTTTCTTTTTTTGGAGCAGGACCAAATAGCATGCATGTGATCTGTCCTGTCCGTTCTGTTACTGAAAGGAAATAGTGGTTTCTATTTTGTCCTCCCTCTTGTAAATGTGCTTTTCATTCAGATTGGTATTTGTTATCCACTCTGTAGAGAGAGATTTTTTTTTTCCCACAGCTGAGTCCAGTCCTTCCCATTTGACTTTTTGAAATGCCACACATCTTGGTGATCGAAGACAAAGAAGCTAAAGGTGTAGCAAGTGCTTCTAACAACTGTGCTTTATCAACTAACAAGAGGCTGTTGCACATAAGCCTGGTCAGAAATGCATTTTCTACCTTTCCCAGCACAGGTCAATGCTAATTGGCTATACTCGTGTGATGCTTTTATAAAAGCTGAAAAGTGAGTATTTGCATTGCCTCCAAATAAACTCATGATGAGAATCAATAACCCCCAAAATGGTATGCAAGTCATCCTACTGAGCCAGCACAAGGGCTTGTAGATTGTACTATACATCAGAAACCATGGTTCTACTCTTTTTGTATTGCAAAAGTTTGCATTTAAACAGGTTAGCTTGTCAAACAGGCCTTCCCATCACCTTTATTCCATCTAAGAGGTTTACCTGCATCTGTACAACATTTACAATGTTACAATTCTGCACATAGAATTGATTCCATTTTTTTTTTCCACTAACATGATTTCTCTCATTTGGGGTGGGAGAGATGCACTTTGATAAATCCTCTTAATAACAGTGAAGCCGATAAGTTGTATCCACATTTTACAGATAAAAAAATGGAGTTATTTTTAAGGGACTTTCTCAAGGGAATATAACAAGTTATCATTCGGCTTGATGCAGGAATTGCTGGAAGGAAGGCTGTGGTCTGTACTAGAGGGATGTCAAACTTGGTGATTACAGAGATCTTGTTTGCACTTCAAATCTATGAACTGGGTTAGAATTTTGGAAATCCTAACTCCCAGTCTCAGGCAACACTGCCTTTCATACTATGTACCTTATTAGATAGTAGGAAGCATTTGGAATGAAAGTGAATAGCAGAACATATTCAGAAGCCATCACTGAATGTATAGACGTTTTAGTAGTCCTAAAAATGATTTTTTTTTCCATATTTGGATTGGAAATACACTAGTGAACACTTTATTTCTAATTAGTGCTTATTCCTGGTGTTTCCTATATCTATTGTAGTCATGAAGCTTTATGAGTTAATGATACGTTTTAAAATATGTTCTAACAAATCACTTCTAAAAGACTTTAAAATATTATCTACCATCATGAGTGGCAGTATTGCAAGTCAGTCTGTCATTTAGATTTTTAAAGTATTTTTAAAAAGAAAGTAAGTATGAAATAAATTTTATCCCTTAAAGTACCTCCTTGAATATGTGGCTCTGTTCTTTCATCTCTGGACACTTGGAATTTAATTGAGTGTAAAACGCTGATGATTTTCCTTCATTCTACTCTCATTTTAAGACTGACATTTAGATTTGCATATAATTCAGACTTCATTCTTAATCAGCAAGTCTAAGTGAATAAGGCTTAGAACAATGTATATGCTTCTTACCTTAAAAGAAAACTTTGTCATGGTGAGGTTCAAGCATAGCATACTATGAAAATGTTGTTGATTTTCTTTCATTGCATAAAAATAGAAGATAAGTGTTTTGCTCTTTCAGCACTTGTATCCATCTTTTTTTTTTTCTTTAGTAGTATAAAACCAGGAACAAAAAAGCCTAAGAGCTGTTCTTTTAATGGTGACTTTTTGTGACCCCTTACCCATCTGAAAGTGTTCTCCAAGTGATAAGCTGTGGTAGTGTATGGAAGATCGGCTATATCCTGACATGTCTAGAGATTTGTCCAAAAGCAGCTGCAGTCAATGAGAGTATTTCCATTGACTTCAAAGAGATTTGGATTAAGCCTCAAAAGTGGTGGGCAGTTTGCAAGTGAACTAGATAAATATTCAGATTCAATACTCTTGTTTCAATACATTTTATGCTTGCTTTTAAGGAAATAAGTCAGAATATAGGTCTGCCAGTACAAAATGGAGTTTTTTAGGGAGATAAGTAACTGAGATCTGCTCTAGGAGTTTATTATTGCCAATATGTTTTACCTGGAATGTACTTGGACACAAGGGTGATAGGTGACAATCTAAAACGTGTAGGCCTGCCACACTTAAACATGAATGTGTAGCCTTTGCTTTGTTATGTGATGGGGGCTACAATCTGCATTTGCTGTATATATATGCTGTGTGGAAGGCATGATGGAGTGTGTGTAGATGAAAAGGGGCCCTAAATTGAAGTGGTGGGTTTTTAAAAACACTGTTTCAATTTAGGGCCAATTTAAACCCCCATGTCACACACACAACCGACTTAACTGCCTCTCCGGCAGTGGGGAGGGGAGGGCGAGCTGCCGGTGGGTGGAGCAGTCCCATAGGTCTAAGGGGTGGGGGGTTGGTGCTTCCCACAGCACCCCCCTGTAGGCACCCAGTTCATGTGGTCCCGGGGGGCACCACAGCTGTAGAGGGAAGCACCGGGCCTCCACACAGCTAAGGCAGATAAGCTCCAGGGTAGGAGGAAAGTGGGGAGATCAGGTTTGCCACTTGTCTTGGACAGAGCCTGCCTTCCCAGGCTGCTGCCAGGCTGCCTGCAGGGCTTTCTGCAGAGCTGCGGAGCTGCCTCCAAGGAGTTTTAGTTTGCTGCACCCCAAGTCATTTAAGATGCATTATGCCACCAAATTTCCTACAGCGGCTGGAATTAATGTGCAATACACTGCCAATGCATGCAAACACCAATTCCATTAAAGCAAAAGCATTTAACCCGCTTTAAAGTGCCATGCACACACACCCCTTGTTTTGTCAGCGCACGGCCATGCACACCATGGCCAAAGAATTCTTTGGATGTAGGGAATGGTCTGCTAAAATCCTACTTCATAAACTGGGGAGAGGGAAGGGGGGTTAAACAGTAACTCCACTCTTTGAAAGCAAAAGGAATCTCTCACTGCCTGAGCACTCTGGGAAACAGCCCCACTTCCACATCTCTCCTGGGATAGTGGCAGAATCTCCATCTACTTAAAATATTAGTTGTTAGCTGTCAATGTGCTTGTACACCACCAGGGTTTACCAGCTAGGAGCTGTGGCCTGTCTCATAACTGTTTAACTTGCATAGTGTGATCTATACCATGCCCCTAACTGAGCTGCATGACTTCTCTTTTTCAAAACCAGTACCGTGGACTTGCCAGCACTCTTCCCCTGCCCTTTGTATTTATTGCTCCGTTCACTGTTGCCTCATGCATTCGATTCTTATTTTTATTAATTCAAGCATTGTAACTACTGTGTGAAAAAACACACACACAAAAAACCAAACTAAAACAAAAAACTTGTCATTCTTGTAAAGATAATCTTTTTCAAATCCATTACATTTATTCATAAATGCATGCCAGCTATTCATCTTTTACATTACAGTCAGTTTTTTAGTTACATTATTTGAGAGGAAAATAAAGATCCTAGCTAGCTCAGATTACCTCGTCAGTCAACTCAAGTATATTTGATTATTTATGTAAATAATTTTTAAAATTTTATCAGAATTTTAATATTCCTATCACTATTTAAACATTCTGGGTGAAACTTTGGCCATGCAGATTTTTATGTTATTTTGCATTTTATAGCATAAATGCATACTGAAGTATCCCACCATTCATAGATGAAATAAAGCTATGACTTCCAACTGCATTCACATGTACACACAGCTCGTTCCCCACAGGCACTAATACACTGGTATAGTTAATATTTTATATGCAGAAAAGTCAAGGAATTAAGGAAATATCAGCATTTATAGCAAGTATATCATAAACTTTGTAGGCCTGTTATCCTACATTTATAGTCATTTAACTTTAACTTGAATCTACTTTTCTAACCCAGAAATAAGAGAATACAGAAACTCTTCTTTCTTGGATTGCTTTATTTATGATCATTTTGAGGTAAATATATTTTTATAAAAGCATATTGGGAGAAAGTGGGGGGGGGATAATACTAATTTTAGAAAAACAGGACTTTACCAATAGATAATGTTGCAATGCCCTACTGCCCATCTCTGTATCCAGTCTTGGAAAGACTTTCTCACTTCTGAGTTTTTTTTCTATCACCACATCACTGATATTTTTAGTACTGTCAGGCAGGGATGCAAAGAAACCATTTTCCTCAGGGTACAATTTGATTCTATGACTGGAATTCAGTCATTGCTGAGCTCCATTTAAGTGTTAAAATGAAGTGCTAGGCCAATTTACCACTGACAGCGCTACTGCTTCACTTACAATTTAATATGACACTGCTTATACAACATAAATAAGTATTAGTGTAACAATAACCAATAGAGGCAATGAGCCCCACACCCTTTGTATCCCCAACTTGTATTGGGTGACCTCTTAACAACTTGCTGCATCTCATGTTTGCAACTACTGGTGCTGAAACTATGGTTGCCTTATCAGGCCCCCATACACAAACCCTAAGTACTGCTGGATTTTTGATTCCTCAAATTGTATAAATGATACTGCAATATTGGATGTGCTGTAAGAGTTTCGCAATCCTGGTATATAAGGCTATTTGGGTGAATCTGATATCTCTTATTAGACCAACTTAAATAGTTGGAAAACAATTATTAGGCAAGTTTTGGGGTTCAAAAACCCTTCATCAGGCTAAGAAAGTTTCAGCAGTTGGTGTGTGCTCTTCCTGGATGGAATGAAAAGTAAAGAAGACAGAGGCTGGGCTGGTATGCATACAAGACAGGCAGTCAGTGAAAATGTAGATTGAGGAGTCAATGGGTGAGAGAGAGGCTGGGTAGGGGGGAGAGAGAAGGGGGATGAATAGTGGAGAGAGACCTGGAGTCAGATGTCAGGCAGGTTATAATGTGTCATAAATCCAATGTCTATATTTAGTCCATGATTTTTAGTATCCAGGAGGTTGAAATGGAGTTCATAGGCTCGTCTCTGGGAAGTGTTGTGTAAGTTTTCTTTGAGGATCAGGACTGAGAGACTGGAGAGAGAGTGGTTTTCTTGTGAGAAATGTGCCCCCACCAGTAACTGGGTATTCCTGTCTTTGATAGATTTCCGGTGTGTGTTCATTCTGGTGCGCAGTTGTTGTTTGGTCTCTCCTACGTATTTTCCATCAGAGCATTTGGTGCATTGGATGAGATGTATTACACTTCTGGAGGTGCAGCTGTAAGATCTGGGAATGCTGATGGCTCTGTTGTGGGGTGTAGTAATTGTGTGGGGGTGGTGGAGATGTGTTGGCAGGTTTTGCATTTCTTGTCCTGGCATGGTCTGGATCCTTTTGGTGTGTTCTGGGTCTGAGTAAGTTTGCTTCTGGTGATAAGGTTGGCGAGGTTCGGTGCTTGTTTGAAAGCTAGGATGGGTGGCTCTGGGAAGATCCCTTTAAGAATAGGGTCTCTTTCTAGTATGGGTTGCAACTGTTTGAGGATTTTCCGTATGGGTTTGAGGAAGGGGTGATATGTCATAATCAGTGGTGTGCGATTTGTGGGGGGGGTTCTTCTGTACTGCAGCAGTTCTTCAAGTGGTATCTGGGTGGCTCTTTCAAACGTGTGATCTATCTCTCTGGAGGAGTGTCCTTGTTGGGTGAAAGCCTTTTTAAGATTGGTGAGGTGGCAATCCCAGGTGTTCTCTTCAGTGCTAACTCACTTATAGCTGCACCTCCAGAAATGTAATATATCTCATCCAGTGCACCAAATGCCCTGATGGAAAATACATAGGAGAGACCAAACAACAACTGCGCACCAGAATGAATGCACACCGGAAATCTATCAAAGACAGAAATACCCAATTACCGGTGGGGGCACATTTCTCACAGGAGGGCCACTCTCTCTCCAATCTCTCAGTCCTGATCCTCAAGGGAAACTTGCACAACACTTCCCAGAGATGAGCCTATGAGCTCGATACTAAAAATCATGACTAAATATAGACATTGGATTTATGACACATTATAACCTGCCTGACCTCTGACTCCAGGTCTCTCTCCACTATTCATCCCCCTTCTCTCTCCCGCCACCCCAGCCTGTCACTCACCCATTGACTCCTCAATCTACATTTTAACTGACTACCTGTCTTGTATGCATACCAGCCCAGCCTTTGGCCTCTTTACTTTTCATTCCATCCAGGAAGAGCACAGACCAACTGCCGAAACTTCCTTAGCCTGATGAAGGGTTTTTGAACCCAAAAGCTTGTTTAATAATTGTTTTCCAACTATTTAAGTTGGTCTAATAAAAGATATCAGATTCACCGAAAGAACCTTGTCTGCCTATGTCCTTAGACCAACATGGCTACAACCTACACCTCTATAACAATCCTGGTATTGCATTTAGAAACTCGCACTTTGGGGAAACGCAGACTGCTTCTCAGCTAATCAGGTGATTAAGGTTAACTGATATTTTGTTTCTGTATATGAAATATTTTTAGTATGGATAGATTTGAAATTTTTAACTTTTATTTATTGATGTAGACAAAAATATCTTTAGCTCAGTCAAGGTTAGCTCTTAACTAAAACTAACACTTCCAGGCTTACTGGGGTGTTGGTTGTAGCCATATTGGTCTAAGAACATGGACAAGGTTTTTTTGGGTAAATGTGATATCTTTTACTAGACCAACCAAATGGCTGGAAAAAATAATTCTATGAAAGGTGTTTTGTAAATTCCCTTTGAGGATTGGAACTGAGAGATTGGAAAGAGAGAGAAGGGTTGGAGTCAAGTGTGCATGCACAGGTAATTGGGTATTTTTGTCTGTGGTAGACTTTCAGTATGCATTCATTCTGGTACACAGTTGTCATTTGGTTTCTCCTTTTCCATCAGGGCTAATGTTATAGCTCATCCAGTGCACTTTTGAAGGTGCAAGTGTAAGATCCAGGAATGGTGATAGTTCTGTTTGGGGTGTAATTATTGTGGGAGTGGTAGAGATAGGTTGGCAGGTTTTACATTTCTTGTGGCAGCACGGTCTGGATCCATTTGGTGTGTTCTGGTCCATTGGAAGTTTTCTTCTGGTGATGAGACTGGTGAGGTTTGGTGCTTGTTTGAAGGCTAGGATGGGTGGTTCTGGGAAGATCTCTATGAATTGGGTCTTCTTCCATTATGGGTTGCAATTGTTTGAGGATTTTCAGTATGGGTTCCAGGGAGGGATGATATGTCATAACTAGTGGTGTGCAATTCCTGGGAATTTTCTTTTTGTACTGCAGCAGTTCTTCACATGGTATCCAGATGGCTCTTTCAGAAATGTGATCTATCTCTCTGGAGGAGTGTCCTTGTTGATTAAAAGCCTTTTTGAAACTTGTGAGATGATGATAACAGGTGTTCTCCTCAGTGCAAATTCAGTGATATCAGAGTGCTTGTCTTAGTGTGTTTTCTTGGTGTGTTTAGAGTGATTGCTGGTTCTGTGTAGATATGTGTGTTAGTTTGTGGGTTTCTTGTATATGGTGGTATGTATTTTACCATTCTAGATATTGATCATAGTGTCTAAAAAGGAAATGTTGCTGCTGGAGTATTCAAGAGATATTTGGTGGTGGGGTGACGATTATTGAATTTCTGATGAAAATCAATCATATTGCAGGTTTTCAATCTAAATGATGAAGATGACACCTATATATCTTAAGTGTAGCATGGGCTTGATGGTGCAGTCCTTAAGGAATTCTTCTTCCAAGTGGCTCATAAAAAGTTTGGCATATTGTGGTGCCATTTTGGTATCCATAGCTGTGCCCATGGTCTGGAGGAAGTGTTGGTTATTGAAACTAAAGTTCTTGTGTGTGAGGATGAAGGGTGCAAATTAAGTGGGAGTTTGGGGGGGGGAGGGGAAGGGAGGAGCGGGGCTGAGCCCCTCTGTAAGATTTGAAAATCATAACGAGGAAATCTCTGATCAGATTGCTCCTTCACTTAGGTGGACTTGTTAATCAATGAACCCATTTACATTTTTTGTTTTGTTTTTGCAGACCTCCCAAGAGTCAAAGTGTAATTTGAAACCTGTGAGGATGAAATTGTATAAGTTCAGTAATATCTTTAGGTCTGTACTCTGAGTTGCAATCTTGTTCTTGTAGCTATGTAAGGCAGGTTTACATCCTGGTGTGGGATATTGGTATATAACCTGGTAATATCCGTGTTGGCTAGGAGAGTATTGCTGGGAAGGTAGTCTATGTTTTTAAGTTTTTGTAGAAGGTCTGTTGTGTCTTGGACAAAACTTGATCTTTGGTCAACAAGAGGTTTTAGGAAGGGTTCAATGAAACTTCATATTTCCTCAGTTAGGTTTCCATGGTTGGATATGATAGGTCTGCCAGGGTTCCCTTGTTTCTGGATTTTAGGGAGCATATTCTTTTTATATAGTCTTCATGGTTAAGAATAACAATAGCTCCTCCTTTTATATGCTGATTGTTATTACTATTTTTGGTGGTTGGATCTGAGAGGTTCTATGGCCCTTCTAGATTGGCCCTTCTACCAAAATGGCTCTGTTTGTTTGTTGATTATTTCACTGTTCATTTTTTTTTTCCCTGAACCAGTCAATATAGCAGTCAAGGTTTGAATTTCGTCCACTGTGGGGTGTCCAATCTGATATTTTTGGGGGTTAATCTTTTCCTCAATGTTGTCAAAGGATGAAGCCTGGCTGGAAGTTGATTCATTTCG
The DNA here is from genome assembly GCF_000455745.1 of Alligator sinensis. Classification (NCBI taxonomy): domain Eukaryota; kingdom Metazoa; phylum Chordata; order Crocodylia; family Alligatoridae; genus Alligator; species Alligator sinensis. The sequence continues at coordinate 2,378,643 of NW_005842005.1, forward strand.
GTTGTAGAAATATTCTGTGAGAATAAGACAGGATGCCTCTCTGTGCTCTTCACAAACTATCTAAAACCCAATTAAATAACAACTACCTAGTCATATATTTAAGGAGGTCATTTAGTTATTGAAAGGAAAAGGAAAATAGTAAGTTTTCGAAGAGAAGTGGAATTACTGATTTCATAATATGCAAGAATGCTTGTGTATGATCTCTTATTGGACCAACTGCATGGCTGGGATGAACATTGGCAATCTTTCCAGGCTTCTATCATAATAGATAGTTTCAAGGTTCACTCGCATATTATTTACCATAAGAATGATTGATATGAGCAGGTTTCTTTCTCATGATGCAAGACTGAACACCATACAAAAAGTTAAAGAGGCGGCTTATTCATCAATCAAGTCCCATTCAGTCTTATGTGAAGACTTATCTGGATCTTAATTGGAAGATTATAACCCTTGTCTGGGATCTCTTCAGGGGTGAGTTAAACCCATAATTAAAAAATAAAATTCCTAAAAAGATGCAGCCAAGGCACGTTGGGTTTATTTAACTCATAGAGATTGTTATTCTCTTTTGAAATATGTATACCATTTATTTACTTTCCTAACTGCAAAAAGTCAAATTATATCTTCAAGAAGTCTTGATAAATTACTTTTTAATGATGTCCTTAATTTTATAATTGCAGGAACAAAGCCAATAAAGAGAACCTTTTATTGCTTTGAACAACAGATAAATTTAATATATTGAAAATTAAAGTTTTAACTTAATGAAGAAAGCAATTTTAGATGTAAACAACTAGTTTGAGTCAAAAGCCTAGGGATTTAAATAGTCCATCATATAGCAGGGTGAACATTTTGAAAACGAAATGTCTGAATTGCCTATAGGGTTTGAAATAATTCCCAAAACTGACAATCTGAGCTACATTAGATCATGCGGAGTTCAGCACTGAAATGTAAAATGTAGTTTTCCCAAACTCTTCAATGATCTGTGGCTCTGATTAGTTATTAGGCTTGTGCAAAGTGGGTAGTATTTATTCACTTCGGATTTGGCCAAGTCACAGGACTCAGATTCGCTGAATCGCTGAATCAAACAGGCCCCAGCCCCCACCCACTCTCCCAGCCCCACCTATGGCTGCCCCACCTTGCCCCAGCCTCCTGGCTCTTTTTTTTTTTTAAAGCCCCGCATTCACCAGCTCCTGCCGGGGAGGGGGGAGGGGGTGATCCCTGCTGCACCATGCTGGGTGTGGGGCTCTGACATGAACCTCCAGGCCCACCCCATGGCTCCCGTGTCCGACCCCAGCTGATGAGTGGGGGCTTTTTTTTTTGTTTTTTTGTTTTTTTGTTTTTGTTTTTTAAGAACCGAAAGCTGGGGCTAGGGGACGCTCAGAGGGGCTGGGGGAGTAGGCAGGGGATGGGACCTGGCAGGGGTCCCCCCATGGTCTCTTCCTCCCTCCTTCCATCCCCCTGCACCCTCTACTTACCGGCATGGAGTCTGGATCCAGCTGCCTGCACCAGCGAGCAGGGACTGCCTGAATCTCTATAGCTCTCTGGATCTTTTCTGAATTGATTCAGAGAGCTTCAAACTGATTCAGACCTTTTTATTGGTCTCCTGATTTTGATTCGGATTTGGAGACTCGGCTGCCAAATTGGGGCAAATCTCCTCCAAATCGAATCAGCACCCAAAACTTTGCACAGCCCTATTAGTTATTTGAATAACATAATCTAAAAAATGTTCATTATAATGAATGACAAACTTTTTTTTATAAATACAGGGGTGTAGGTTGTAGCCATGTTGGTCTAAGGACATGGGCAGACAAGGTTCTTTGGGTAAACCTGAATATAACTACAAGTATTCAAAAAACAATACATATCACAAGCCACTGTTCTTGAGACACGTTCATATTCAGGTAGGCCAATCAAGTTGGTATATTCATATGATTATATATTGAAATTCCTGTTATAGTAAGCAAATTCTTCACATTTCTTTTCAAAGGGGACAGCTTTATGCTCTAATTTGCTAGAGGGGGAGGGGAAATGAAGGAAATTTAGCTCACTGAAATGAAAATATAGCAATAGCAGAAAATTCAAGTTATGCTCAAAGTCTAGACATTTGGTTAAGTCCCATGGACTTCAACAGGACTTGTTAAGCATGTTTAAGTGCTCTGTAGAAGAGGGATGGATGTCAGCATGCTCCTAAATACTTGTTGAATTGGATCTTTAATCCCCCTTGTGCTTTTTAGTCTTGATGGGATCCCTTGGAGCTGTGATATTATTCCATTTCCTACAGCTATCAGGTCATCTGGCTTGAAACAATACAGATTTCTTCATTTTAGGATTCTGAAGTTATGCTAGTATGACAGGTTTAAAACTGAGCATTCCAAAGCATACTCAGATATGACACAGATGACACATCACTGTCACAGTGTTAATTCAGACTGACTTTCTGAATCCCTGTTCTGTGAAGTTGTAAGAGAGATTTACTGTGTAGCCCATAGCCCTCTGAGATATTTTGAAATTATCTGCACCTTTCTTTTATCAGTCCGGTTGTTTGATCTGTATTTCTTAGAATTATTTTGGGACAAGAAATCAAGTGCAAACAATGTTGAGCTAATTATAATATGCTTAGTATTTACATTTTCAGAGCGCTCAGCAAACAGAAATAAGACTGTCAAAATTATTCTAATAAATAAGGCAAGTATCATAGGGTTATAACCCTTCCTAGTACAAATGAATTTAAATCTGCTTCCTATATGTCATTATTTTGGCCAACTTATTTTTATTCTCCAGGAGGAAGATCTAAAGAATTATGGCTGGAGTCAAGAAAAAGATATTGGCCACTAAGACAAAAAGTAGTATTTTTACAAAATGAAACTCCTAATGTGGTAATAGCTGTCACTTGACCTATTTAACTCTCTCCAATAAAAACATATTGGTCTGATAAATTTAAATGGTTTAGTGTAACATTTAAATATGTTAGAGATGTTTTAATAGGCTCTGATCAACCAACCAGTATGACCTATGTATGTGTGGGTACACATGTGTTCATATAATTTATTTAAAATGAAACCCTGAATCAGCTCTGAAATGTTGCTACATTCTTATGTTGATGAACGTCTGTCGATTTTAAAGGATTGAAACATTGAACATAGGGTTGGTTGCTATCTTGTCAGGTTTAGTTATTAAATAAAGTTTTAGCCCAATATTGGTATCAGAGGATGGAAAGCAGCATATTTCTTATGATTGGTTAAATTTTAACTAATGCTTTCAAGCTAATAAATTATACCCCAAATTGGGGAACGGGTGGTGGTCTTATCACATACGTCTAATTACTAAGACAAAGATTCCCACTTTCACTGTTTTGTATGATTAATGAACTTGGGGATTCAGTAAGATTCTCTTTTGGACCGCTAATAAACTGACTAAACTGGGGTTCATTAGCTGCTTTTTTTCCCCTGTTGTTTTCCTAGCTACGCTTTTCACCTGTAGTTCATAGCTGAAAGGGGTAAAAAAAAAAAAAAAAGCTAGAAGAAAGTTAGAAATTTAACATAGTTCTGTCCTTCAGCTTTCTAGGACTGAAGAAGCAAAAACCCTGAGGTAGAAGTCAAAAGAGAGAGAGAGAAAAAGGAAACTGCAAAACTATAAACATAGCTTATAAAATAAGGGTACTTACATACATGATATTTTTCCCATGATTAAGCTGTGACTTAACACAAGAGCATGACTGCAAAGTGCTTGTAAAATTGCTGATCATGTGAAAAATTAACCCTGGTCAAATGAAGTAAGAATAAAATTATGGCACTCTAAAGCAGGATGCCCCAGGGAGCTTGTATTCCCTCAAGGGTTAATTTTATGTGTGGGGTAGGGGCTGGGCTGGTGCTCACTCTGGTGGCACACCTGCAAAGAGAACCACCCCCAGGGCTGTCAGAGGGGGCCAGAGCTGGCAGGAGAGGGAGATGGAACAGGGACCCCTTGCCTCCAGGGTCCAGCCTGGCTCCCCCAATACCCTAGCTGGGGTAACTGGGGGGAGGGCTATGAGGCAAGGGGGCTCTGTTCAACCCTGCCTCCCCCCCCCCCCCCCCCCTCCCCCCCAACAAACAACCCGGCGGCCG
>NW_005842005.1:2382773-2396866 GCF_000455745.1 Alligator sinensis
TCTGGCCATACAAAAGCAGCCGGCAGCTCCATGGTGCTCCCCATCGGCCTCCTTCTGTCCCTCTGAGCTGTTGGGTCCCAGGGGGTAGGGTGGGCCTCTAACTCATGGTGCTTTATGTCAAGTGGCATAATTTAGAGTGGGATGCTGAATGTCTATAGGTACCCTAACATTAAGGGTAGCTCACTCAGTTCTTTGTTTTGTTTTTTTTGGGGGGGGTTGTGTCCCCCTGTATTCCAGAGTTGTAGGTAGATTGAGTTCCTCGAATGAGATGGGGTCAAAGTGGCAGACTGCTCAATCTATATAAACCTGACATGACAATAGACTGAGGAAGCCAATGGAAGATGTAACAGGGCTTACATCTACTCCTCCTATTGAGAACATATGACTTTTGTTCATACTGTAATATGCTTTAGCAGCTGCCAGACAGTCAAATTGCATTGTTTTCTTTAAATTGCAGACCTTTACACGGTCATCTCTGACTTTGTCACCCCAAGATTAAGAGTCTTGCATTCTTGTTTTTACAAAGTCAGTTGCTTGATGGAACTCTCCCAACTAGGCAGGGTATTCAGTGTATACCTATTGATATATTAAATGTCTAAGGTTTCAGCAGCACCATTTGTTGAGAACTGTAGAAAATTTGAATTATTTCTATGTACCTATGTTATGTAAACCCGTAGTCTAAATGGGAAATGGCATTGAGGATGATGAATAATCCAGACCCACTCTACAATGGCAAAACTCCATCTGAAATGACATATTCAAGGTATCATTACCTGAATGAGGACAGCAGAATGTATCCCTATCATTCTTATCATTTATTTATTTTACTATGTTTTCCATATTGATCTAAGCTTTCCACATAGTGGCCAAACTACAATTGAAATGTTTTTGGTTTTTTGTTTTTGTTTGGTTTGGGGTTGTTTTTTTTTGTTTGGGAGCAGTTATTACATAACTGAAGTGTAAATAAACAATATAACACTAGCTTGTATAGTAAGGCTAAACACAGACAGTGAAATAGCCCAAGGCAGAATTGATCCAATTTATGCAGGTTTCTCTAAGCAGCATAGATTGAACTGTTAGTGAACCGAACTCATGTTCTCTCTTTGGTTGGTCTATTTCTTCCCCTCCCCCCCCCCTTCTCCCTCTCCCAGTGGCTGAGAGGCAGGGGGCTGGCAAGGGGGTGGGGTGGGGTGATCGGCACCAGGTTTTAGGGGGAAAGCCCCTTCCTTGGGGGATTCCCCACCTGCTGTGCAGACCTTGGTTGTGGGGGGAGACAGGCCAGGACAAGGGTTCATTTCCCTCCCTCTCCCACCATCTGTTGCCACTGGCCAGGCTGGGAAGCAAAGGCTTTGCTGCATCGTCTCTGATAGTCCAGAGCATATAAGCCTGTCTGTCCTAAGAGGGAGGGTTAGCAGGGGGGCACAAAGCATGTTGGGGGGCTGCAACCTGACTTGTCAGGAAGGTGGAGGGGGGAGGCAGAATCTGGAAGAGAAGTGCAATAGACCAGTCTAACCAAAAGTGATTCCATATGATAATACATCCACCCAGGTCTATTTGAAACCAGATTCTGCCACTTTTAAATCAGTCTGTGTGCACTGACTTGTGTTCTGTTACAGTTTTAGACCAGTTTCCAATCACTTATACTGGTTTACGTGTAATTTCTGTCCCTAGTCTAAAAGGTCTATTTCCTGATCTCTGTCTAAGTTCTCTTTGCTTGTGTGTATTTGTGTTGTTCCATCATTTGTTCAAAGTGACATGGTTTCCTTTGTTGGGTTTTACACCTCAGCATTGCCTATATTCTGATTTACTTAGTATTTTATTTTGAATTGGTGTAGTTGTTTTTTTTTTCAAGGGGTATTGATGCTCTATCATAGTTTTGCTAAGGTTTTTGTTGTTGCTGCTGTTAAGCAAAAGATTCAATAAAGCTGGAAGGCTGCCTATATTTTACAATGCCACAATGCAGGAATGTATTTACATATATAAAGCAGTCTCCTAATAATTTTGAGTAGCACAACTAAAAAATTATAAATACACTGAGCACTGAGTTACTGATAAGTTAAAGAAAAGTAAACTTGATTTACCCACTCATCCAGAACATAGTAAGCAACTTCTTTCATTTAATATCACAATTTTATTTTTTTTTAAAATCACCATATAAACCAATGATGCTTTCCTGTGCTGGAAACATTTTCAATAATGACACATTTAAGAGGGAAAAAATAGCTTGCTGTAAAAATGAGCAGTACTGTATAAATACTCTTAACTTAGAAAGTTGTTATCAGTTTAGACACAGCTTTCTGTTCTGTAATAACACAGCAAGGTGGCATATTGTATATATCAAACATTTTTAATGGGGAAAACTATTTACTTATATTCACAAACTGTGAATGTTGTAAGCCAACCTGCTTAAAACTTGCTGCTCACAGGAGATATTTTTCTGAATAAATTTGTAACTGGACAGTAAAACCCCTTAAGCTACAGACTCCATTTTTCCCCCCAACACCTTGCACAATGGGGCTCTGATCCCTGACTGGAGCACTGTGATACAAATAATAAAAATAGCAACCGAAGTGGACTGAATGGGAGGTGTAGGTATGTATCAGAATTCCCGTAAGTGTTAGAGGTATTTGTGTTAGGATGGATTAGGATTTAGACTGAGTTAATTAGATACTCTACATTTTTGGAGGAAGTAATATACATGTTCTTGATATAAATTAAGGCTGTAACTCAAATGAACATAATGGGCTTTATCCTCCTTATTCTGCCTGGTTTCTGCAAGTAACAAGAAAATGACTTGCAACTCTCATGCTTGCATGAGAAGGAACTGTATATTTACCATAGGCTCAATTGGTAATTTTCTCAGTTTTGTGTAAATTTTCAGCCCATTAATTTACTAAAAATGTTATTTTCCCAACAACAAAATAACTTGCATGCAACTTCTGGGGCTAGTTATGAACACCACAAACAAGCTATTTGTGTTTATCATGTAACAGTTTTCCTCATGGTTGCAAGATGCATAGTGCCTATTCATGTTTACCTGCTTACCAGCAAGTGTGAGACTTTATTTTTGAGTAAATACTTTTAGAAGTGGCTCTTACTGGAATAAATATTCATGAATGAGATCTCTCGACAGCTGAAAGATCTGCCTGAGATTTTGCAGAAAAGTTGTATTTTTATGCATTTAAATGAATGAAAGGAGTTTAACAGATGTACATCCACTTTTGTTGATCTTTTTGCCGGCCTATAAGATATAGAGATCTATACTAATACATAAAAAAAAAAAAGTTAATGCACTGGAAAGCATGAATGCAACCTGAAAAAGAAATGTTTTTCCTAAGTGAGTTGTGCTAAGCCTACTATGGTTACAGTAAGTGGTATAAAAGGCTTCTTTAACTCTGTCTATCACTTGGTAAACTTAGTATACATTTAAATATTAGTTTACCACTTGCAGGCATTAAGTAAATGCCAGAGACGCAATGAATAGGACTGTATTAAAAACTGCTGGTGATAGGCTTGAGTTGAAACATCTGCTGACAAGCTATTGAGCAAAAACTGCTTTCAAATTGTCTCCAATTTGCCTCAAAGTTTTGGCTCTGGAATGAACAAAATTCTATACCTCAAGTTACAGAAGTCCACATGCTGATAAATTGGTAGAAGTTTCATTTTTATTTCTGAGTGGGGAAATAAAATATTTTTTGATAGTTGTAGTTTAAAGAAGGTCGTCATCATCTTAATAGATCTAATAGTAATAATTTATATAAGTCAGCTGAAGAAATAGTTGAAGTAACTATAGTTAAATTACTTATTTTGTAAGGCAGTGTGTTGCCACCTAGCAACGAATAAGGATTATACCTGTTGATGGTTATGGAGGCGGATGAGATGCAATCAATTATATATAAAACTCGCAATCTCCACTCAAAGGGTTTTAAAAAATTATCAAAGATTCATTTGGTAAGGTTTCCATCTGAGCTTAGTACGAAAGGCTTACTTCCAGCCCACCTGTTGCCTCTATCTGGACAGGATTTTTTTCTGATTTGGCATCTGATTTAGTGGTGGTTGTGATTAATTCTCGTAGGTACCAGCTAATTCTTAAGTCACAATGCGAATACCTTTCTCCTTTCTTTTGATACCTCCCCTGGATCCAAGTTAGTCCAGGCAGTAGGGTGAAATAGGGCATACTATCTTACACCAAGGTAATTTACTGCAATTAAACCCACATGTAGATACTGACCAGTCAGCCCAGCTAGCCAGGGGCCAAACTCCTGCCTGCCACCTAGCCACACAGCTCCACACTTTCAGCACGCTTATGCACCAGCCAGCCCCTCTGCCATCCGAAACTGGAGCCTGGGACTGACCCCGCCCCATCCGCCTGCTAGCCAAGGTCTACTGTGCCCCATCTCAAATTGCTGCTTTCTGGGGCACACGTGTAGATGCTGCACCTGGGAGTAGTTTACTCTGGCTCAAACTGCTCTGGAGTTTATTGCTACACATTAATTGCATGTTTCAGCATATAGCTGAAATTACCCAGAGAAAAACATCTTCAATTTGGGGGGAGGTGGGAGCTCTATGTAGAAGACCATGAAATTTATCTGATCCCTTCCTTTGCAAATTGCAGATCTTATTGCAAAAGAAATTTTTAAAACTCCTCTGTTTGGAATAAAGGACATTAAAAAAAAAAGATTTTTGTAGTATTTCTGCAGGATATCACTTTCCCCATTGCTTAATGTGGAAGAAGTACCTTTACTGTACTGAATTTACACAGACTACTATGCTGCATCAGACCTAAAATTATCTCAGAAATATTTGTTTGTTCTGAAAGGCCAGGGTCAATTCAAAAGATTTGTTACATGATGGATTATCCCCAGCAGTGTGTGTGTGTTGAAAAAAGTCATGTATCACAGAAAGGTCAGAAATCATCTATCACCTGTGCTGAAACTTCTGTCAAGTCAGGCTTCCGAACACCAAAGGTTAGGCTCCAAAAGAAAAAGAAAGGGGTTGTATTATGTGAGGGAGTTACTGTAATGAGTCACCTGAGTAACAACTGCTTTTTATATATCTACTGTATTGCCTACGTTTTGCTATGGTCCCTTAAGGTTGTCAGATGATTATTGCTTTTGGTTAGTTTCCTTACAATTATGCAATTAAAAAAAAAATCCTACCTAATGTGGTATTTTGGCATTACTTTAAAACGCAATGCAAAGTCCTGCCCATGTCCTGAATACATTTTTGTTCCATTCTCCTACAGAACATTTCAACTTTAATTAAAATTGGTGCCCATTTTTCTTGACCCAGAAGTCTGGGATTTCTAAGGATGTTTCCAGCCTGATAGAAATATCTACAGTCAAATTTGACTTATGAACTCATAGGAAATTTTTTAAGCAGTGAAGTGTTTTAGAAATAGATGAATAGTTCACAAGTCAAACTTGCCCATTTCCCATGAGTAAAAGGTGGGACACTGCCATTAGCAAGGAAGAGAGGAAAGATGTATCTTCCACTCCCCAAAAGGCCTCCCTGTTCCAGAATGTTGCTCGAATGTCTTTCAAAACGAACGTCTGGGGCTGAGGAGACATTTCCTCTAAGGAAAGAATATGTTCTGATGACCCCCAGAATTATGAGCCCTTCTGGGCATGCAGAAATCCTGGGAAGCCCATGAGATGAGGGGTAAGACGCATGGGCTAATAACAGATGTTGCATTTGTTCCTGGATAAATTGCATCTGTGTTTTGTCTGGGCACAAAAACACGTGATGACTGGTATGTATGCTCGTCACCCTTCTAATTGGGGTTTAGCGAGTGGCTGCTTTTCTGCCATTGATTCAATGAGGCAATCCTGGGATAACTGCAGATGTACTTTGCAGTATTTTAGGACAAGAAGTCATTACCTGTTATCCAGGGAACTTCTCTTAGCGGATGCAGACATCTGTATGATAAGTACTTTGTTTCAGGATAAAATGATTTCTCCCACAAGAAATGTGTTGTCTCTGAGCAGTTATCAGAAAGACAGCTGCTACGGAGTTGCCCTTGCTACACCTGAATAAAGCTACTGGTATCAGTGTCACACAAGCACCAATCTTACAGAGAATTAAAACGAAATGCAAACAAACATCTGGAATAATGATAAAAATACAAACGAAACATTAAGTCGACTTACTAAAGTTGTTTGTTTAATTCTTCAGGCTTTGTTCACAGATGGTTTTATTTAGATGTACAAGCTAGCATAAAGTGATAATGGAAAAACATTTTGGTGGTGTGATGTATACAGTAAGCCAGAATTGTGCAAACTCTCCAATTAAACCTGACAAGTCCTTAAAACATTCAGTTCCAGAGATGCAATATGACAGTCCCGAAGAGCAGTATGTACATGATGCGTTGCATTCAGCTGTTTCCTCTAAAGACTGCTGAGTCTGCATTGGACTTAAATAGTAAAAAGATGGAGAAATTCAGTTTACACATTGACACCATATGCAAAACTTTGCTTTTGCCACTAGGACGAAAAATTTAAAAGAATCTGGATCTTAGTGTTTATTGTTGAGCTCTGTTTCTCTTGCTATTTGTTTAAGAGTAACATTAGCCAGTTACAAAAGCCCTAAAGAAATTAGCAAACTACTTTTTCTCTCTCCCCACCCCCCACCCCTTCCCATTCTGTAATAAATGGGAGTGAGCCAAAGAGATTAATTTTTACCTGTTACCGGACAACAGTCACTGTGTTTAAAATACTCCTTAATTTAACTCAAGTGTTTAAATTAAACTTTCTAATAGCAATGGTTTTGCTATTCTCCACAGGTATTCAAGATGTTCAGTGCTGTGATTAATTGGGCAGGCATGATTTCTTATATTTAGAGCCCACTTGAAATTGGAAGTGAGAAATGAATTTGTGCCAAAAGGCTTTGGTGTATTTTTATTAATAGAGCAGATTAGATGGATCATGAAAACAATTTTCTAATTTATAAGAGTCAATCTCATATCTTGTTAAACAAGAGTTATTATTATTGAACTTAAACCATTGAAGTGTGATATACCAAAGGCCACTTTCTACCCAGCAGAATGCTGCTGTGAACACTAGCATGTTAACCACATGCTAATAGGTTCTCAGCAGTCTAATACCTTATTGATTATTTCAGTTTGTATAATTCGTACCAAGACAAGACAGTGTAGTTAACTGGAATATAAGTGTTCCTTCTTACTACTTGAAACAGATTCACATGCTCATCAGTCATGTTATTCAGGGCCATGGTAACAGACAGGCAGCTTTGTCCACAGGTGGATGGATCCTTTTTTGTGAAGAGAAATACTGAACACCATTAAACTCTGGCCTAGAAAAATTTCAGCTTCTATTGTACCTGCTGGTATTAATCTAAACAGTACTTGAAGTGCCAGATGGAAAAGCAGTTCAAAGCTGCTAGACATTGTTCTGTTGCTAATATGAATGTTAAAATTATATGGGGTTTTGCATTTTGTTCATGTTTTTTGCATAGATAGAAATGAAATGGAAAAGGATACAAAGAATATATGTGATTATAAGGCTTGTGTGATAAAAGCATTCGTATTGTATCAGCTAGATGCATTATTTTAAAAGATTTCCATAGGAGAACAGGGTTTTTTTTATTGTGTATAATACTCGCACATATGTAAAACATTATTTTAACTAGTGTCCTATTTTCCACATCAAATTTTTACTTGGTGGGTAAGGTTTATCTTAGCCAGAAGTCCTCATACATCATTGTATATGTATACGTATATGTTCTTCCCATTATCACTTCCTTTTAAGATTTTTTTATAAAGAAAAAAAGTAGGCAAAAATTGGAAGAAAATGCAGCAGAAGAACATAAAATAAAAGCGAAGGATGGAGGAGAAGGCAAAGCAGAGGGGGACCAGTTGGGGGAGGAGGGGGGAAGTGGAGGGGAAGGGAATAGTTTCCTGTCACTTAAACAGTGTAAGTGGGAAGAAATGCAAGTCACTACTGTGTTCTGTATCATCAAGGAAATGTTCAGGTTGCCTGAATTAAACCACATGTTGAAGGAGTTGACAGTGTTGCTGTTCTAATGCAAAATGGCAATGAAAAGGAACTACTGTGGCTTTTTATTAGCAAATAATTCTAATCTGAATGCAAGTTTTCATGGTGATTTGTTTTATAGCATGGCTTTTATTCAGTGGGGAAAGCCTCTATCTTCAATCATTGACATCAGTAAAAATTATTTCCAGGTTAAATTCTTGTGAGATCAGTATCAGGCCCAGTGTAACGAGATGAACAAAAAGGGGGCAGCATTCACATCTAATATAAAGATCTGTGTCCAATTTATCTTCAAACTTAAAGTAAAGCTAAATTTGTCAAAAGTGCCATAGAAACCCATATTCTTAAATCTCTCACTTAGATATCATTTAACCTGGACCAGAATTCAAGAAAGGTAAGTACATATCTACTCATAGGTCAATAAAAACAAGGGGTAGAACGGTGTTAAATCCTCATTTAAAATATTTAATTCAAATGGCCACTGTGAGTTCCATGTAAACCTTTCAGTTATTTATTTCTAGGATTTTTGTTTCTATAGCAGATTATTTGACTGAAAGCAGGTTTACACAATTAAACTGAATTCTTACATTTAAACAGCTATTTAAAGAATTGTAAATGGGGAGTATCATTCTTAGAGCTGTATGCATACAAAATGAGGCATGTCCAACTTTTCATTTAAGAATCACAACTGAATGTTTTCAGTCCTTGTTAACTGTACTGCTACTAGACATTTGCCATATGTACTTACTGTCTAGCACAATTATAATAATTATTTAAGAATTAGGCACATAGATGTGTATGGATGTTTCCAAAAATCTGGTACACAATGTATATCTCAATTTGTATTTAATATTCACTTAAATAGAGCTATTGTCCCATAAGGTAAATATGCATAACTTGGATTAATAAACCTTGATATTCTCCAGCTGCTTATCATTATCATTTAATTGATGTAGCAATGTTTTGCATGTCTTTTAATGAGTTAGCAGTTATTAAAATACGTTTTCTTATTTGTAGAATAAAGAAGCTCAGCTTTGGATATGTGCCTGCCCGTGTGTGCGTGTATGTGAACCCAGGATACTTTGTATTGTGTACTTGAACTCCTTCTACATCAGTCCTGTTCAGCAAAACAACCACTGGCTCTTCATCTTCTATTTTCTTATTTGTATTGTGGTAAAATGAAAGCCAGATGTTAGCAAATAAGATCTCTGCTGAATGTAACTAAGTGACCTATATTCTCTGACTTGAGTTTAAAATGACTGTCTGAAACCCAGGAATCCTTAACATGCATGGCTTTGTGTGGTTTTAACTCCTGCCATACACTCATTTATTTTCTTGGTGCAGTAACTGTGACAGGCATTCTGTGGTTGCCTTTCTTGGGCCAGGTCTAGCCCTCCAAATAAGTTTGCCATTGGTAACAACAGGTTTAGCCTTTAATCTAAATTTTTAATATACAAATAATCTTTTCCTTAAAATCTGGATTTCAGCTAGGTATGTCTAAATAGATATGAACTATAATCTTCTTATAATATATATGATTTGAATGTGTCCTAAAATGTCACGTTTATTTAAATAAATGGAGCCCCTCATTTCAAATCTGAAATTTTTATACTTTCCAGATACATAAATATAATAGCAAGCAGGCTCTTGGACTCGCCAGAATAAAATATATTCTGTTGTTGGATAGCATCTGATATGATACTAAAAATGTCCCTTGTTTTGCCTTCTACTTTACCTTTAGAGCTATAACATTTACTGGAAAAAAATTCTTCTACTGTTACATTTAACAGTAGGAGCCAATACAAAAGTGACACAGCAGAAATTCACCCTGACATTGAGGAAGGTAGAGCTAAGTAAAACCTTGTTTCATTCACTAGCTAGATAAGTGGTGTGTGCGTGTGATTTGGAGAGGCAATATGCTTTTGTAGAGTCCGAGGACCACAGGTCAACAACTTTCCTTGGGAAATGACTACCAGCCTTGTAGTTGCAATGGCATTAGTGAAAATGGATTCCAAAGGCCTCCTTACTTTCTGCAATGTAGTGACATGTAGAAGTATCTAAGAGAAATACAAAGATGGCTGAAGAGTTGTACCAGAAGTTATATTCTGGTAAGACTTAATGTGTGTGTATGCACAGTACATATAAAGAATAATGTTTCTATGCCCAGAACCATAGGGATGATCTCTCAACATAACCAGTTCCAGCATTGTTCAGTCCTCCTCACCCAGAAGGCTGTTTTGAAAGGCTCTTATCTTTCGTATGTCTGATGGCAGAAAGGAGGAAGGGGAGAATTTAAAACTGTCAGGGTTTAAGGATGAGCATTGTTTTTTCACTCTGAGTATGAGATGCAGTTTGCAACAAATCAAAGCAAAATATGAAAACGACACAGAATAACGTATTGCAGAACACGTTAAACAGCGCAGGATTTGTTTTTTAATACGAACATGTCCTCATCTCGGGCTTCCTGCTGTTATGTTTTGGCTAACGTAATTTCTAATAACAAAAGTGAGAAGGCTGAAATGTACCTGTATAGAGAGAGGGTCAAAAAAAAGTCTATGTATAATTAGTGTTTAAGCCACAAAGCCATGGTGTTGGCTCTTAGGATGGTGAATTAATCCTAAACTCACATTAGCTTTGGGTGGGACAGGGAGAAAGATCAGGGATTTAAAACTCCTTGAAACCCAAATGATGAGGAATAACAAAGAGATATAGAAAGAGAAAGTGGAAATGCTGCTGGAAACCTTGGAGAAAACTCTGTTGAAGATTCCTCATGGAATCCATTTCCCAAAATGTATAACGTTAACAGGAACTGTTCTCATCCCTACTCAAAAGTGAACAGATACGCATTGGCAAATGCTATTGTAAGGTTGGTAGTATCTGAAAAGTAACAATATTATTACTGAACGTTGTTACTGAAGACTGTATTTCACTATGGGAGTTGACACTGCAGTTTTTCATTAAACTACTGTTGATCACTTCTGATTATTACACACGCACATGCGCACATACCCCCACATCTGGATTTCCAGCTTCCCACAAGAATATGCACCTTTGATACCATAGTAAAACCATTAGGTGGAACTTTATCTGAGGTGGAATGAGGCCAAGGGGATAGAGAAATTAATATCTTCCGTTGTGCTCTAGAAATACCCAGCAAATTTACTAATGTTAAAGCTGAGTTTGGGAGCTCAGCAATTTTCTTATGCCATTGTGGGAGAAAAATGCTTGGAAATAAGCCCCCTCCCCCCCCCTTTTTTTTTTTAAACAACCAGTTTACATATCTGGCAGTGAGGGAGTTTTCTGTTTTTACTCCCTCTGCCATAAGGGAGGAAATCCGACTCTTACTTTAATTCACAATCACTGTACTGGCCCACAGCTAATTTTGATATCTTAATTGTAGTTCATTTACATAATCTTATTTTCAGTTTTGAAAATACTACAGCTGATTTCTAAGTAAATTGGGGAGGAAACATTTGAAAAGCAGGAATAACTTCTCTAAAATGTCACAATGCTTAATGATTAGTACAAATACAAGGAAGTTTCAGTTATGTTCATTTTCATAATGTAGTAGTCAATGTATTGTAAAGAAAAATAAACAAACTATAATTGTCAACTTGTGGTATTATTTGTAAAAATTATGAAGGCTTTTTAATGCTAGACCTTTCTTTCTCCATCTTAAAGATTTAAACAGCAGGAGGCTAAAGAATCTTTGGAGATGGCCGGTTTGATGTTTGCGTTGGCAGGTTTTTCAGGGAAGTGTAAAGCATAAAGGTTGGCAGATTTCTGAGGCATTGATATCCTGTCTGTCTAAAGGTGAACGCTTCCCTTCTCCCTCCCCCCGACCCACCATCTCCCCCAAATTCTGTGTTCTGTATTCCTGGTGTTTTCTATACCTCTCAGACTGTTCTGATCCTATAATCTGTCCTTCACCTCCTTTCCAACTACTTAAACATATATTTGAGGTCCAACAATAAGCTTACTCTAGAGATTACTTAATTTCTGCCACGATGTTGAATAGCAAGATGCAGCACTTTGAGTCACTGGGAAATATTTTCATATCTATACTCAGAAGAGTGATTAATTGCTGTACCCTACACTTTTAAAATGCAAAGGCAATTAAATAGATTTTTGTACTCTCTTTTTATATGAATAAATAGATGTGAAAGTCCCTCTAAAGCCTTATTTATCTTACATTAGATCAACTGTAATTGTAAAAACATTTCGCAGCATCTGTGATCTAAATGTGTTTCTGTTGTTGCTCGTTAGATCCTTTTCAATAAATATCAGAGTACAAGTTTCCTGTTTAGTTACTCTGTTAGGCACGGTGGTAATTTTAAGCAGTTTTTTTTCATTATAGATTTATTAGTACTGACTATTATTCTCACAACGAGGGTGGAGGGGGAACTAACAACACTTCACTTCTGCATTTTGAAAGAATGTGTTACATTTTGTTTGGACAATTGATCTAAGTTTGGGGCTTTGCTTCTGGGTTTTCCTCTTTTATTATCCAATCTAGCTGGAGCATGAGGAAGACTGACAACTTTTACTTAACTGTCAGGTACTTCTGAGGTCTGATAACTGCTGTAAAATGTTCATACATTGCATTTAATGAACCATGAAGATAGTAAGGCCAATAAAAATTAAAAAAAAAAAAGTTTTCATGCCTTTAGAGCAGGAGGCCAGGTTCATCGTCTATTAAAGCTGTTTAACAGCCTGCGACAACCATCAGAGATGGCGGAAAAGGTGAAACGTCTATGTATCTGAGCTCTTCACTTTTCATAATGAAGCAGCATTACTAAAAAGAATATAGGCCCCATTTATTTTATTGAAGAAGCTCTTACAGAAAAGGTAAAACACATCATAGTTTTGTTAAAAATGTATATTAATTCTAATTTCATTGCAAAAAACCATAAATGACTACTGGTAACACAAATTAGTTTCTGAGTAATTTTGCTGAGTATGATGACAGTGCTGAAAACAGGACACTGAGAAAAATAGTATGGACCAGAAGAGTATGCACTGAAGAGAGTGCAGTGATAGGAGATCAGGAAGGCAAACTTCTTGGTTATATATATCAATACCTAATTTTCTCTCTGAACATGAGAAAGTGATTTAACTTCTGAATCTTAGTTTTCATCCTGAATTTTATTATATGAATGCACTGGATTTTATAATCTTTTTCCCATGCCATAGGAATTTAGGTGACATTAATTAAATGCTCAAAAAGAGCGTTGTGATCCATGAGTGGAAGGTACTGTGTAATAGTTATTCTGGGATTGTTTCCTAGTTTGAAATGACTATAATATATAGGTATCAGTAAAGAATTTTTTTTAAATTTACATCCTTGACTTATATATATTTTTCACTTCTCCCTCCAAAGGTTGAAAGTTATCTTATGAGCAGTTAGATCCCAAAACCAGGTTGCTGGAAGCAGGCAATATTTCCACTCATAATGAATGCCTGATAAGAGGTGAGTCATCACACATCGTGATTTAAAACTTGTAAGGCTGGGATTCTTCCTGATCTCCCACAGTAGTAATATTCATAGCTGAAAATCTTCAACTGAGAATGACATGGCACCTGGCTTGAAGGCTATATACCACAGCCTCACTCAAACTTGTTTTGCCTTGCAGTCACTAATGGTAAAGTTTGCAGACAGGTTCTACCAGGACGTGTACCTGGTCTCAACCCAAGGAGATTCATTCCTCCAAGTGCTAACTCTAAACCAAACTCAGGCCTAAAGATGAAAGACATTTTGAACAAGGTGATATATAGCGGTGTCAGTATAAGTGGTGTTTCTTGGTGTGCGAGTTCCTTTTTGGAGGCAATCATAAACATTAAGGATATGTCCAGCTATATAGGGAGGTTACGGGGAAGATGGATTGGATTAAAAATGTCCACCCTGTAAGTCAGGATGTGGGGGCTTGGGTATCAGGGGGTTTGGGGCAGGAAGCAATGTCCATGGGAGGGCTTGGAGGGGAATCAGGGGTGTGCAAGCAGGGTTTCAGCACCAGTAAAACCAACACCAGGAGCAGCTTGTGGAATGTGGGGTTTTGGTGGGCTCAGGGGGGAGGGGTGCTGGCT
>NW_005842005.1:2396876-2408728 GCF_000455745.1 Alligator sinensis
GGGGCAGGAAAAATGCAGCCCCAGAGCTGGGGCCAGAGGCTGGGCTTTCCCAGCTGTTGGGCTGCATTGGGAACTATACAGAAGCTCCATTAGGTCTCACTGGACCCGATTAAGTTAGACTACCTTGGAGTTAGGATTAATTTAGTTCATGTTGTCCAGTTTTACACCAACCTAACTTCCCTGAACTTCTGTACAGTTTGCACTTAAGTCGATCTAACTGTATGGTCCATGCCTGGGCAAACTAAGTTACATCTGGTGGCCAGTTTTTAACATGATCTAACCTCCCCTTACCCTCCCTGAACCTCAAGATAAAAAACTAAGCTAGATAGGGCAGCACTAGCATCCTGTAGTGGTTTTAGTACAAATCCTTCTAAGACTGGCCTCTCACAGACCTTGTCCCCACTACTAACGTTTTGCTTGAAGAATTCTGGGGGGTTTTGTTTGTTTGTTTTCTGGCAAAACTGAGTACATCTTCACCCAGAGCTCCCCTACAGTGTCAGAACTCCTTCCTCTGGTACCAGAATTACTCCACCTCTGGCAAACAGACTTCTATCACAGCCCTTTTAATAGCAAGTATATACACAGGGTGTATTTCATACTCTGGCAGCCGAGCTGATGCAGTTGAGTTATGTGGAGTTAGCAGAAACTACTCAGGTGTACATATATTCTGGCAGCTTCTGCCAGGAAACAACAGCCACCACAGAGAACTTCTCCCAGGAAAAGAAGCCTGCCAACATAGATGAGGCCTCAGTGAAAATGGCATGTTCTACCCTTGGATGAAGTCCAGAGTATGAGTGATTTTATTCAGCCAACTCTGAAGAATTTTTTAAAGGCATCTTCAAAGAATAAAAAGTCTGAAAACATAAACTGTGAAGTGGTGATCTAAATTATCTTGTGGCAGAGGCTTAAAGGTGGTAGAGCACTCAATGCAATGAGGTAGTGTGTACAAGTGCAAGCAAAATTCCCAAGTGTTGTCATTTTTATCGCTGTTGTGACATGTGTTGTGTTGGTGGAGGAACAGTTGAAGGTCAGAGAGTCAGTGGAACACATGGTTCTTTATCTTCCCTCTGCAGGAATTCTAGAAACCTATGAGATGTAATGCCTCTGTAGGGCAGACTAGCTTGACTGGCTTGCCTCTGGTACAACAGGCTAGGCAACCCCTCTCTTCCTGGAGATGTAGGGCATCCCATAAGAGGAGGATGGTTTGCAAATGTCCAACATTGACTTCCAAATTGATCAGGGCAAGAATATCTGGCTGTGTGCACAAGCATGGTTATCATGATGGTTGTGAAATTAAGCTATAAGGCAGGATCTATGTACACAGACTTTAAGAAATGAGACTTAGAAGATTCCAATGCAGAATGTGGAGAGTTGTATGAAAATTAAATGGGTTATACCTCTCCCTAAATATAAACACGCAGTCCAACCGATCATAGACTGAATCCCTGAACTTCAGCCTCCCTATTTCTCCAACTTTGTCAATTTGGTTGGCTCATATTAGCTCCTTTCCTCCAGGAGCCTGGGATAGTGATTGATAGTTACTCATTTAACCAAATGGTATGTAGCATGCAGAACAAAAGGAAGAAATAAAGATCTGCATGCATACTTTACTCTTACCTAACTCTTAGTATTTTTCCTTGCACTTTTCTTTAAAGAGCCTCTGTTTGACATGGATATTCAAGTTCCCTTTTTAAGTTGGTTTGTCCTCTTAATGCACTGCTGTTTTATAAGTTATTCTGTTCTCTTACTGTAAGCCATCTTTTTGTTGGGAAGGGTGGCATATTGAATTCATACATTTTGTTCAATTTAGCAAAGCAGTCTAGAGAGAGACTAGTCACAGCAGGCCCTCTGTTTCTTAGCAATCCCCTTTCCTTTCTAAGGCTTGGGTGTCATAACATGGTCTAGCATCCACCTTAGTTTTCCAAGTGTTAGCATTAGGAATAGGAAACTATTTTTAGTATGGATGGAGCCAGGTAGCACACTCACCATTAAACATCTGCCATATTGTTGTCTCAAGAACTCTCTCTCTCTGTCCTTGTCCACCATTCCTGAGTAGATCCTTTGAGGGTTTTTTTCTTTGCTTTACCTCAAAGATTCAGAAAGGAGAGTTTCACAAAGGTATCCAGATATAAATTACCACACAACTCTCTCTCTCATCTTCAATATCATTAAAAGGTGTATTTTTTAGAAGTAATGTAAAAAATGTCACCAGGATGCCACACTAGTTTTACCACACTGAGAATGAAAAAATGTTCCCCACATTGCATATTTGCAGCATGGGCTCAAAATGATACCTGGAAATCCAGGTATCAACACCACCACCCCCCTACATGGGGGGGGGGGAGCAGGGAGGTTCCCACCGTGCCCCGAGGCAAGCGGAGGCATGGGTCCTTCAAAGAGATGCTCTGGTAGCCATTGCATAGGGCCATGCACCTTTGGGTAGCTCTGGGCCCCCACTTAATTTATTTATTATGAAATATCCTAAATTTACAATAGTCCTAATGTTAATTATTCTGAGAAGCAGAACAATCACTATCACTTTAAAAAAAAGTGAAAGCAATTTTGTAGTCTTTGTGCAGAATAAACCTGACCTTTTAAATATGTATTCAGGTATTACTTGGTTTGTATTGTTTATGACAGGAATCTGTCATCCATCCAAAGTTGAGGATGACTAAGAGTTCAGCAGAGAGAGACTGGATGCTGTGTTCAGGTATTAAAATAAAAAAAGCACTGTCTCTCTTAAATAGCTTGCTACCTACCATAGGTAGCAAATTTTACTATATCAGTCTGTATGTTCCCAGTAGCGACAAAAAAAAAAAAAAAAAAAAAAAAAAAAAAAAAAGAGGTTTAAATGTTTAGTTGTCCTCTAACATTCTTAACAGGGAAGACATTCATCTCATTTTATATACAAAACGAGTCTGCAACATGCCTGATATAGTCAACTGTACAATAAACAGCAATTTCTGTCATTCAAAGATTATTGTCTTTTCAGTGATGGCTTTGAACTGAGTGTCTCATTAACAGTTACTAGTTTTAGGAAAATATATACTAGCATTGTATATAAATATATGGTTGAAATAATTTCTAATTGTATTTTTTCTCTAATAATTGATACATAACCAAAATAGATATTTAACCATTTCACACTCATTTCAAATCTAAAATGTAGAGTATTAGTGGAAAGTAAAATATTAAGGAATATGTAGTGCTGGTTAGAAAGACTTATTTTTGAAAAATGGCATGAACTTCTTTCTGGTATAACAGGGTATCTTTACATGTGTTCCAGGAGTAGGGGCCAGTGCTCTTGGGAGCCACTCTAATTAAAGCACCCACAGTGTCTTGTGTATTCAGCATCTCACACTTCAGAATGGTGGTAGGGGACCTGAACTAAAGCTTTTTCAAAGAGCTTTAGTTTAATGTGCCCCTGCCACCATTTTGAAGCACAGGGACACTGAACACATGAGATGCCAAGCCTGGGACTAATCTGCTCTGTTTTGACACACTGTAATTACAGCACATCAGAACAGATGTCCCACACATCTACAGGCAGCCACAGTGTGTAAATGAGGTCTATTTTAATTTAATGGTGCTCCATCTATACCCATAGATTTGCACCACTGGAAAACCAAGGTCAGGATCAAGTCTTTATGTTTCAAATGCAAAAAGAATCCAGAGAGATTTCACTTAATCAGAAATGCATGCAGTTTTTCATAGTTTAACACCATGTTTCCAAGTAATGGTCTGTGAATTGTTGTCACTACAACTAGTATTCCTTATTTTCCAGTGAATGACAGGTATTTTTTACAAAAGTATTTTTTTTTTCTAATTATAGAAAATTATTCATGAAGTGTAGTTCCATTTCTTGGTTCTTGCAGACGATGTGTTCGTTTGCTATGCTATAGCTCCCAAATTTCTTACAGTATAAAAATAGAACTTAAAATGCAAAAATATCTTAACTGCACAATGTTTGCCATCCATGACTGGTCAGACTGACAAGGCAAAGAGTGAATTTCAGCCCCAGATAAATCCACATAACCTTTTAGCCCGATGTGCACAGAGAATAAATCACATTACTGTTTCTTAAAGGGAACCCTTACTCTGTGACTGGAAGCTTGGCAGCTTATACTACTCATTAGAGAATAAAGTCAGATGCTTCAAAGTTTCTGGAAACTAAGTAAAACAGATCTAATTTACTTGGTTCTGACACTGGAATAACCCAATTGATTTAGATGGGGTTTAGTCCCACAAATCCCACCAATATGAACGAGAGGAATCCAGTGCTATGAGCTATGTGGTCTAGGTACTTCAGAGCAAAAAGCAAGATCCTGAGCTGGAATAAATCAATGGAACTATGCTGAAAATAGTCAAGCTATATACCAATTTATGCTACCTGAGGATTATGCCTGTAGTTTATTGGGTGTACTGCATTTTCTAAATCAAGGGAACACAATTCCTTTGCATTTAAAAAAAGATTTATGATTTACATTTTCTGTTCTGTGCTTCTAGTAAGAGAGAATATTTCAGCCACAAGTTATAACAGAAAGAGAAGAAATAGAAGATTAGGAGCCTTTACTTGTTATGTTTGCATACTCATTCTGAATGATCTAGCAGCCCTCTCTCGGCCAGTCTAGACTGGGTAAAAATCCACTGAGTACAAGGAGAAAGGAAACAAAGAAGTTTTGAGAGCTCACTAGCAGGAGTAGACAAATCCTGCATAGTGTTCTTCACATTAGTTCCTAGGCCGAGGCGAACTTTCTGAGGGAAATCCCTCCATCTGCTTCTGCAAGAATGTGCTATGTATCAACTCCTCTAATTCCCTTTTTTCTAGTTCTAACCTTCTATTGTGAAGACTGATAAATCTCTCCCCATTTCCTTGTTCCCTCCAGAAGCTAAGTGTCATGGTGTAGATGTCTCTAACACTTTGTTGACATGCCTAATTGCATCCTGCAGAACTGCACCATCAAACCCTTGCTATACTTAAGATACATCAATGACATCTTCATCATTTGGACTGAGAACCTACAATCTCTGAGTTCCACCAGAAATTCAACAATCACCATCCCTCTATCCGACTGTCTTTAGAAGACTCCAGCACCAACATCTCCTTTTTAGACACAATGATCAGTATCCAGAAGGGTAAAATACAGACCACAGTATACAAGAAACCCACAGACCAACATACATATCTGCACAGAACCAGCAATCACTCTAAACACAGCAAAAAAGCTGTGATATACAGCCAAGCCCTCAGATACCATCGCATTTGTACTGAAGAGAACACCTGGGATCGCCACCTCATCAATCTTAAAAAGGCTTTCACCCAACAAGGACACTCCTCCAGAGAGGTAGATCGCACGTTTGAAAGAACCACCCGGATCCCATGTGAAGAACTGCTGCAGTACAGAACCCCCCCCACACACAAATCGCACACCGCACCAACCCCCGCCAACCTCATCACCAGAAGCAAACTTCCTCAAGCCCAGAACTCACCAAAAGGATCCAGACCGTGCCAGGACAAGAAATGCAAAACCTGCCAACACATCTCCACCACCCCCACTATTACTACACCCCACAACAGAGCCATCAGCATCCCAGGACCTTACAGCTGCACCTCCAGAAGTGTAATATACCTCACCCAATGCACCAAATGCCCTGATGGAAAATACGTAAGAGAGACCAAACAACAACTGCGCACCAGAATGAATGCACACCGGACATCTATCAAAGACAGAAATACCCAATTACCGGTGGGGGCACATTTCTCACAGGAGGGCCACTCTCTCTCCAATCTCTCAGTCCTGATCCTCAAGGGAAACTTGCACAACACTTCCCAGAAACGAGTCTATGAGCTCCATTTCATCAACCTCCTGGATAATAGAGATCGTGGACTAAACATAGACATTGGATTTTTGATGCATTATAATCTGCCTGGCAACTGACTCCCTAGCCCAGCCCCTGGCTTCTTTACTTTTCATTCCATCCAGGAGGAGCACACACCAACTGCTGAAACTTCCTTAGCCTGACGAAGGGTTTTCGAACCCAAAAGCTTGCTTAATAACGTTTCTCCAACTATTTGGGTTGATCTAATAAAAGATATCAAATTCACCCAAGGAATCTTGTCTGCCTATGTGCCTTATTTGTGGATTTCACCATTCACGGGGGATACGTTCTTGTATCCCCCGTGAATGGCAAGGGTTGCCTATAATTCCATGATTTCAGTTAAATCATATTCATTTTAGAAACTGCAATCAAACCTTTCATTAAAGTAACATGAATATTGTATTTAAATAAGTTAAAGACTGAGTTAATGTGACAAACATTTAGGAAAAAATTCTAAGTAAAGGGTGACAAACAGGCCTTCAGTTAATCGGTACCTTTCTCCATTGTTAAGGATTGGAGTTATGCAAGCCAGCCCCTCTTAGGTGGATGCTCAGAGAGCATATTATAAAGTCCCTGAAATATGGTAGTGAAAGGGCTCTTGCAGTTGTCCACTCCATCAAAGCCTGCCTATAACATGATAAAGTTAATCATATCCTGTTCTATGACAAGGATCAAGAATTACCTATATCTGTTTACATCTGGTTGCCTAATAGCCTCTTAAAACCTCAAGAAATGAGACTTCCAGAACCTTCCCATGTTTCTATGTTCATTTAGTCTTACAACTAGAAAGCTTCTGAATATCTCATTTTAAATCTGCCTAGCCGCAGAATAATCCTCGTTTTACCTTTCAGTTTTGCTTCATGCCTATGAATACTATCCTCTCTACATATTTATGTCCCATTTAAATACATTAAGACAACCATCATACCTGCATTTCATCCTTCCATTTCTAGACAAGATGAACTTAATTCCTTGACTCTTTTCCCTTTACAGGACATGTATTGTAAACCACTTATTCTTAACATTATCATTCTTATTGCTGTCCTCTAGATTCTTTCCAATTTGTGTACATCTTAAAAGTGTTGGTGCCATAAACTGAACGTACTATTTCAGGTTTCTCCCCAGCACAGAGCAGTGAAGAATAATTACCTTCAATTTCTCACAGTTAGATTTTGGGATGTACTAACAGGCAATCTATATTTGTCTTTCTGTGTTTGCACACAGCCTTACACTTTGGACTGAATGATCCACTATAATCACCATGGTCTTCTCTGTAATATGGATGGTGTAGGAAGTTATTCCACACTTTGTACATGCACATCTAATTTTTCCTGCCAAAGTGCCAAGTGCTGTACTTGTTTTTATTAAATTTCATTTTATTGATTTCAGACACTTTACAAAATAATTTGAATTCTGAGCCTGCCTTCTGAAGTGCTTGCGCCCACTTCAAGCCTGATGTCATCTGGAGATGTTATAAGGGTCCACTCTCCCATCCATACAAATTATTAATGAGAGCCTTGGGTACCAGACCCTAAAAAGCTTAGGGTGCATCAACACATACAGGCGTGTGCGCTTGCAGCAGCTCAAATAGAAGTAGCACAAATTCGTGCCAGGAATTTTTGCCTCAGTGCATGTGCCTGGCCATGCATTTTGGTTTTGGGGAAGTTGTGCCACTTGGGGCAAAATGACCCTGCCCAGCTCCTCCCAGATCTGCAGCCAGGGGGAGCTAGAGCCTGGGACCAGCACCTGTGCTGGCCACAGCAGTATAAAAACCTGCCCCGGTGAGCAGCTCAGGGCTACTTGCCCTCAGGAGCTCCTGAGGCTCAGCCACATGGTATCTGGGGACAGTAGTGCGACAGGTGGTCCCTGTGAGTGATGTGGGGCCTCAGGTGACAGCCTGAGCAGCCCAGAGTTGCCCAACAGTGTATGGCCCTGTGCCAAGCTGGGCCAGGCATGTGCAATTTGGCACAGGCAGTGCTGGGTGCAAGGTGGCCAGGGCCCTGCTCCATAGGGAGCTATGCCAAGAGGTCTCCGAGCACCCTGATGGCCGTTGCTGCTGCAGGGGGTCTGTGGGGGGCAGGCAGGGAACCCACCCCACCTGAACAGCCCCCCCCACACATACCCCCCCCCCACTCCAGTTGCCCCTACACCCAGTTCCTACTTGGGGATGAAGCTGGGGTCCATGCAGCCTGCACTGCTCCTTGCCCTGTACATGGAGGCCATGTGCTTCAGCACTGCAGCAAGGGGCAGCCATAGACACACTCTGGCCAGCTACCAGAGCATATCTTTGGAGCACCCCAGCCTCTGATTGCCTGCTCTGCTTTTTTTTTTCCTGGGTGTGTGAGAGATATATATCTATACACACATGCACACACACACACGCACACACCTGGATTTCTAGGCATGAAATTTTGAGCCTGTGCTGCAAAGTTGCAGTGAGGGGAATATTTTTTGTTCCCAGCATGCCTCTTGCCATGTCTCAAACTGCTTTGAGATTTAGTATAAGAAGCATGTGCAGGGTCATCTGGATGCACCCTTAGGGTGCAGACAGAAGTGCAGCTCCCTTCTGTAACTAAGAACACTTTGCAGGAAGTGTTCTGAGTTACAATGATACCCCGGACCAAACAGAAAGTCACTGTTGGCTCTAGGGGGGAGGAGAATCTAGCTGCTGGCTGCCAGCCTGCAGCCAGTTTACCTTAGCAACAGCACCTCCTCTTTCCCAGCCTGTCCCTTTTCAAAATGGGATGGGGGAAAGGGAGAAGAGGAATCCGATTCCAGAGGTTCCCCAACTGGCCCTGGAGGTTGGGATGGGTGAATTGGAGCCTCCCACCTCAGGGAGGCTCCAATACATGCCCCCCCACCCCCTCCTCCCAGAGGTGGCTGAGAACTCCAGATTCCCTTCATTCCCTTTCCCCCTCCCATTCTGAAAATAGTGAAAGGCTGGGAGGCAGCACAGACAGAAGGTACAGAAGACGCTATGTTTTGAAATGTCTTTATCTAACCCTCAAACAATGCGGGTTCATATTTTTGCCTGACTGGCAAACCACTTCAAAAATAGCCATACACTTGTGTTTGGTCACAGCAATAGCTGACTAACTGTGGCCAGATCAAGCAAAAATTGTCATTTCTGCTGCACCTTTAATTGAAAAGTTCTCTCAGTCTTCCAGTAGTAACTGGCAACTATTCTTAGTAGTTAACTCTTGAAAACTCTCCGTTTGAGCATTTAAGCCATCCTCTCCCCCAATCAGCCTGTGTGTAACTTATCATATCACAACTACTGCTTTTCAGTTAACTTGTCAAAGAAGGAAACTAGATTGGCCATATCTTTTCTTCTCTTCTAGGTGCTTACAAATTGATTGTTTAAATATTTGTTCCAAAATCCTTCAGGTACCAAAATTGTTTTTGAATTTCCTGAGTCCTCCTTTTTCCCCTTTTTTAAGATGGATGCCATGGGGTGTTTTTTTAAAAACAAAACAAAACAAAAAAAAACAAAAAAAAAAAACAGGCCTTTGGGATCTCCTCTATTCTCCAAGAATTCTTCAAAAATAAGGACTACTATTACTTCAGGTAGCTCCTTAAGTGCCATAGGATTCATTTCAAAGTTTCATACTTTCATAGTAGCTAGGGTCAGGAGGGACCTGAACAGATCATCTAGCTTGACCCCTTGACACAGGCAGGAATGAATGCTGGGTTCACAAGACCCCAGACAGGTGATTGTCCAACCTCCTCTTGAATTTGCCCAAGGTAGGGGTGAGGACCACCTCCCTGGGAAGTTGGTTCCAGATTTTGGCCACCCTAACTGTAAAATATTGCCTTCTGATCTCCAACCTAAACCTATTCTCCATCAGCTTATGACCATTGTTCCTCGTCACCCCAGGTGGTGCTGGGGAGAAAAGAGCTCTGCCTATTTGCTGTTGATCCCCCTGATGAGCTTTTAGGCAGCCACCACGTCCCCCCTCAGCCTCCTCTTGCTGAGGCTGAACAGGTTCAGGTCCTTCAGCCTCTCCTCGTAGGGCCTGTCCTGCTGCCCTCTCACCAAGCAGGTGGCCCTCCTCTGAACCCTCTTCAGGCTGGCCATATCCCTTTTGAAGTGCGGTGCCCAGTACTGGATGCAGTACTCCAACTGCAGCCTGACCAAAGTCACATAGAGGGGATGTATCACCTCTTCAATGCCGACTCCTAGTTCCCTTTCTGACTCTGTGCTTTCAAGAAGGGAACTCCCCAGCCTGTATGTATGGTGTGAATTCCTTCTCCCAAGGTGCAGCACCCTGCATTTGTCTATGTTGAACCCCATCCTATTCTTGTCTGCCCACT
This sequence comes from Alligator sinensis, assembly GCF_000455745.1. Taxonomy (NCBI): domain Eukaryota; kingdom Metazoa; phylum Chordata; order Crocodylia; family Alligatoridae; genus Alligator; species Alligator sinensis. Next base: position 2,407,071 of record NW_005842005.1, read on the forward strand.
TTTGTAGTCTGTCTAAATCTAGTTGCAGCCTCTCTCTCCCTTCAAGTGTGTCCACCTCGCCCCACATCTTAGTGTCATCAGCAAACTTAGACAACGTGCTTTCCACCCCCTCGTCCAAGTCGCTGATGAAGATGTTAAACAGTGCAGGCCTGAGGACTGAGCCCTGGGGTGCCCCAAAGCTCACATCTCGCCAGGTTGAGTACAACCCATCCACCACTACTCTCTGGGTGCGCCCCATCAGCCAATTTTTTACCCATCCGACTATGCAGGCATCAATGCCGCAGTAACTTAATTTTTTGATGAGGATGGGGTGAGAGACAGTGTCAAAGGCCTTCTTAAAGTCTAGAAAGACTATGTCCACAGCGACACCATCATCCAAGGATTTAGTTACTTGATCATAAAAGACAATCAGGTTGGTCTGGCAGGACCTGCCTTGGGTGAAGCCATGCTGATTGCCCCTGAGCATGATCTCCCCTGCAGGCCCCCCAGAGATATGCTCCCTGCTGATCATCCCCAAGACCTCTTCCCAAGCACCGAGGTGAGGCTTACAGGCCTATAATTACTTGGATCCTCCTTCCTCCCCTTCTTAAAAATATGGACCACGTTAGCCAGTTTCCAATCCCCCAGCACCTGGCCAGATGACCATGAATGCTCATATATCCAGGCCAAAGGCTCCACGATGACCCCTGCCAGCTCCCTCAACACCCTTGGGTGGAGGGCATCTGGACCTGCAGATTTAAAAATGTCTAGCCCTTGCAGAAGATCCCTAACTACATCTGCACTGACTAAAGGCTTGATAAAGCTATCCCCAAGATTGTCCCTACCTCTGGTCAGTGGGATATCCCAATCCCTGTTCAGGAAAAGAGAGACAAAGAAGCTGTTAAAAAATATCAGCTTTCTTGTCTGGCGTGGCCACCAGATTACCGTTTGTGTTTTGCAGTGGTCCTACATTGCCTGGTGCCCTCTTCTTGCTCCCAATGTACTTGAAAAAGGATGTTTTGTTGTCCTTAATCCTGGACGCTAGCCTGGGTTTCATCTCTGCCTTGTCCTTCCTAATAGCCCTCCTGGACTCCTGGGCCAAGGAGGAGTACTCCTCCTTGGTGATAGTTCCTCCCTTCCACTGGTTGTATGCCTCCCTTTTAGACATCAGGCATTGCTGAATGCCCTTGCTGAGTCAAGGAGGTTTTTGAGCACTCTTACCCCCCTTGCTTCTCTCAGGGACTGCTATCCTTTGGGCCTGGAGGATCTCCCCCTTAAGGTACGACCATCCCTCGTGGGCTCCCATCTCCTCTACCTTCTGGGACCTTATTGCCTCTCCCACTAGTTTCCTAAGCTCATTGAAGTTGGCCCTTCTGAAGTCAAGGGCTTTAGCCTTGGTGTGAGCCCTAGATGCCCTGCATTGGATAGTGAAATCCAGCAGGTGATGATTTCATCAGGTCCTGCTAACTTGAATGTATTTAACAGGTTCTGTAACCTGTTCTTTCCCTGTTCTGACTGTGCTACTATGCCCTTGTTAACTGTGACCAGCATAACAATTTAATTTTAACCTTTTTTGGGAAGGCTGAACAAACATGTCATTGAACACTTTGTCCTTACCTGTGCTCCACTTGCTCCCCTTTTTTTCATTAAGGAAGAGATGCACACTGGCCTCTCTTTCC
>NW_005842005.1:2408759-2410169 GCF_000455745.1 Alligator sinensis
CCCTTATTCCTAATGTATATACTTATAATTATTTTAGAACCTTTTTCTTATTCAACCCTTTCTCTTGCACCCTTGTCCTTTTGTAACTTTTTTTTGTCGCTGCCCCATGTTTGTGCTATTCTTTTTTTATTTCATTTTATTTGATTCTCCTCCTTACCAATGCATCCTTGTCCAACTTTTTGTAGGAATCTCTGATTTTTCTTTTTTTCAGGTTGGTAAAGAACTTCTGATAACAACTCTATTGGTATCATACTCTGAATCCCGACTTTCCTCTATATCAGTTAACCTGTCATTAGTCCCATGATAGTCTCCTTTAGCAATTCTGAACTCATTTTTTTCCCTTAGAATTTCTTCCATGGGATTTCAAATTCAGTTTCTTAAAAATGTTTGCAATCTATTCTGTTTGCTTCATATTTTGTTGTTCATTTTTATTTTACTGCTGTCACACTTTCCTATTATTAGAACCATAATAGGAATGTGGTCATCTTGGATGTTCATACACATGCTCTGGGGCAATGGGGGCAGGGGGAGGGTGCAGCAGCTCTCAGAGAGTCGCTCTATTTAAAGCACCCAGAGCATCAATTGCATCAGCATCCCTGCACTGAAAAATGGTGATGAGGGTGCTTGAACTAAAGCTCTTCTAACAAGCTTTAGTTAAAGTGCCCCCACCACCATTTTCCAGCATGAGGAAACACTGGTACATATGATGCTGGAGTCTGCTTGAGCGTAATAATTACTACCATCTAGCAGGCTCGATTTTTAAAAATCGAGTCTGCCCCAATGCATTACAATTAATGCTTTGGAGCAGTCTCATGTAAGTGTATACGCGTCCCTTATTTCCATAGGTGACACATAGGGAGGGCACAGGGAGGCACATGCCCCCCCACCCTGAGATTGGTCCCCAATGGCTTCTACAGGCACTTGCCACTCACCTGACACCCCCCCTCCCCCACAACCAGCCAGTGGCTGTGGGTGGTTCCTGCTCACTGCCATCGTACCCCAACAGTCTCAGGAGGCACCAGCCATTTATGATTTTATCCATTGTTAAGCGCCGGGGGGGGGGGGGAGGGCATTACAGTGCCCAACTCACTCTGAGATGTTGTATGCTTGAGGTCACTGTTCCAGAAGTTGGGAGCCTTAATGAATTGTGTAAAATAATGGTCAGTGAGGAGCATAGACAAAAAGATGTAAAGCATTCTGTGACAAGGGGGCCTCCTGGGGCTGAACTCTGTGACCCGCCCACCTGTCACTGTGACAGGAGGCCTACTCAGGGCCAAGCTTTTCGTGGCCCACCCACCTGTCTCTGGGCAACCGCCCGCTTATCTCGCCTGCCACGCCTTTGATGATAATTGATTCGTATATCGATGTCAATTAAGCGGGAGGCTGCCCATTGTAGTGCCCCGATGCCAG
>NW_005842005.1:2410320-2424923 GCF_000455745.1 Alligator sinensis
CCCCTTCATCTGAGCTACCTAGCCCCCCCCCCGAAGCTTTGTTCCCCTCTCGGGTGTGGTTCCTCCAGAACTTTTGGCTACCTGGCCCTGGCCCACCTCAAGGCCAGTCGGGACCCCAGGCCCCTGGCTCTTGGGCGTCCCTCGCAGTGGGCCCCTGGCCCTTTTGACTCTCCTAGTCCTGGCCCCAGCTTGGGCCAGTCGAGGGTACTCTCTCTTCGGGCTGGGTCTCTCTAGCCCCTCACTCACATCCTCGGGCCTCACCGTGCCACTACTCCCATTCTCCAAAGGGGCAACCGCAGCACCATGCCCTGTACACTACCACGCTCTTGGGGTCCACCCTCTCTGGGCCCCTCAGAACACTGGCCCTCTGGGCCCCCCCAACAAACACAAGGGTAACCCACCCAGTGGTGGTGGGAGCTAGGGGTTAAGGCACCCCAACCCGCCTTTCACCGGGGTGATAACTGGCCTGGCATTTCCTGGGGGCTCCCGCGCCACTGAGAGCCCCACCAGACCACCCACTCCTGGCAGGGTGCAGTTTCAGGTCATGCCCAGGACCAGGAGCCTCCTTACCAACCCCTTGCAGCTCCCCCTTACCTCCAGGTGATCTCAGCAGCCATCCAGCCAGGCAATGTTGCTGCCTGGCCTCCAGTAGCCAAACTACCTTGTTTATATAGGCAGCCTAGGCCTCAAAATGTCTGCCCTAATCAGGCACCTGGAGGCTGCCAGCTCCAGGCCCTTAAAGTGGCAGAGACACCCTGTGCTCTGCCACACATTCCTTTTCCTAATGCCACGGATATCATGTTCTTGGAGAGGTGGAGGTTCTTGGATACGCAGCTAATGTTGCAAGCTGTAGATTTTCTTATTAGCCTCTTGCAGGATCTGTTAGGTTTAGAGGTTTGCCTTAAGGTCATTGTCATCACTACTCAGCAAAATATTTAATGGGATTATCAAGATTTCCTCCTCCTTAGAAATGCATTCCATATTTTTTCTGTGGAATGGGATTATCTATGCCTACTTTTTTTGGAGAGGAGCAGATGGTATAATCTGTTTCATAAACTTTGCTAAGTTTATGGCACTGAAAACTGACACTTCTGATTGTCCACAAGCAGGTAGATGAAGGACTCAGATATATTTATAGTCAAGAAGTGTATTTCTCAAACTATGTGAGCAGTCTGGGCTCCAGTCTACCACTGAGGAATTAACTAGAATACTCTCTTAATTCTTTTCCCTTGTGACTGAACAAAAATGTATATGTTTATAGAGAGTTAGATGTTTTAGAGATGCTTCTGTTTCTCTAGTAGGAAAGGCATAAAGAAAAATAGTTGTTAATTATATGTTTAAAGTGTCATTGGAAGTTGCTTGCTTTGTTTTTCCCTTTACAGCTGGGATATCTGAATAGTGGTGTATCTTCCAGCAGATATTGGGATGACATTTGGTTAAACCATGACCTGGAGAAATCAACACCTAGAATAGCTTAATGGAATTGCTTGTATCTAGTTCCTATGTAGAAGATATCTCCTGGTATTTTTCATTTTGGTTAGTCATCTAGTTAAATACTTAGTAGGCTCAGAAAAAAGCAACAAGCTATTGGTTTCTGAAAGTCTACTGCTAATCATCTGATCCAATCCTGAGCCTAGCATTAGAGAAGGACTCTTCAGCATCTTACAGTGAGTAGGACAATACTACAGTTCAAAGAATTGGGGATATGCATGTTTTGATTTTTTTTTTTAAATGGGGATTGAGGTTCACTTCCCAGTCAAGTGGAAGAAAGTGAGAGCTGACATTAAAGCAAAGTAAGTTGTGAAGGTTTTGTTCTAGGGAAAATAAAGTGTTCTATTTAAATCTAAGGGACTGTCTACATGGTACACTGCATAGTACAGGGTAGAGATACCTGACCTAACTTGGGTAGAGGAAGTGGTCTAATCACAGCAGCACACTTGGCCTAATTTACCATGCTTCTCAGAAATTCTAGTCAGACAAAGTGGTTGCTTACACAAACCCCCTGCTGATCATAGTTAATAAATAATCATATTATTTAATAATGTGTGCATTTTAGATAAGAGTTCCTTGATGAACTACAAAGTAAGTATTTCAGTTAGATCAAATCACAAGTTTCAAAGATCTTCCTCCATAAGACGTGCAATTTGTTCTCAAGGCAACAATCCAGATGCACTCTTGCCTTTTATGTCAGAATAAACTATTCTTTCAAGATACAGAGCACTATTCAAGCCTTTGGAAATAATTGGCTTCTCTTTAGCTAATTTCAGAGTGCTGGAATGAAGCTCTCTGCTTATGTATAAAGAGGAGAAGTAAGTCAATGAAAAGAAACCTCATAGGTTCATTTTATGTTGCACTTCCAAACTCAGATTCACTCTCAACTTCATTTTTGCCTGTTCTCAACAAGAGATTACTGTATTGACCTAAAACCAAGATGGCTTTGATTTTTAAGACAACCTCCGAGTAATTTAGATTCCGTATATGGTAAGGTATAAATTAGTTATGTTCAGTTTTGTCCCCCCATTCTACCAGTGTGGTGGAGAAATCAGCAACAGTGGAGCAGGCCTGTGCCCCAACCCCCTCCCCACTTACCTCATGCAACAGCTCTGGCTCTGGCTCTAGCCTGGAGCTCAGAGTACACTGTAAGTCTGGATCCAGCCAAGCACAATTCCCCCCCACACACACACACACACACATACACACACCTCCACCCTGCACCCCTGGGTGATCTTCCTAGGGACAGCCTTGGGACACAGCAGCCACCTGGCCAGGCCATACTTGAATCAAAGATGAGGTTACTTTTACTCCCATGTTGAATGGGGGGTTTAGAAAAACCTCTTATCCTATATTCAAGTAAGAATGGTTGTTCCTTAAGGATGCAGATCTTAAGGCTGAGAGAAAATCCATTCCCTTATGGAGAAAAAGTAGCAGAAGGGTCAAAAAACCCTTTTGGCTAAGCAGGAAAGTTGCAGCCCTCCTACATAAAAAGAAAGAGGCATACAAACAATGGAAGCTTGGGACAGCTTCTAAGGCAGACTACTTGACAATGGTCCGCACTTGTAGAAAACAGATTAGGCAAGCTAAGGCAGATACTGAACTATAACTAGCTACAAGAATCAAGGACAACAAGAAGTGCTTCTTTAGCTACATAGGGAGTAAAAGGAAAACTAATGGGAGTGTGGAGCTGCTGCTCAATGCCTCAGGATACCTGGTCACTACAACTCAGGAAAAAACAGAACTCCTAAATGACTACTTTGCCTCAGTCTTTCACAAGATCAAGGGGAACAACATGCCAGGTAGGGCACAGAATGAGCAGGGCAGGATTGACACCATTCCCTCTATTGCCCTAGAACTGGTGTATGATCAATTAAAGAAATTAGATGTATATAAATCAGCAGGACCAGATTAACTCCACCCAAGAGTGCTGCAAGAGTTGGCTGAAGTAATCACAAAGCCCCTGGCAAGGTCTTTAAAAAATCATGGGCCTCTGGAGAAATCCCAGAGGACTGGAAGAGGGCCAATGTTGTGCCCATCTTTAAAAAGGGTAAGTGTGAAGACCCGGGAAACTGCAGGCCAATTAGGTTAACTTCTATTCCAGGGAAAATGCTAGAAACATTCATCAAAGAGGCTATGTGACAAACTTGCAGTAGGGATGATACTGAATGACAGCCAGCATGGCTTCATCCTGGGCAGGTCTTGTCTGGCCAACTTCATTTCTTTCTATGATCAGGTGACTCATCACCTGGATGAGAGAAAAGTGGTTGACATCATATACCTCAACTTCCCGAAAGCCTTTCACCTGGTATCCCATGAGGTACTAATCAGAAAACGAAGGTATCAGGCTCAACTGTGGGACCATCAAGTGGGTGCAAAACTGGTTGCAGGGTAGAACACAAAGATTCCAAATGAATGGATCTGTGTCATTCTGGTGAGATGTGGGCAGTGGCGTACCTCAGGGGTCGGTACTTGGCCCAGTGCTGTTCAGTATCTTCATCAACGACCTGAATGAGGGGGTGAAAAGCACATTGGCCAAATTCATGGATGACACTAAGATATGGGGTTCTGTGGATACACCTGCAGATAGGCTGCAGATACAAGCAAACCTAGACAGTCTGGCATGTTGGGCAGAATGGAACCAAATGAAGTTCAACATAGAGAAATGCAAAGTGCTGCATCTGGGAAGGAAGAACCGCCCCCCAGCACACCTACAGGCTGGGCATTGCTAACCTGACCAGCACTACAAATGAAAGGGATCTGGGGGTAACAATAGACCCCAGCATGACTATGAGCCAGAAGTGCAATACAGTAGCTGCTAGAGCCAGTAAAACTCTGGCATGCATCAATCGATGCATCTCCAGTAAATCCAAAGAAGTGATTCTCCCACTTTACTCAACACTGGTGTGGGCACAGCTGGAGTATTGCATCCAGTTCTGGACACCACGCTTCAACAAGGACATGCTAAAGCTCAAGAGGGTCCAAGGAAGGGCCACCTGCATAATCAGGGACTTGCATGGCAAGCCACATGAGGAGAGGCTGAGGGATCTCAAACTCTTCAGTCTAAAGAAAAGAAGGCTGAGGGGACCTGATTGTAGCTTTTTGCTATATCAGGGGCATGCATCAGGGACTCCGTGAACAAACGTTCACCAGGACACCCTGGGGGAACACTGGAAATGACAGCCACAAACTCCTGGAAGATAGTTTCAGGCTGAACATTAGGAAAAACTTCTTTACAACTAGGGTGTCCAGACTATGGAACAAGCTCCCCCCCCAGAGGTGGTGCAATCATCTACTCTACAGGTCTTCAAAAGAAGAAAGACAGTCACCTGGCTGGGGTTGTCTGACCCCAGATGTCTTTCCTGCCCATGCAGGGGGCTGGACCCAATGATCCTTTGGGGTCCCTTCCAGCCCTATGATTCTATGATTCTAAATATGGTACAACCAGAAAGGGTGATTGTGACAGGGATGTCTGGCCCCTTAAGTGAGAAAGACAGCTCTGGAGGTAGGAGTGCACCTGTGTGTGATTAGCTGGGAGTTTAAAGCCCAAGGGGAGAAAGAATAAGGAGTTTGAGCTGGGAAGGAGCAGTTTGTTGCTGGGAGGAAGCCTAGAAACCAAAAGAGTTCACTGTTTGGAAGGGGCCAGCACTACAGGTGCTTCTTGTGCTGTCTGGAAAAGGGTTACGGTTTTTGTTTGGGAAAGGGCTATTGGTTTTATTACGACTGGGTTAGGGGTTCCCAGGGGAGCAAAGTCAGTTTTACACAGTAGCAGGCACACCAACCTGCTTACAGTGGTCTTCGTACTGTTTACTAAATTCCCAGTATGTTTATGATTCAGAGGAGAGGCAAACAGATGTAGGATGATGCCATTGGGAAAAGACTCATTAAGGTCATTAGATGGCAATTATGCACAGCTGCACAATAACTGAATTATGGGACAGATCAGTAATGATCACAAGGATATGAATGATATGTCCAGATTTTAAGAAAAATAACTGCAGAATATACAGAAGCCATAGTATGCCTTAAAAGTTGGTCAAGGACCTCCAAAGAACAGAAGAAAAGATTAACTGACCTGGGGTGGTGGTATTCAAAAAGAATAAAGGGCTTTAAACGTAAGACTTAGCCTATTTATGTCAGGGGTTCTTTTTACTGTAGTGCACTGATTCTTAGCCAGGGTGTTGAAGCACTTGAAATCCTTTCCAGGGTGCTATGCAATGTTAGATGTGTAAGCACAATTCACAGGATAAACCCAGAGTTTTCAAATACGAGTCCATAGTGTCAAAACATTATGACCTGTTGCATTCTTCCTTGTAGCTGGGCCTCTTAGCCTAAGCCCACTGCACTGGGCCATGTTGTATGGGCTCCAGCCCCTCTCTTGCCCCTCTTGGGCTTTGGAATCCTGGCCCTCCCAGTTTCAGGCTGACTCTGTCTCCCCTAGCTCAGGCTTTGACCCTCTTGTTCTCCACCTGTCCCTGTTGTGAGTGCTGACCCCTGACAGGGCTCAAAACAGCTTGTGTTCCTTGGGCACCCGTCTATGGGTTAAATGACAGTATGTCCTTCAGTTGCCTGACTTTGATCTCCTCCTCACCCTTGTAGCCACACTGGGACCACTCATTTAAACTACAACATAAGGCAAGCTAGTGATTTAACACAACTTCCCTGCTCTGGGTAACCAAACATGAAGAAGAAAAAGGCACGTTATCACTTTAAAGACCCCCTCCCCCTCCAGGGAAAACAAATATTCAGCCAGCCATCCTCCCTGCCTCCAGAGCTAGGGACAGACATTCAAAAAGCCTGAGCCTGAATTGATTCAATCTTTGCAGCTTAATCTAACCTGAAAAGCTTGAACTGATTTGGAGGTGGACAGACGTTCCCTTTTCATTCAAGAAATGCAGGCACATGCCTGCAGTGGCTCAGGCTAGAACCTGGGGGGCACTAGAGCAAGCCCTCCCTTCCCTTCCACAGGGCTGAGCTGAGGGGGGTGTGGCCAGGCCCCAGCAGGATGCTTTGATTGTTCCTGCCCCCCTCCCCCCAGCTGCCCAGCAGGGAATGTTTATCACCCCTAATTCAGTGTTTATCAACCCATTAAGAAAACAACACCATGCTCCAAGCTCTTCGTAAACAGCTTTTCCAAGGAAGGACATTACCAGGTACCTGTTGATTACCTCCCAAAAGCCTGTCTGCATTTGTTGTCCCCACAGCATGGACAGTAGTCATCATGTGGTCTGCTAACTAATGCTGAGGTGTCTGCATTAGACAGAGTGGAGGGGGGAACAATCCCTGCTTAGCAGGAAGAAGCCAGTCAGATGCTCTGTGCCTGCAAGCTCCAGCCAGGGAACAGAAGAGAGGGGCCAGCCCTACTGTGGAGCAGAGAGCCCTACCCAGCCCAGAGATCATGCTGGGATGTTGGGGGAGTCTGGTTTATCTTAAACTAGCAAGGGGTCTGGGACAGATATTGCATAAACTGGTTTGACCCAAATCAGTTAAGTCTGATACTACATTCAATAAGATTTATCTCAAACTGGTTTCAGCCATTTTCAAACTGGTTTATATGCCCTGAACATGTGTTCTGTTACAGGTTTAAACCAGTTTCTGATCACTTAAACTGGTTTATGTGTAATGTCTGTCCCTAACTCAGGGCATTTAGTGCCTGCCATCATTTCTCAGACCACCCTCCTTATTGAGAGCTCCATCCCCTGTAGAGCACTGCCCCTGCTCCACCCCCCTCCCCAGCCTTTCTCCAGGTGCTGACTTTTAAGCTCCCCAGAGCAGGGCACCTCTTGGATCAGGTGAATTGCAATCCTCTGCGCAGCTGTTCCTCCTTGCTACTCTGGCTGCCTTATTGTCCTGTTGCTGCAAATAGGCATTTGCAGATTATGGGTTTCCTGACTGCTTATTCCCTTGCAGCCAGCCCATAATGAGCAGTATCTCCTTCCCCCCCACCACTCCCACCTGGAGATCTCCCTATGGCTGCTTCTCCCTTAAAGTAATGGGAGCTCTGGCTCCTTGTTACATTTCAATTTTTCAATAGATTATTAGAATACATTTGACTCTTGGAGTTTCTCTGGAAACCATGTACTATACGACAGGAAAAGACAAGTGACTGATATTAGCCAAAATATCATTCATGGTGCCTTATCATAACCTTCTTAAATCTATTAACATATTAAATGTTCCCAATATGGTGACTATGCTTTTTGCAGCTGGCTATGTTCTGACATCTGGAAAATGAAATGCAGCCATACTAGGACCTGAAGACTTTCAAATAATTTTCATTATGATATTTTTGGCATCACTTACTGTATGCATATTCATAGTTTGGAAAATGCTTCCTCTTTCTATAGTCTTTTTTCATTGTATGCAGGTGTGATTATAGATTCATGAATACAGCTAATCACTCCTAATACTTAGAGGCATGCAGTCATTGCATTGAAATCTTGCCTGATTTTTCTGATGATGAGACCATGTAGGAAGCTCAGTGAATGAAATATATAATCTAGAGTAGACTCCAAGACCTGTGAAAAAACATCTTGCTTAAGGCAGACTCATCCAAGTTTCATTTCTTTAGACAGGAAAGACAAAGTACTTTCTTTGCAAACTCTTATCCTACTCAACCAGAAGGTCCAAATGGGTTTCTTATTACAAATGAGAAAAACAATTTAGAGTGAATAATATGTTCAGTGAATTTTAACTTTTTAACAAATTGTTCTAAAGAAGCTTATGATTTTCATGAATTTAGACCCCAGTAAAAATAACTTGAATGTGTTTTTGCAAATAGTTGTGAGTCTGTCAGGTTTGAAGCTTCCTTGTTATAATAGATGTGCATTATATGTATTCTGTTAGCTTGGTTATTGAGATGTTTATTGTATGAATATATCAATTTAATTCAATAGGAAAGCATCTAGAAAGACAGACCAAAGGAAGAGGGGTGAAGGAAGATAGCAATGTTTCATAAAACCTGTGAGTTAAAGGCAATGCCAGAAAAGAATAATGGAGAGATTTGTGGTTTTTTGTTTTGTTTTCATCTCGGGGGAGGACAGACAGACACGTGAGTTGTAAATAGACCTACTTTATACTGGTATCTAATTATATAGGAATAAGCTGTTCTGACTTAGCGTTCTTGTGTGGTTGCTCCTACACCAGTTCTGATTGGGGTTGGTTGCCAGGAGCACATTATGCTAGGGTCATTATAGAGGGCATTCCAGGTTTCTGCTACTCTGTCCTCTATTGATACAAAAACTGACACCTTTATGTCCTCTATTTTTCTCTTCAAAACTCTTCAGGAGAAACATAGAGAGCATAAAGGCATCTGGTTTTGTATCAATAGAGGACAGAGGACAACCAGACTGTCCTCTATGATGCCCACCCTACATTATGCCAGTATTTCAGTCTACACTAGGTACTATTTTCAACCTATAAGACTGTAAATGGTCTTGGCCCTATGTAATTAAGAGATACCTTCTTCCTTTAGGTTCCATTGCAATTCCTAAGGTCAACCAAGAGCTACCTCTTGCAAGTGCACCAAGTTCATTTAGTATAAACACAAGGCTGGTCATTCTTGTTAGTCATTCTCTATACCATGAGTCTAGGCTTGTTCCAGAAGGATTGTAAAACCTGTTTTATTTAGGCAGGCCATCAGCACGTGAGGTTGTTTGGGAGCATTGTCTGAGGAATTTGTTCCATTACACATTAATATTTTATTAGACTTTTTTTGTAAGCTGCCCTGTGCCTCTTTGGGAGGCATCATATGAATCTATTAATATAAACCACTTTAACTTTAAAACTGAATGTAATAGTGTTAAGACTTTTGTGGTGCAGCACCAGCTAACTCTGTAATCTCCTACATTGGTATAACCATTCAGTTGGAACAGCTAATATTTGCTTCTGGTCAGCAAGGCCCAAGCACCCCCCCCCCCCCCCCTTTTGAAACCACTTTAAAGTTATGTCTGTCTATAGGCAGGTATACTGTACATTAAGAAATTAATCCTCCCTAGGTTTCATCCCCTGATAGGTCTTTAGGTAAAACAGATTTGCATGTAAACTGTTTTTGTTTTTTAATTCTTCTTTCCTGAAAGTTTTGTTCCTACTACTAACATTTCACAAGGCCTCCTGATTGTTACACACAACTAGTCACCATCTCCTGATTGGAAGAACTGCAGGTGTCAAACTGAGCCAGACTTTCTGGGTAAGCATGCTAGAAGCACAGGATTCTGTAGGTGGGGCCTGGTCTAGGAATGGGGAAACTGTGACTAGTAAAGGCATGAGGTCTAAGACCTCAGAGTTGCATCAGAAACCACAAGGAGACAGTGATGTGGGAAAACCAATAACCATAAAAATGTCCCTTGACTGTCTACAAGCAAATATTCAATACTGCAGGAGGAGTAAATGTATGGCTTTTAACATAATGCATAGTATTAACCTCACTTAGGGTTCATGAGCTTGAAATGTTGCAGAAAAGTAGGGCTAGAAGAGACTTCAGGCTTTCTCTTTGGCCAACTTCCTACTCGAGTGTTACCCGTGACTAAGTGTTAGACAAACATTTGTCAGGGATGGGTGGGTGGTGGAGGTTGTAGAAGCCATAGGTAATCTGTTCCAACACTTAACCACCTTTGTACATAAAACGTTCTTCCTAATATCTAACTTTTATTTCCCTTGTTATAGTTTAAACCCATTTCTATCTGTTCTGTCCCCTGTGTACCCACACTAGTTGACAACCATAATCTTTATAATAACACTGTATTTGAGAAATAACATTTGAAAATCCTTCTCACCTAAATCTCAGTGCTGGCTTCTCTTTTTATGTCATGTGTTCTGGATGTCAAAACATTTTTATTGTTCTTGTTGGGTTCTTTCAGAACCAAAACTTTCAAACTGCTGTCCTTTTTAACTTATCCTTAGTACTGTGATAAAGTAATATTTGTCATAAATTAATATTTTCACAAAAACTATCAGATTCTGTGTATGAGCTAGTTTTTAGTTTTTGCAGAAATGTTTTTATTGTTTGTTTAAAAAAAATCCTTTTATGTAATGGAAGCTATGAAAATGTATATGAGACTCCTTTCTTTCTTTTCTTTCTTTCCTTTCTTTATCTGTGTTTTTCATGTAACAGTCAATTTGCAGGGCATTACTTTCTGGGAACCCAGTATCATGTGTAGTCTGTTTTCTGGATGAAGGTGTGCCAACATGCTGCTTGACTACCTTGTTCTATAACTGGTGCATATGTGTAAATGAAGTTACACATAGTGATGATATATTCCAATAGTTTCTTCACTGGGAAAATGAATTGCAAGGCTCCAGATGTTTGGTCCGCCTTGGCAGATGGGCAAAGTTTGAATGAGAAATGGGGTACAGTCAGAAATAGGAGCAACGCTATATTGAATTCAAGCATCTTGTAGACACCAAAACTAGCTGTCTCTGTCACTTCTTCATTCTCGGTCAAGACTTTTTTTTCTTGTCAGAATACATTTCAATTCTGTTATCTCTTGCTGTCTAATATAATCTAACTGGTTGTTTTATACCACCCTTATCACACAACATAAAAATGTGATTCTTCAGACCTTGTGTAGCATCTCCAAATCCTTAAACTGTGCTGTCCCTCAAAGGCGGGGATGTACATCTTGACCATTATGTATGGTCCACATCTCACGCGGCATTCAAACGGTATCTAAGCAATGGCTGTTTACAGAAACAGATCGGGATTGAGGTCTCTATTTGAAGTTTTTGTGGCAAATTCTGTCATGGAACAGGCAGATGCATACCATTGAAATGGAATCTGCTTATTTTATGGCCCCTTTACTTTGTTATATTGTTTAGGTAAAAATATTTTGTATGGCTTACCAAAAGGAATAGAATAGAGCAAAAAAATGCTTCCAAAAGTGATTATACCCTTAGTGCGTCATCCAAATAATTCATAGCAATGCTTACTTAACTCTTGTCTTTTTTTTCCCCCCCATTGATGTAGCCAAATGTTCCAAGATTCAAATTGTTAACTCTACAATGCCACCCCAATTTTGTTATAGTTCTCTGATTTTTATATTGTATTCTTTTAGAGTATTTTTGTTTGCTCCCTTGAGTAGTAATTGACATTCCTTCTTCACATGTTTTTCATCATTTGTGTATGTTTCTCCTTTAGAGCTACTTCTAGCTGGGGAAAAGTAAAAATCTTTTCCCTCTAAAATTGATCTTAAGCATTGCAAGGTTTAGTTTGTACTTTACAGCATATTAAATGGTATAGAGTGAACCAATTAGAAGTGTTGTTTCTGTATTTTTCTAGAGATCATATTCTGAGAAGCAACTCTGCCATTTTTGCCCAATGGCAGATAGCAGTCATTTTGTAAAAGAAAATTGTTGATTGCATGCTGCTTTTTAAAGTGTTTCTGATTTGGAATTCTAGAAGCTAAGATTATTTTACAGAAACTGTTATAGCATATTTTTTGTTTGCTCTAATGCTTTTACTTGTGCATTATGGGAGTGAAAATACATGTTGATCTTGCAAACTGAGCAACATGAAAGGGAAGCAATTTTTGCTTCTGAATATATTATATAAAGTAATATGAATAGTCTAAAATGGAATATGAACACTATTACTACCATTACTTTTCAGGATGTTCTAGAAGAATTGGATACTAGAATCACGTAAGCATCTGACTTGCTTAGGTTCCTTTGAAAATCCTAGTCTCCATCCAAAACCTCTGTGCTTTCTCTTGCTTTTGGTTCTACTAAGCCCCACCCTCCTAAGGTATTTGCATTTTATTAGTTAAAATAGGATCTTGGGAATCCAGAACTCAAGGTTTATGTCACTGAATTAAGAAATCTTGACAAGTCACTCTTTTGTCTGAGCTGCTGCAAATAGAACATGCATAAAGAAAACATGTATTTTCTCTTAGTCTTACATTATTGCATACAAACCTTTCAGATAAAAGGTTCTTTTCAGGCAAAATATTTCAAATTGTTGTTTATTTCTATTATTTGTCTTCCATTTTGGAAGAATGCTGAAACTACTTCAAACTAATAAAATAGGATCCAGACTCGATCTGTTGTATTTTTTTTTATGGTTGGACTGGCTTCTGTCACTTTATACCTCAGACATCTGCTAGGAAGCTTCTTGCAGAACAAGAGCATAGTCAATCCAGCAAAATTGTGGTAACACAATCTATTTTGAACTTGGTAAAATAGATGTCATTCATTTGCCCTCAGTAGCTCATCAGTGACCATGCCCAAAGAATTATCCTAGCAGCTTTATTCCCGTTGCAAACCCTTGCAGAGGTGAAAGCTGCTATAATCCACCTAAAATGCCTAGTTAATGTGGACAGGTCTATTATACTTCTTGAAACAAAGCTATCCTATGATTGATATATTATCTATTATTTGTATTGAGGAAGTACCTAGAAGCTACTACAGTGGACATAAACAGTTATTGCGCACCAAGGACAAAAGCTATATGTTAGGCATGCCAAGACAGTCAAATAAGCTGAGTCCACACAAGCATGGACATGCATTTCCCCAGGGACAACTAGCAGCGGGACACCTTGTGCCACTGCTAGTTGTGCCTGGGGAAAGCCTGGGCCACACACCCTCTAGTGCATGGCAGGTTACCTGGGTGGGGTAGGGGATGCTTGAGCCAGCACTGAGCTGGCCCCAGCAGCCTTACCTGGGGTCCTGGGGGCCTCCTGGGACTGCAGCAGTGGCAATCGTGCCACTTGGAGCCTGGCTGGCAGCCAGATGGCTCCAGCTGGCCAGGCTCCAGTTTTGAGTAGTGCGTGGGTCCGGCCCTTTCCCTCACCCTTCCCCACTGCTCCCTTACAGCATGGAGAACAGCTGAATGTGTGATATGTGGTACCGCAATCGTGTCTGCAGCGCCACATACCACATGGCTGCACTCATCTGGACATGGCCAATGTCTCCAAAGAAGAAGAAATGGTTCAATGCTTCAAGGATGCAAAATCCTGGAAAGGAGGAAATATCCCTTTTACCAAGAGGAGCTGTTCTGAGCAAGAGAATACCATTTGGACTATCTATAAAACACTGAATGCATTATGACAGACACATAACATTGTGGTCCAATTCCAAACAGATCAAAATTTTTCAGAATTAAACAAATCCTCTGGCTGTCTCTGGGTGAACTTTTTTTCTTGGTTTCTGTTTAAGACATTATCAACTGTGATGTGGTAATAATACTCTCAAGGTTACAGCAAGTTGCGGTATGGGCAAGAGTAGGAGCATTATTCATTAAAAATAGTTAACAGTATTAGTAATCTGCACTTCTATTCAACACCTGCTCCTAAACAATCTCTTGTCAGGAAAACAGCTGTGTCTCTAGCTGAAGGGAGAATAGAAAAGCCATGACTCAATTTTGTTATCCCTTAGCCAATTACACAGATTTCATACTCTGAATGTGTTCCTTGCAAGAAAGCAGTGCTGGCTCACTCTTGTTTCTAAAAGGCAGAATGCTGTGTGCTTTTATGCCTATCTCTGCACCGATTTGCTCCCTACTATTGGAAGTTCATTCCATAATCTTGCTCTTCTGTTTAGAAAGTTTTCTAATTTCCAACTAAATCCTATTCATGGCCAGTTTATACCCATTGTGTGTGTGCTCATGTGCCAATGGTGTCTTGTAGCATAAATATTCCCCTTTCCCACCCTGGATTTTAACTCTTTATGTATTATTGTGCTGCATTTATAGTGGTTGAAAAGCAATTTTATCTCCTCTTCAGGCTTGTTAAATCCAACCTGTTCTAGTCCCCTTTCATAACATAGGCTCTCCATTTCCTCCCCACTCCCTCCCAGTTATTCTCTGCAATTGTCCCACCTTTTAAATTCATCTTTCTTGAATACTAGCAGTGTACAAAATGGGTCATACTCAATTCGGATGCAGGTTCAGCCTGAATTGGGGATAGTGATTCGATTAATTGATTCGGATCACTGTCCCTGATTTCGATTTGGCTGAATCCAAATCTGAAGATTCAATGCTGATTCAGAGAATCAGTGATTCGGGCATAGACACAGTTTTAAATGTTTTTTCTACATACCTCAAGGTACCAGGCTTGGCTTATCAATGCTGTGATGATGGGGCAGATGGAGCATCCCACAGGAAGATGCGGGGGTGCTAC
>NW_005842005.1:2424954-2461134 GCF_000455745.1 Alligator sinensis
GAAGTGGACTGGGAGTATTTCTGGTCCACTTCCAGGTCCACCGGGGAGCACACGGAAGGGAGAGGCTGCCCCCTTGGCTCAGTGATTGGCCATGGGAGGACCGTGTGTGCCCCCCCCAGACCCAGGAGGCACTGGTTGCCAAGCTGGGAGCTCATGGGGGGGCTCCCCAGTGCGCTCTCTGGGGGACCCAGAAGCATTTAAAGCTGTGCCTTTGTCCAAATTGCTGTATCTTTCCAAATCAATTTGGAGGGTTCCAATTCAATTCGAAGAGATTAAATGGGCCCCTGATTCAATTTGGATTTGGAGATTTGACCACCGAATTGGGCAGAATCTCTGCTGAATCAAATGGGGGACTGAAGCTTCGCACAGCCCTATTGAATACCAGTCACCAGACTTGTACGCAGTATTTCAAATGAGGTCACACAAATGTTTTATAGAGGTAGCATTCATGTTTATTTGTTTATGGGCAATACTTTGCTTAATACATCTTACATGTTTGTTTTGTTTTTGTTTTCCAAACATATTTCTTACTAATGGGTCCAAACCTGTGATCCTCCTCTTTCTAAATGGAAGATTTTTCTGTGACTTAAAATGAATAAACACATGAGTAGAGGCTTTTTAAACAACCATTCAAAGTCACTAATAGGTTAGTTAGGATTTTAAAACAGCCTCTAACTTTGGGACTGACTAGCTCCAGATCCAAGGAAAAATAAAGTGATTTCAAGCTGTACATTCTCCCCCTACTGCTCTGTTTCCCAGACTCATGATAATAAGGACCTGACGCTCTAAGAATGTGGAAAAAAAAAAAAGACTCCAAACCAGTATTTGTACAAATGCAGGTCTCCATTTCCTTCAAATGAGAGCCTCACACTCTCAACCCAGAGGGAGGAGGGGGAAGAGAGAGACTCTTGTTCCAGACATTTAGGATAGGTGCTGGCATTCAAGAAGCCCACAGCAGAAGCACTCTAACTTACAAGCTTTACTGTAAGCATCCCTGTTAAAGTCAGGAAGAAGCAGAACACACATTATTTTTTATGGGGGGAGGAGGAAGGCTTAGAGCCTGCCTGCATGGCCTGAGCACAGCAGGTGGGTGGGGGCTCTTGCACACCTCCCAGCATGCCTCATGGGCTCCCTGGGCTGCCAAAGACTCCCAAATGGAGCCAAATGCCTAAGCTGTCCCTAATTGACTGGCAGGGATATTATGGCCACCCACCTGGATGCCCCCCACACCACACACATGCATGACTATGCCCACTTCTTGTGCAACTCCCCATTCCTTGGGATGATGGAGATCAGGCACCATGCCCCTGGAGTCCCTGATTTTGTCACTGGTGATATTATCACTCCTCCAGTCCTCATCAGGGGCCCAACCTAACCTCTTCTGCCCTGGCTCATGGGGGTGGGCAGCTGGACCGCCGGAAGGATCACTTCAACTATAGACCAAGCCTGGTGTCATGAGCACACATGGTGAGGTGCAGGGGGGGCAGCAAAATTAAGAGACCTGTTCTTTTTATTACTATTACTCTGGAAAAATCAGAACTTCACAACCAGCTTTAACAGCCTGAAGCTGTCTGTGACTGACTTTCTCAACACCACATTGCCAGGGATCTCCACTTTTCACACTGGAAATCTTAGCGTTACCTCCTTACGCTCCTGCTACTGTTTGGTGGAGAGGCCCTGTCACTTACTAGTTGCAGCTCACTCCTGATGTCTGGAAAGTAAAAACTGAAGCATATTTAAAACTGGTTTTTGCCTCCTGGGCATCAGGCGTGGGCAATCTGGCAACCAGTGGGGCCCCTTTGCCAATCAGTGGGGGGGCGGGTACTCGGGGGAAACTTCAAGATTAAAGAAGCCACTGTGCCGTGCACTTCTGGAACAAATTCCAGAGATCCCTGCATATTGGATCAAGTGCCTGCTGCTAGGGCATGTGCTCAGTGCTGGTTATCTGACTGGGGATGCTTTCCCCACAAGTGCATCTTCATCTCTAGGTTTGTGGAGAAATATTTCCTTTTTAAGAGAAGTAAATCTATTGACAATTCACATTAGTAAGATAAGGACTATGCATGTTTAATTGTAGCTTTTTATGAGGAGTAAATAGCCAGATGATGCCTGTCACTTGCTGCCAACCTGAGTTATGGGTGCATGAGGACATTCTCTACAGGAAGTGTCCAACTGAAAATTACAGATGTAAGCTTTTTGACCTTTCCATTAGCAGAAAGTTGCTATGCTCTAGCTGTGCATTTATTCTTGCTTGGAAGTGAACTTGGGTATGTAATTAGTGAAATTCTGTTTTCAAGTATAAAGTTGTAATGAAACCAGTTATTGTTTCTGCAACAACTGTCAGTCAGATGCATCCAGTTGCTGTAATTCATGTCAAGCTGTGGTTCTACTGGTAGTTTTTTGATGATAACAAGGGTGGAAAAATATCTTTTTCGTCTGAAGCATCCTCCAATGAGAAGTGGCTTTCTTTTCTTTTCAGTGAATCACAGTAAATATAGTAAGCATATGTCTCTTATAGACAGGAACAATTGAGTGAGAATTTGCTTTTGTTATGGTGGACACACGTACAGGTAAATGCTGTAGAACTGTTCCTATATGAGACTTGGGATGTCTTCTAATTAGGTAAGTAGCATCTATCCATTTTTTAATGTTTAAAGTTAAAAAAGACACAGCCCCTTCCACCTAATATTAGTGTTACAGACAACTCAAGTCTATCAGCACATCCTACTTTATACAATCTTGTTTAGTAGCTGAAAAATAAGATACAATGTTGCTTGGTTATCCTCTATATCACTTTTTTAGCATAAAATATTGCTGTATGAATGATCAATCCACAGTTTGGACTTGTCCTATCAGGTTAATAGTTACTACATTTAATTATCATATTACATTTGTTGGCAGAGGTTTTACTTTAAAAAAATTGTTTTCAGCTTCTCTAAGTAGTCTTTAAAGAATACAGGCATATTTTGTGATGTTATACATTTTACTTATGATTTAGCAAGGGCAAATCATCTCTTTTTTATAATAAATATTGTATAGACAGTTTTTTTTTCATGTGTCCTAACTAGAAATGTGTTGCGAAGAAAGAAAAATTACTTGTCCCTACTAGTTCATATGTTTGAAATTTACCCTTGTGAAGTGAATATCAAGAAATTACCTTTAAAAATCTTTACACAGAGGAGTCGTGACTACGTAGTTGACTTCTTTCTCAGAAAAGGCACAACATTTGAGAATCAAATCCTTAACTATTTAATGGATTTAGATAGATTGTGCAGATGTTCTGAATCATTGGTAAAAAGAAAATCTAGTTTTGTTCTCGGGCTTTATAAAAACAGAAAAATATTAAGTGATAGGTAATTTACCAGGGAAAGTACAGAAATTGTTAAATTTTTTAAACTATCAAAGCCATATACAGTATAAGCTGTGTTATCCAGCACTTTACCATCCAGAATACTCTATTAACCAGCAACTGTCCCACCGTGGCACTTCCAGTTTCACCGCCATCAGCAGAGTCCCACTTCTTCCTCCTGGACCATGGCCCAGGACAAAGCAGCCTGTGTGGGGCCCCCCTCCCTGTCCCCCGGCACACTGACACCAGGGAGTGAAAGCCCTGGCTCACCGGACATGGCTGGAAGGGCTGCAGTCTGAACAGGCAAAGACGTCTCCAACCCGCTGGGTTGGAAATAAGTATAACTCTCAGATAAGTGGCATATTTGATTAACCGGCACCCCACATTTCCCATGGATGCCAGATAATGGAGCTTTTACTGTATTTGGAAAAAATTGTCAAAATTTGACACTGTTTTACTCACTAATTCACAACATTTTTTCCATTTCAGTCCTTCAGTACAAAAAATGTACCACTGTTCTGGAGAGTTGATCAAAATCATCCAGCTTGGGTTTGGGGGGGGGGGTTTGGTATGATTTATTAGCTGAATATAGAAGGTACAAATATTGTAGCTTATTTGATTTTTCTTATTTCTAAAAGTTGACACATTTTTAGCTGTCTACATTTGGCATTTCTTATTACTGCAGGCAACATGAGATCTGCACATGTCAAATTGCCCCTGGCTAACAAATATATTTATGGGATACATAATGTTTTAAACAGGAACAAGTCTACAAGCCAATCTGTCTACAACTAATAAAGTATTCATAACATATTTCTAGCACTGTGAGGTTGAAAGGAAAGCACCTGTCAGTCACTGACAAGCATACCTGCAGATGAATGAAAAAGTTATATGTAACACTTTCTGTTGCAAAAGTGAAACATTGGCAGTGTGACTGTTAACAACAAATCAGAACAGGGTCATTAAGAAATTCTGTGGT
This sequence comes from Alligator sinensis, assembly GCF_000455745.1. Taxonomy (NCBI): domain Eukaryota; kingdom Metazoa; phylum Chordata; order Crocodylia; family Alligatoridae; genus Alligator; species Alligator sinensis. The sequence continues at coordinate 2,429,283 of NW_005842005.1, forward strand.
AGATCCCTTTTTGTATGAAGAAATACAGCATTCGGATGATAAACTGACATTTACAAAACTAGGTTTCTTCCAGCTGGACCGCTGATTTAGTTATCTGACCTTGGTAAAATTAAACACTCGGTTAATTATTTACCTATCTATAGTATTGGTTTAATTAAAAATAAATGCCTTTTTTAAAGACCCCTTAGGTTTTCAAATGAAAAGTGTTAATAATTTCTTTTTTAAAAAACAAAAAGTAATGTCTGGACTTTAAGGGACTTTGTCACACTGCACAAAGTCTTATTTTGCAACTTCTGCCAACCTCAAAATAGGATAGGTGCACCTTGGAAGCTCCACAATTCTTTTATCTATTGTTACTAATTACTTCCCCATTGTGTATTGGCTGGCATGGCTTATTAAAAGGGCAATTAAAAAAGCCCAGGCTTCCAAAATGCATCTTCTATCTTCTTTGATTATGATGTGAAGGAGAGAGAGCCTCCTGGCAGAAGAGATCTTGGAGCCCATGGCAATCATCTTGAAGAAGCCATGGAAGACAGACAAAGTACCAGGGGACTGGAAAGGTGCCAGCATAGTGCCCCACTTAAAAAAAAAAAAAAAAAAAAAAAGCAAAAAAGTGGACCCAAGGAACTACAGACCAGATAGCCTTACCTCCATATCTGGGAAGTTATTGGAGCATATCCTAAGGAGGCCATTTACAAGCATCTGAAGGAGGAATGGCTGATCAGCAGCAGCCACCATGAATTTATGAAAAACAAATCGCATCAAACAAACTTGATATCCCTCTCTGACAAGGTAACTACTTGGATGGAATCCAAGTGTCTCTTTGCAGGTGCTGATGATGGTGGACTTGAAGGCACCCCAAGCATTGCCAACATTCTCCCAATGTTGTTCACTGGAATTTGCCTTGTTTTTGTTGAAGTGCTGGTGGAAGAGGGGTCACTTGATTGGGTCCTTGTGTCCTTCAGTGTTGACCTTTCATCAGCATTGTTTCTGCTACAGCTGTCATTTGGGAGCCAGTTTGAGTGACATAACTGAGCAGATGAGTCAGTGATCAGTCCAGCAATCATCAGCTCGTAGCTCAGTTCAAGTAATGAGGACATCTTACAGTCCTGGGCATGAACAATGACATGGTCAATCATGTACCAATGCTTAAATTGCAGGTGTTGCCATGATGTTTTGTTCCTGTTTTTCTAACAGAACAGGGTGTTGGTGATGGTTAGTCCATGTTCCACACATTTGGTCAAAAGGAGGATGCCATTGGTGTTGACCTTTTCCACTCCTTCCTTGCCAGTGGTTCCATTCCAGAGGTTCAAGTCCCTTCCAAACTTGGTGTTGAAATTACCAAGAAGAATAATTCTGTCTCCCTCCAGAACATCAGAGAGGACTTGGTCAAGGTTGGAATAGAATTCATCCTTGGCTTCATCAGCAGCATCAGGAGTTGGGGCATACACACTGATCACACTGGCATATTGTCTCCCCACCAATTTAAGAAGGAGAGTTATGAGACTCTTATTAAGCCTGATAGGGAATTCATTGGGTTGGTTTAGGCAGACAAGGTTATTTGGGTAAATCTGATATTTTTTCTTAGAGCAACTGAATAGCTGGAAAAATTATGCTTTGCAAGCTTTTGGGCACAGGTACCTTTCCTCAAGTATAGGGAGAATCTGCTGGTGTTTGCCTTCTCTCTAGAGTCCAAACAGAAATTTTAGCCAATATGCAAAATCCAGGTCTGTGAAAGTGCAAATGTATGGCAAGGAAGATCAGAGGGGATAGGAGTTAATGGGTGTTAGATGGGGGAGCGGGAGCAGGGAAGAAGAAGGGATTTTCAACGGGTGATATGAGTTCATTCTCAATGACAGTCACCTCTGTGAATGTGATGTTCTCCTTCATGTTTACCCTTCCATAAGAAGGTATAGCTGCCTCCTTGTTCTTTGACCCACCTATATGACACTCACCAGGTCTTGCTCAGTGCAGTGATGTCAGTGTTGACAACCACAATATCCATGTGGTTTCTTTAGGGCCACCAAAGCCATCTATGGTTTGAGCATTTGGGGAACAACCCTCTTGAGACCTAAGGATGGAGGAGACCTTATCAAGGAAACGGAAGCCATCAACCCCACCTTTGGAAGGATCATTTTGAAGACGTTCTTAATTGAGACTATTGTTGATGAGGGTATTCTCAATTCCATCCTACAACACCTAGTCAGAGACTATCTCAGAATCCCTCCAACCCTTGACAAGGTGAGAAGAGCCTTCAAGCACATAAAGAATGATAAGGCATCTAGAGCAGATGGAATCCCCACTGAAATCATCAAGCAGGGGGGAGAGAAGCTTACATCACAGCTCCATGCCCCTCATCTTAAGGATCGAGAATGATGAAGAAATCCTAGATGTCCTCAAGGACACCACAATTGTGACAATCTTCAAGAAAGAAGATGGATACAACTGTGGAAATTACAGAGGGATCAGCTTGCTGTCCACCACAGAAAGATCGTTTCAAAGACTCCTGAACTGTCTTCTTCCACTTGCTAAAGAACTTCTCTTGCAATCTCAAATGTGGGTTTAGGGCAAGGGTGGGCAAAATACAGCCCACAGGTCAGATCCAGTCCTCCAATGGATTGAATCCAGTTCACGGGCAGGTGCCTGATAATTAATTGTATCCAACCCATGGCATGGTGTTCCACATGGAACCAAGCCCTGTTCACTTCCATCTGGGGCAGCCTGTGGCACACTCCTAGCCACCCCAGCCCTGGCCAGTGCACTCAGCTTCCTGGCAGGGCTGCTCCCAGTGCAGCTGCAGCTGTCTGAATACTGCTTGGCTCCCCTCACCTCACACAGCTGCTCCTCCTAGGTAGCAGGTAGTGTGGGGAAGCCATAGGGATGCATGCTGGACCATAGGTGCCCAGCCAGGTTGGGGGAAGCAGCAGCCAAGCAGCTCCTGCCCTAGTGCTTGGGGTTCTAGCTCCAGCTCCCAGCCACCTTCCACCCACTCAGCTGCCTGCAAGTGGCTGCTGTTTGATTTTTTTTTTTTTTAAGTATACAGGGGGGTTTTTAATCTATTATTTATTTAAATGATATTTTCTGAAAAATTTTGTGTGTATGGGCCTCAGCACCTGCCCAGAACTCATTAAGCAGCCCTCCAGCCGAAATAATTGTTCACCCCTGGTGTATCTGGCCTTCAGCAAGGCTTTTGACAAGCTCCCACATTGGCCTGCTCCTAAGCAAATTAGAGAATGATTTGGATGATGTCATAAAAAGCTTCTTGAGTGAGTTTGCAGATGACAAAACTGGGAAGGATTGTAAACACATTGGAGGATGCAAAGGTAATTCAGAAGGATCTGGACAGATATAAAATCTGGGCTACAGCTAATAGGATGAAGGTCAATGTGAGAATGCAAAGTGGTACATTTTGGGAAGAAAAATCAAAAACACAAATATAAAATGGGTGACACCTAGCTGGAGGGTAGCACTAAGGAAAAGGATCTGGGAGTCTTGGTACTTCACGCACTCAGTATGAGTCTGCACTGTGATGCAGCAAACAAACAGTGAACACTGTTTGAGGGTGCATCAACAGAAGTATTAATGCCTCTAGGTACTGGTTAGCCCTCCTCTGGAGTACTGTGTACAGTTCTGGATTCCACATCTTAAAAAGGACATGAAAAAATTAGAGAGGGTCCAGAAGGGGGCAACAAAGATGATAAAGGTCTTTGAAAGCAAGTCATATGAGGGAAGGTTAAAGGAGCTAGTCATGTTCAGCTTGTAGAAAAGACACTTAAGGGAGATGATAGCAGTCTTCAAATATTTTAACGGCTGCTATAACAAAGAGGGAAAGCAACTTTTTTCTCTTGCTGCAGAGAGGAGGATGAAGACCAATGTCTGGAAAAATGTCTTCACAGAAAAGTAAGGCAGTGGAATAGACTTCCTAGGGAAGTTATGAAAGTTGTGGAAGGTGTTCAAGAAGAGGTTGGACTGCCATTCCTCAGGGATGATCTATGCATAGCTATGCCTATTAGGGCTGTGTGAAATGCCACTGTTCTGTGTTCACTTCAGTTTCAAGGTTTGGATGGATCAGTGTTTGGTTTGAATTTTGTTTTGAGTCAAAACAGCTGTTCCGTTTCACTTCATTGAAACAGTGAGGCTGTTTCAACACTGTTTCAACGTTTTGCCCAACCGTCACACTGGGGAAAGGAACTCAGCCCAGCTGGGCTGACTTCCCAACCCCAGCCCCACGATCGGGCTGGGGAAATGAAGTCAGCCCAGCTGGACTGACTTCCTATCCCCAGCCCGATCGTAGCCTATTTTCCATTCTGGGTATTTCCCATGTTTCTGGGCTTTACTGTTTGCCCCTGCCCACATTTCTGCTATATCTCTCAGAGGCATTGGGTGTTGGCTACAGCCAAGGCTAGGGATTTTGACTGGGGTGTGCCAGTGCTTCTGCTGGGACCAAAGCTGAAGTTTCCAGTCTTATCCCTCCAGTCAGGTTCAGACCAATCACCACATATGGGGTCAGGAGGTAATTTTACCCCATGGTCAGATTAGTACAGATTGTGCAGTTTTTGCTTTCTGCTGTAGTAGGGGCTGTGGCCTTCTACTTGGGACCTCCTGAGCATGTATTGAAAGCATTTCATAGAAGCAGGATGCTTGCTGCCATGGTTCCCCTGCTTACATACACCTGCATTGCAGGTCTATGTTGTGTCAGGGCTGGTAGTAGTTTTATGGAGAGTTTAGATTATGGATTGTATAGGATGGTCTTGATAAGGATGATCCTGCCTCAGGTAGGGAAATGGATTAAATGGCCTCTGGCCATTTCAGTCCTACTTCTCTATGATTCTGTTAAACTGATTGGATTAGTCTGAATGCTGAAGAGGAGTCCAAAGAAGCATAAGGTGATCTTTTGGGCTTAGAAAACAGGTAGAGAAAGGAGGACTATTTACATATCTGCTTATTCACCTGAAAAAAAAGACTCTGTTCTTGTTCAAATTTCAGGTTAGAAGTACAGTGCTAAGTGCAGCTCTTCACTTAGGCGTTCATGTAGTAGCTGCATCAAAGAGCATCTGCATAACTATTTGACATAAAAGAAATATGTAGTCTTGTCTTTCAGACCTGGACTTCTCCTATGCCTTTCTGTTATTTCTGGCAAGATTACTGCAATGTATTTTGTGCAATGCTGTACTAGCATTATTGGAAAATATTTTCTATGCAGTTGGTTTGGAGGGTACATCCAACTGCCTTTGGGGACAATGAGAAGGGGTTTACTGTTCCACATATGGAATTTCCTCCTATCTATGAATGTATCTGGCATGTCTTGTAATGCGATTCTAGTAATTTGACACTAGAAGATGCAATCCCTATAACCTCTTAGTGAGAAATGATTCAAATGTTTCTCTAAAAATGGTCTTGGTTAACTCATTTTGAATCACCTGGTGTTCATATTTATCTTTGTGCATATGATTCATATATTCTGTAGCTATTTGGCACAAAGTAAGAAGACATTTGATTTCTGTTGGGGACTTTGATCAAGCAGGCCTGGCTAGGCCAAGCATGTGAGTTACCACTCCTGCCCCTGGCTAATATGATTGACCAGTTCTCTGCAACCAGATTGGCTGCTGAAAGTGCCACAAACCCCTTTTAAACACACCTGCAGCTTCAGGCTTCAGGCACCCCTTGACATAGCTTAGTCTATTTTGGCAAGCCTTGCCTTCACAACTCTCCCTAGTTATTCTGACTTCTGATCTAGCCTTGGTTTTCCTGACCCTGATCTTGAATCTCCCCTGAAGCTCAACATTGGTCTTGCTCTCTCTGGTTTTCCTGACCTCAGATTTTCCCTCGAAACTTGCTACCTTGCTCCTGGGTCCTGACTTTGGTTTATGTCTTGGACTACATCTCTTGGATCTCCCCTTTCAGCTTCAGTAACTGATCTCTCCACCCTGCTGCCCTCCTAGTTACCCCTGAGGGCCAATCCATATGTCGCTGAGCCCTCACAACTTATCTCTGTCCACGTGATCCATTTGAGAATATTAAATCAAGCTTCCTTAAATGCTAAAATAGTGGGGGTTTTGTACCTCTAGCAAAATGCCCTAAATGCAGCCATGGAAAAATGTCATCATTAAGTAAAAACAGGTGACAAAAGATGGGTATCTCTCATCTTTCTTTCCCCTCTGAGTACTATGTCATTTATTTATCTTTTGGGTGTTCTTTGCATTTCCCACACCCCCCCCCTTTTTTTTTTGTGGTCATCCTCCTTTTTTTAAATCTGTCTACTTTGAGTTCACAAGGAGGATACATTTGGAGCAGGGGTGGGAAAAGTGCAGCCCACAGGCCAGACTGAACCTGCAACAGTCTCTATTTCCCAGCAGCCTCTGCAGTGGCTGTGAACATCTGTTCAATAATGGCTTTAAAGTAGGGTTGCCAACCCTCCCGGATTGGCCAGGAATTTACTGGAATCAGCATCAATCTCCCAGTGACTATTGAAAGCAATATGGGAGATTGATATTGTGAACAGATTGAACAGTATAATTAATGACTAGAGGTGCACTGATGTGTCAGTCTTATATCGGATGAGCACTGATATAAGGAAAATTGACAATATTGGCAATCAGCTCTTGTTGGCTCATGTGGCCAATAATGTTGTGGATAAATGCCTGGTGCACATGCACAGCCACAGTGCAGCATGCAGGCTGACAGGAGCTCAGCCCAGCAGCAAGGAGAATAGCTGGGTCTGGCTGGTAAGTCTGTTGTCAGGGAAAGGGTGTGGGGGGACAGATCAAGGCCCCAGCGGTGAGGGAAGGAGTGGGGCTGGGGCAGGGAAGGCACTTCACAACTGGGGTTGTTGTACACACAGGGTGTACAGTGTGAATTAAAAAACAAGTGGGAATCATCAGGGCAAAAGGCACAATGCTGCATTTATTAAAACATAAAATATAAAAGGAATAAAGAACAATAAGGTTATCTGCTTCACTCATTCCCATACATACTCTTTAATTCATACAAAACAAACAAGTATACACATAGATAGTTGGACATTCCTGCAAAGTTTAAGGTGTTACCAAGTTAGAAAGATGCTTGGGTCAGTCTGATGGCCAGCCAAACCAACCACGAGGAATGGAGTCAGGTCTTGTTGGACACGCTCAAAACTCCTTCTTGCAGGTGGACAGACCCAAAGCCTTTTCTTTGTGTTAATTCTTTATACTGATAGCTGTCCATACAAGCCTATGGATTTTGCTGAGTCAGATGCAAAGGCCATCCTCTTTGTCCTGTTGGCATGCTGGGATTGGTAGGACATGATCTTCTGGCTTTGTGGTCTGCAATCTTTGAGGGGGGTTGTTGCCTGTAATCTTCAGCTGTTAGGGTGAAGGCATGATTTAGTATTTGGTAATCCTTAACTGCTGACTCGACATTGCTGCAACCTTTGACTGTTAAACCACAGAAGGCTATTTTCACCTGCTGCAAAAGGACTGTCTTTCTTCACATAGTCACATACATCCATCACTCATTGTTGCAGAGCACCAAGGTGCCCTGCTCCTAAAGAGAAGAAACTGCTAGAGGAAAAGCCCTAGCAGTGAATAAGGAGCCCAGCTGGTGGTTGCCAGGGCAACAGGAGTCAGCAAACAACCCACACCTGCCAGCAGTCAGCTGACTGTAAGGGGCAAGGCCTGGCGCTTATAAAGCCCAGAAGCTAAGGCCAGGGCAGTTCCCTGCCAGCAGCCAGACAGAGAGGAGCTAAGATGTGAGAACTGTAGGAACCTCTCTAGCAGAGTAAAGGATGGCAGCTCAAAGATGTTTGATCACCATGGTTTTAGCTGGGCGGCTTTAAGTTAAGTTGTAGCCTAGGGTCTTGTGTTTTGTTTTGTTGTTGTAGCACCGGTGGTTTGGGTGAGGCTATTAGGGGTTGGAGGAGGCCTCATAGGGGACCCACAGTAGCGTGGGGACCCCAGTGCTAGTAAGGGTGCAGCGTATGGGGTGCATAGACCCCAGCCCCAGGAGGGGCACTATTGAGAAGCCCCAGTGTGGGCATGGCGAGCCCCGGAGAGGGGGCACTATTGAGAAGCCCCCAATGCAGGCGTGGTGAGCCTCAGAGAAGGGGGCAGCAGTGCTGGGAAGGCCCTGGAGAGAAGGGCGGCATTATTGTGAAGGCCACAGAGAGAGGGCGGCACTGTAGAGGATCCCTGAGAGAAGGCAGCGCTATGGAGAGGACCCCAGAGAAGGCGAGTGTATACATGACAGACCAACGTTTATTCCAACTGCGAGGCTTGGGGTGTGGTATAAGGGGTGGTTGGAGCCACGCATAGCCCCTAAGGCTAGGGTGCCCTCGAAGCACCCATTGTAGAGAGGGACCCACGAGGAGTCCGGGAGTTCATAGGGCCAGAAGTAACCGTGTCCAAGAAGACATAAGGCAGCCTCCCTAATGTATTTGAATAGAGACGTGGTGGACGAGAATTAGAGGGTGCCCTTGGGCCGACTTGGCACGGAGAGAGGGGGCCTTAAGGAGATCACGGCCCTCCTGTAGGACCCCACTGTGACGCTCATTCTTTCATTACCTCTTTTTAAACATGCCAGACATACCACAGACCTTTCATAAACATTTTTCTTATACTAAACTTAAGTTCTAAAATCATGAGACCAACAGGTCAGATATATTTATGCTAAGCAATAAGGAATTTAAAATACAGTAAAAGTTCTGTTATCCAGCATCTTACAAGCTAGCATACCAGCTTATAAGGTGAAGTGAAACCAGAAGTGCCCATGGCACTTCCGGTTTCTCTGAGCCCCCACGGCCTGGGACAAAGCAGCCTGTGGGATGCTCCATTTGACCCAGCATTGCAGCATTGATGAGCCACCTCCTCAATGATGAGCTACATACCATTGAGGTACGTAGAAAAAATATTTAAAGCCATGTCTATGTCCATATTACTGAATCTCTCTGAGTCCGTTTGGAGGGTTCTGATTCAATTTGGAGAGATTAAAGGGTCTCCTGATTCAATTCAGATTCAGCCACTGAATCAGGCCGAATCTCTGACAAATCGAATCTAGGGCCGAAGGTTCACACAGCCCTAATGGTTACTTCCATGGTTATTTAATATTTGATACAGAAGAAAAATGACTAATTAAAATATTATGACAAATAAATCATAACAAGATCCATTATAAAATAGCAATATATAGCAATTATAGCTACTGTATTACAACAGGGTGAGGCACAGGACGCAGCAGTGAATGGCTCATCTGGGTGGCACAGGGAAGGGGTGGCAGGTCCCACTACTGCATGCACCCTGGAGGGAGCATGAGGAGTGTGTCTCCCCGGATCTGTGCATGGGGCAATGGCAGGCAGCTGCTGGGGCCGGCGGTGACATCAAGCTCTTCCCAGCAGAGGGGGTTGGACTAGGGCTGCACTCAGGGAAAGCAGTGGTGGTGCTAGGAGGGGGGCTATGGTGAATTTTGGGGTGGCTGCAGCCTCCCCCATAGCACCCCTCTCAGCAGCACCACTGCCTGCCTCAAGTGCAGCCCAGCCCAGGTCCCTGCTGGGAAGAGCTCAGCAACGCAGCGGCAGCCCACACTTGCCCCGCACAAAGATCCAGGGCCATATACCTCTCATGCCATCCTGGGGTGCACATAGTGACAGGAGCTGCGCCCCACCCCCAACAAACATCTCACCGTTCTGTCCTGTGCTCTGCCCCAGCTGGGCAGCACCTGCCCCAGCCCCTGCCCCGCTCCCTCCTTTACTGAGAGGCCTCAATCAATCTGCCCCACCACACTCCTTCCCTCCTTCCTTGCCCCTTCCCCCACACCAGACTTCAGCGGGATGCTGCTTTCCAAGCTGGCTGGTTGCATATCAGCAATCAGATCAGTATCAGCCAATATAGCTCGTTAAATATCAGCCACGGGTATCGGCCCAAAAAATCATAAAAACAGGGGCCAGTTCATGTGGGGGGGGGGGGGGGGGAGGGGAATCTCCCAGAATTGCTTCAGCAAGAGTGGCAACCCTACTTTAGGGTGCTTTCTCATGCTTAATGTATGATAGGTGGAACATCTGTACCTTACCAAAATTAATAAGGGAAACAAGAGCATCACATCCACCATGGTATAAGCATTTTAAAGCATTCATATAAAAGTGTCCTGGCTGCATATTTGATTTGGATGCAGGGAGGAAAGGAGGTCACTGTTGGCACTCTCAATAATCCAACTGCATTAAAGTAAATTAAATATGTCTATGTGCCAATCCATTTTAAGAAATATGTATTAACATTCTCAGAACAGATATAGCACATTAGATAAAGCTGTACTGTATTGCTTCAAACTGAAGCTGTGCTGATAACTTTTTCATTTTTAATTGACATGGCTTCAGGTTTGTTTTTGAAGGGGACTTTAAGGGCATCTTTAATTATTAATATTTCTTGTAAATATAAGGTCTTTCTTGCTCTTCTCCTCACCAATACCTTGCACATAACCTATTTATTTTCTAATGCTCTGTTTGCTTCATTTTTTAGTACTCTTAAATACTGACAGAGTCAGAGCAACTAATGAGCTCAGCTTATAAGAGATAATATTGTTTATCTTATTGACAAAATGTACAGGCTTTATTAATAGGCTTTGTATTACACTTTGTATTACTACAGAACAACAAAGACCTATTTTGGAAGGTCTTTCCTAAACTTTGGCAACCAAAGGGGTAAGTGTTAGGGGGTCTGGGATGCTGGGCTCATAAATCTTTTGTTAGATATAGTAAGAAAAGAAACCAGAAACATGGATGTATGCTTAATCTGTTTTAAATTATATATTACCATGTTGAATGACCTCATTGCCACATACCTTAACTGAAAGCACCTGGACTCTAGCTAATGTTAAAGAAAAAGAAAGTCTTGTACATCTTAAGGGTCCAGTGTTATGCATGTTTCTTCTATCTGGTCATATGCAAATCTAGCTACTTTGGTCTTGCCAAGCTGTGCTTGGTGTGGTGTCAGTGGGAAGCAAGGTAATGACAGTTTTATGTTGCTTTTATATGTCCCTGATCTTGGCATAGACTGGATTGCCATCCTGTCCCTTCTATAAATTTAGAGCAGCCCAAAGGTTCCAAGTGGCAGTTCTGGCAGGCAGGTGAGGCCAGAATGCAAAAGGCTTCTGAGCCATGCCATCTCATTGTTGAAATGCCCGTCTGCCATGAGACAGGAGGAGAGGGAGAATCAGCAAATAATTGCTTTTGCTACTAAGATATTTTTAAGACCACTTTTTATATGCCTTATGCTATCAGAGGCATATGGTCACAAGTGTCCTCTGTAGTCCTTGGATTGAGTTCCCAGGGAACCAGTAGGAAAAAAAAAAGTTCTATATGCCTAAAAATCCTGATGTATAGCAGTTGCTATATATGTGTGATTTACAGATTAAAGCAATGTTTTATAGTATTTTGATTTAATCAGGAGATGAACCAAGTCTTTCCGCCAAAAATTCCAGTGGAATAAATCAGGATTTTGCTGGATATTTAAGTGACGATAGAAATATATTTGTAAAGTTACTTTACTAAACGTTTTGGCTTACATTTGTGTCATAAGTCACAGATATGACTGTGTTATCATTCATTACCATTTAAAGACATAATTGGCCAGTATTAATTTGGGTTCTTTTGTGCAGACAGCAGATCGCAAAGTTATATTTCCAGTACATCTAGTATCGATGACTTAATATATCGGTTTTCTAGTTGTCTGCCTAATAGATAGTGCTAATAGCAAGAAGTGAGTTTTGCCACGCTCCACCTAAAACTGAATTGTTGATCAATAAAAGACAGTGAAATAGATGGGTTTTCTCAATTTGAATTATGATTGGATTAATCTCTAAAACACTAATATTGACTGAACTGTCAATATTAGCATTTTAGAGAAAATCTCAAGCCCCAAAACCTTCTCTTTAACTAAACTGAAGTTACCTTTTTTTCTTTTTTTTTTCTTTCTTGTGTGTGTGCGCGCGCGCGCGCGCGTGCAAGCACATTTTTGTTGGGGAGGGGGTTGGGGAAGAGTTTTTTGGTTTTTGCTTCTTTCATTCTGAATGCCGGTTTTAACCAGATATAGATTTTTTTTCTTTGTATGGTTGCTTCAAATTCTTTTCTTTATTTTTTCAAAGAGACAACTATTAGGGTTTCCTGTTAATGAAAATAATTCTCTTCCATAAAGTCTAAATGCAGCAAGCTAATTTATTCAAAGAAGCAAATGTGATTAGTGAGACATTCCCCTTGTCTCACAAATATAAAGTGTACAGGACACTAGAATACATTTTATAATTCCTTTGAGAGTAATTTTATACTATCAAGGCCACTGCAGCAATCTCAGTATCTCTTAGAAGCATTGCCTTGGGATACAGACACATTTAGGTGCTCTGGATATGATATTGTACTACATTGCTAAGATCCTGTATTAATTTTTTTTCTCTGTGCATAGGCAAGCCAGGGTAATGCATAGCAATTAGAGATTATTATCCATATAACAACCCCACAATTGCCCAATAGCACTTTAAGGAAAAAAGTTGAAGAAATTTTGATCTGATATTTTCATCAGGGAGGCAGACAAAGTCTCATGTATCCAAATATGTCTTCATCATTTAAGCTGAGCATACCTCTTGTCTTTTGAGGTATTCTGATTTTTCTCAGAAAAGACCCTTAAAAGAAAAAAAAAATGATCATAACCTTTACTTGGACTGGCTATTTTCACTTATTTATTGGATGTCACTGCAATGGCAATACCAAAATGCTTTATTCAATGCACCCTCTGGCCATACTTTGCAAGCCTTGGATCCCTCTTGGTGTTTACTTTCTGGGAAGCAAAGGATTGATGAAGCCTTTCTTAGCATCTAAAACAAACAGAATATCTTTATAGGATATGGTTCCAACGTACAGACTCCAATCTCTAAAAGAAAGCCACTCCTCACTCACATAGTGTTCAATGAGGAAATAAGCTTTTGTTCTTAACATTTGCTCATGTAAGGGATTATTTTGCTACCTTTTTAGTTTCTTAGAACTGATTAGAAGTAAACAAAAGATTAGCATTCAAATTGGGTCCGAAAATGTCTTGGCCCTGTGGAAGTATGAAGATTCCCATTTCATTTTTCTGCAACAGTAGCAAGTTTTATCTACCAAGTTATCTTTTAATGATAATATAAGATGGACTTTTCAAAGGTACAGAGAGGATTTTGATGCAGCTTCCACTGAATTCTAATGGGAGTTGAGGATCTTTCTCATACCCCTGTGAAAATCCAAATCATATTTTCTTAACACACACAATGCTTTTCATGTTCAAAGTGATTTACAAATAATTAATAAAAGACATTATGCTGAGCAATCAGATAATAAGCACAAATTGTATGCTGTGGCATCATAAACCACTTTCCCAGTGGCAATACCCAAGTAATAGAAATGAGAAGATAATTACCATCATGGTTCTTCACTTCCACATTTTTCTATTTAGACATCTATGACAGGGACTCTAGGGAGGTAGGAAAGCAGGTTGATTGGCCCACAAAAAATTTATAATGGATGTGGGAATGGAAGACCTGTTCACAGGTCTAATAATGTGGCTTAGGCAATTATATCACAGCTACAGTATATCATCAGGATCTGAATTAAAAACAGCAAATAGATAAAGCATTACTCTTGTTGAAAGCTGTTAATATAATGCCAAGTGAAACAGGCCACAGATGATATTACATAAAATATGCTGTCAAAAATATGCCAATAGATATGACCTTTTGGGTCCAAAAGCTATGCATATAAACTATACTATCCAGTTAAATGTAGCATATATTTTGGGCATTTTAAAAACATCTGAATATTTTTATCAAGACTACTTTGTTTGAGGTTTTTAATGAAAACCCCAGTATTTTTTGAGAAAAAGCAGACTTTTCTATGAAAAGTCTGTTTTAATCAAAGAGAAGACTTTCTTTTGATTTGTTTTTTTAATAGAAAATGTTTGACGATCTCTGATTGTATACAATGCTATACCTTTCTGTCTTCATTTGCGTAGCCCACTCTCATAGGTTTAATATGTAAGTTCCTTGGAGCAGGGACTTGTTGTCTTCTGTTTCTGTACAGGGCTGATTACATTACTGGCACTGAATGCTAATCACTATAATATTTGTCTTTAAAAAACACGGGCAAGATTAACAATGCTATGGTCAGCTTTATATTTACAAGAAGAGGTGGAGTCTGTATCATTTTTCAAGTGGGATATAAATGTCTGGTATGAAATGTGTCTGTGATTACTTCAGCTGAAATATTAAATTTCTGCTAATTTGAAATGGCAAAGAAACCCTAGATATTTAAGGGGTTTTTTTAAAGCTGGAATAAGGAGAAGACAGGCCTAAGTTTTTCTCTGACCATGGAAACAGATGATAGCTGCATTTCTTGTTTCTGTGTCACATTGTTTTGATATTTATATTTGCTTTTTTTAAATAGTGCAACAGTTCTTCCTAAATTAGGGGCTGACAGCTTAATTATATATGATTGATATGCTTATTTTGAGTGAGCCACTACCAGAATGTAAACTATAAACATTCATCGTGTTAGTATTTGCACAGCTCTTTTGTGCTGCCTCTACTTGTAAAAAAAAAAAAAAAAAAAAAAAAAAAAAGATAAACTTAAATTTCAGAGCACTTGGCAGTGAAATCTCAGCAGCAAAGATCTGACCTTCTTGTAACAGAGTCAAAAAAGTCATTTCTGCTCAGAAGTATTTATGCTCAATGTAGAGCCTCCAGACCTCTGCAGGCCCTTCTGTGGTATGTCTCGGAAGAAAGGGAATTATTGATACTCTCATATTCCAGAGCACAGGAATTGTAGTGATGGGTGAGATGGAGGGGGGTGCAACTCAACCTCTTTATCTATTATACCCCAGTGGGAACAAGTTGGGGTATAAGGAAAAAAACAAGTCTATCCTTTTGCCGTTGTTTGTTTAGAGCTTCCTTCCCATATTGAAAGGTAGTTAATTCCTGATGTGTCACAAAATAATGTAAATCAAATGATGTCAATTCCTGATGTGTTAATTCCTTGTGTGCCACAAGTGGCTTTGGCATTTAGAGAAACCCTTGAACGCAGTTGTGTCTGGGTAACCAGATTATCAGAAAAAAAACTAACAGACAGGTATCCCTACCTAAATACTCTAGAAAACACCCAATTCCAATGATATTCAGTCTCCTTAAACAAAATTGCATCATTTCTCCTAGTAAGCTAATTAATTCTATCCACTGAACTGCTTAAGAGAAGAGCAAGAAGTTTGTTCCTCCCCACCCAATTCATACTCTCATTGCTGAAGAATGCAATTCTAGGTCTTAGATTTGAAAGAGCTTGTCCAGGGTGGATATGGCTGCACAGGATGCCTCTAGGACTTGTCCCTTGTCATGTGCCAGGCAACAGCACAGTGTAGCAGATGGCAGGCTGTTAGCTTCTGTCTCTTTTATAGTCAGAAAGAAGTAACATCATATGCCTCTTCTAGCATCATGGAGTGGAAAAAATATATATATATCTGCTGTAACTAGAACTCTAGAGACCACGAGGGAGTGCATCATATCTGTATTCCTATGTCATGAGAGGAAGGATAAGCATACGAATGTACAAACATTATGGGGAAAGGAGATGATTGCAGAAAGATCATAAGATTCAAAAACCCCTCAATGTATATACACTAGTATGGTTACTTGTCACACTCCATCCTAATTTTCTGTCCTTGCTCTCCTGCTATGTGCTTTCAATATCCTCTTCCTCCTTTTGGTCATTTATCTCCAACATTCTTGTTTTTTCTCCAAGACACGCTTCTGACCACAACTCATTCTTTGCTGCCTGAATACCTGTTGTATGAAGATATTGCCCACCCACCAAAATGTAGGCTTAAGTCAAGGCAATCTTTCTGGTTACTCATGCTCCAACTTTCATCAAACAGTTTAGATACTGAGAACTGCTGGCATGAAATCTGGTCTGCAGCAACAGTGTGCAACAAGAAATTGGTCGTAGATATGACCATTGAACTCCCAGGTTTCCTCCTGCAACATAAATATTGGACTGCACTTCATTGCATTCATACAGGACACAGAAGGTGTGCTATTTATTGAACAAATGGGGCATCAAGGACTTGCCAAACTGCATATGTGGTTAGGTGCAGTCAGTGAGCCACATTGCAAACTCCTGTCCTGAACTTGCATATTATGGAGGGATTGAAGCAATCCACTTAGCTGGCCTGGATGTCATCAACTGGTTATCAAACCTCAGCATACAACTTTAATTAACCTGCACCTTCTCTGCCATTGTTTGTTCTAGCCATATGAAAGAAGAACTGGCAATATCATCAGTTCGTAGCATGAATGGTAGCTGTACTTAATAGTAAAATTGCTTCCCTTGCCTCACTTGGTGCACAAACTGTTTTTTGTTTGTTTAAATTAACATTTATCTGAGAAATGTTTTCATCCCTTTTCCCAAACTGAGCAGCTGAGGCATAACTAGCACTTGCTGCTATTGGTGTTGCAACATGGGCTTCACCCCAGCTACTACTCCTCTCCACAAGTTCTGTGAGGGCAACTATTCTGGCACCCCTCTATATCCATTCCAGGACTGTTGTCCTGCTCTCCTTGCCAGTTACATGACTGCAGGACAGTACAGTACTGCCTACCTGTAGAGGAGAGTCAGGAGCAAGGTGAGCGTATTGCCTCCTATAAGCAGGTCATAAATTATTACTTCACAGTACCTTCTGGTGTTTCTTTCTGGAGCTTATCCATTGCCTTCCCTATGGGAAGCTTGCAAAAAGCCCCATAGAAAGATGCCTAGTCTTTAAGTTGTATGGATCAGGAATAAACAAAAATGACTAGTTGTAGCAGAGCTTTATACTCAAGTGGTTCATCATTAAAAGTCAGTGCTTTCCTATAGTTATCAAATGACACTGTCAGTGATACCACATTAATTTTAACTGTAGGTTTATATAGAAGAACCTTAGGTGCCATAACATGTTAAATGATTTTAATAGTGAAACTGTAAAATGAAGCTTCAGTTATTTGGTAAGTAAAACAATTATGACAGAAACGCTGTTAAATTATATGAATATTAAATGTTTTATCCTAAAAACATTAATTTAATAGATCTATTAAGTCTTTATGAGCCTGGCTTGATGATTTTAAATGTATATATTTGAAGTATATATAGATATAGAATTTATTTAAGTTCCATATTTATTTAAATACCATCTTGATTTTGTATCTATTTGGAGAAGAAGAGGGGAAACACCTTTATATAAGAAGGCTTATCCAGATTTTCCACCTTAAAAATGCTTATGCTGCCTTATGCACATTTTAAGTCGAGAAATTATTATTAGGCTAAAATGATAACTCATTTTTCCTTTACAAAAAAAACCAAATAGACATATTTTTCTACTTTTTATATTATATATTCTTTGGGTGAAGTGATCCATTATCTAGTGTTTTTCAAGTGCATAAGCCCCGTTTCTAGATACTAACAAAATATGAACTTTTGATAATTACTTTCCTTACCAAAGACCTGAAACCTCAAGATTCAGACACAGACCCAAAATTTCAGAACCAGGGACCTAGATCCAAGCACTCTATGCCCCACACCCCAGCACAGGCCCACCACCAGGGTGTGGGAGGCAACTCTGGCATTTCAGGTCTGGGGCAGATGTTGGGAATGGCTTAGCAAGGAGGTAACCCTGCTGCATTCAAGGCATAGGTGGGTATGGACAGCCTAGACGCTTTCAAATACCTGAGCTTTTGTTAGCTTGGGGCATGGGTAGGTACTGCCAGCATGGTTGTTACCAGCAGACAGATGCCCCAAGAAAATTCTGGGCTCATGGAGGGGCATGACCTGCTGTGCTTTGGCTGGCTAATGGATGCCCCTAGAAAGTTTGGTGTGGAAGAGAAGGCAGCTGTACTCTGTTCAGTCTGGAGAGGGACCTGCTTGACCAAACTCAAGCACAGTTGTGGTGAGAGGGAGACAGTCATTCATGCCTATACCCATCCACCCTGAACTATACCCTTGCATCCAGATCATCTCCCACCCAGCAAAATTTTGACCCACCCATGGACACCTAGACCCCAGGGCACCACCAAAGACTATGGCAGTCTATGGCCCATCTTCCTCTGCTGCCAGAGAAAACTGGACTGACAATGAGATTTGGGATGCCATGGCCATCTGGGGCAAAGAAGAGACCCAGGAGCAACTCTGCAGCAAGCACTGTGACAAGGAGCTGTATGCACAGACTGCTGCAAAGATGAGAGTGAGAAGCCACAACTAGGATGCGTTGCAGTTCAGAGGAAAAACCAAACTCCAAGTGGAATTGCAACGCCAGCCAGACCTCTGGAGACATGAGGCACATTATGCCCTTCTATGAGAAGCTGTCCTTCCTCCTCGCAAAGGATAGGGTGTTGCTACCCTGGACTCCTATGCCACCAATAGGGCAGAGTTGCAGGCAGTGGCAGGAGGCCCCAGCAGCAGGCAGGGCAGGACGGCACCTAGAGACATGGGGATTGGATGTGCAGGAGGAACGTCCCAGGGACACAGGGGAACCAGGAGTCCTATTGTAGCTGAAGCTGGATCTTAGCTCCCTGGATCTTTTCCTGGGTGGTAGGGCTAAGGGTACTAAGAGACAGGACACAGAGGACAGCTCTGACAGTGCAGTGATTGAAATGCAGGATGTAGACACCCATGCCAAGAATCCACATCCTAGGTGGTCCCAGGACAAACACCTGGTCCCTGACAGACCATGATCCCTCTGAATATGACGGAAGCCACATGCCTGGAGACTCCATTACCTGTGTCAAGGACAAAAGTGTTTTGGTCCCTTTCCTCTGAGTCCTCAGAGACCCTACTACTGACAAGCAGACCACCTCAAGATTCCTCCTGTCCTCAGCATCGGGAGCCAAGGAGCAACTATCCCTCCTCCTGTTTCCAGCCCAAGGGCAGAAGAACACCCACTCCCACTCTTGGTCCCAGCATGGGAGTCTGAAGAACATGTAGTCCTGCATGCAGTCCCAGGGCAGAGACCTCGCTGAACAGTGCCCACCTCTTCTCCCAACCTCAACGTTGATCCTGATGGTGCTGAGGGTAGGACTTGCTTCAGAGAAAGGGAGGAGCCAACACCATGCTGCATGAACATATTGGGGATCCAGGTGCAGAGGAACCCCTGCCCCGGGGTGGTGACCAAGCATGGTCCATACCCATCCGTAAGAGAGTGAGGTGCTATTGGGATTGGGGTTTTACAGCCCATAGCCCACCCTTCAAAATGGTTGCCTGAAAGTGCCTGTGAGACTCCTCTGCTTCCCATGGTGGCATGTAGCTACAATTGAGGATCTTCATGATCACACCCCCAATCAGCCTAGTCCTGTCACACAGGGAAAGATAACACTTGAACTTGACATGCACACTGGGTGCTATCCCCAGTCTTTCAGATGTGCCATCAAAGCATTCAATACCTTTCCAGGACTCAAACACCTCTTAGGAGACCATCTCTTGCAGAAGGAGCAGGGTGTAGAGGGAAGGAGCTCCCCAGCACAGTAATAAATGTATGGACCCTGTGCAAAGTGATTTTTTTTCTTCCCCTCCCACCTCCCCCCACCCCTCCCCACTACCACCACCACAGAGATGCTGGGAAGAAAGTATTGCTTCTGCAATGACAGGTGGCAGAGAGTGGGGCAGGGGAGAGTGCAGGGATTGGCACTGGAGAGATTTCTGCACCAATGTGCTGCAAGTAGACCCTCAGAAAACCCTGAATCCTGACCCCAGGTCCTTGAGGCCATAAAGGGAGAGGAGCAAGTGCCTACTAGTGTTTTTTTGGAGGGTCCCACCCATTCCCTGGGATGACTCTACTAACCTTGATACTAGGTACTTCAGGGACATAGTATCTATTCTCAATCATTTGGAGAAGGGTGGAGTTGCTGAAAACCCTGGCATTGTAGATACTTCTCTCCCAGCCAGTGAAGATGTGGATGAAGCAGACATGGTGATCAGTGATACCCTGTAGCATGAGAAAAAGAAGATGCCCTTGCATTTGATAAAATCAACAGTGCCTTAGGGCAGGCAGAGGATGGAGATGTGAGTGCCATTGTGCGTCCCTCACACAGTTGGGAAAGTCCATTTGGAGCCAGTGCTGACCTCTTGTGGGTTGACAAGGCAGATGAAAGTTTGCCATCACATCTTGGGTGACTCCACACACTTCTCAGACTGCCATTCCAGCTGTGGACATGGCCATGTTGAACTGGTTAGCAATGGAACAGAAGCTGTCAGGAGTGGTAAGCTTCCAGATGGCAACAGCAACATGCTTATCTGGAGTCAGGAGTGGGGTTAGGCCAATGTCCTGCTGCTCAATATGGCAGGCCAGCTGGGCAACAGTGTCTATGATGGTGACCCAGCATATACAGAAGTTCTGCAACCATTGCTCATTGTCCCAGGTGCACAGGATGATGTGCTCCTACTAATCACCCCCAGAGCATCCCAAGTCAGTGTTATCCAAGATGGAACTAACTGTCCAGGTGGAAGTAGTTGGCCAATTTTAGCCATAGGGTACAGTAAGTGATCCCACATAGGAGGCCAGGCTCCTGGATCCTAGACTGGAAGATGAATGCCAGTACAATTATCTCTTGGGTCACCTGCAGAAGGGCATGTGTACTCTCCCACAGCCCCCAATGAGAGTCATACACGGTGATGAGAAGGATGCACTCCTGCTCCTGGGTCAGCGGACTTGTGTACAAGGGCTTAGAGGTCCATGGCACGTTGGGGGCAGAGAAACTGATGTCCTTGCAAATGACGAGAGGATTCATGCTCATAACCTCTTTCTGGGAGCCTTGGAGCAGGGAGGGAGGGATTACCATTCCTGGGGAGCATGCTTCCCAGTGGTGGCCAACCAGTCAGGGCTTCCCTGTATGCTTGGCTGCCCTTGGTCATTATTAGCTGCCTGCGTACCTCCTAACCCAAACAGAATACTTGCATGGTGCCCTATCAATGTGGGTTTAAACTTCTCAAACTAAACTGTGCAACTTGGACTGATTCATTTGAACACTTGCACATACCCTAAATATTTAAGGTACAAAAATCTAAATTGGGGTGCCCAACCCCTGACCTGCAGACCAGATCAGGCCCATGAGCCCTGTGTCATCTGGCCTGATGGTATTTCCATAGGTCCAAAAATTTGGCAGGAAGAGAGTGGTGGCACAACTCCCCCTACCATCAAATTTCCAGACCCATGGAGAGCCCTGAGCTCTATTTTCTGGATTGAGTGCCCAATCCTAGTGCAATCCCTGTGTGGGGGGCATGGGAGTCATAGAAAGGGCAATGCCAGAACCCCATGACCCAATCCTGGTGCACAGGGGGTGGTTGGGGATGATTCTGAGCCCCAAAGACCCATTCCTGGCACTTAGTGGGGTAGGAAGGGGTGGCACCAAGACTCTGGGGTCCAATCCCAGGACTTGGGGGTGGTGCCAGGTCCCTGTGGAACAGTTCCACACCACCCATTTGGCCCATGGGACCAAAGGGTTGAGCACCACCAATATGCATTAACCAAAATGAATGCTTAGTTTTCAGTTTGTTCCTAATTCAGTGCTGCTGTTATAATGACTGCACTGGAAAAGTAACTTTTTGTGATTTAACAAAATAAAACTTGACTTAGTTGACTTTTAAAATACAATAATATTTGAATATTCTTCTTCTTGAGAATTATACAATATTCATTTGTTGCATCACTAAGCAGTGTCATGCCAACAATGACAAAAGTATGTTCCTTTGCCCAATATATGCAAAAGAAGAACAAATGCTGGGAGGAGAAAAGAGAAAATATAGTTAAGCAACAAAGACCCATCCTTTCTCCAGCTATAAAAGATAAAAATCCATATATAAAAAAACTATGATATTAAAAATAATCCTTCAGTTTCTAATGAAAAGTATAAAAAATTGATTACGCTTTTGTGACAGATTTTCTCCCTCAAACTGCCATTTATTAAAATATGAATTATTACTTATATCAGCTGCCATACTAATGTTACAGTACTTGAACAAAATATAGCCAATATTATTAATAAAATACATTCTATAACAAAAAGTAATAGCTTTTTTTTCTTATTTCCTAGGTGGCTGAATTAATTATTCCATATTTTACCAATATAATAATCAGATGGATCTTTAAGTTATCATCTAGTGAGGGATGATGTAAAAATGTACAAGAGTTTGCTGTTCATTTTGGTAATAAAAGATGCATTCTCTTGAGGTCTTTTGACTACAAGGAGTATCTCTGAACTGGTCCTTCTCCCTTCCATCACAAAGAAACCTCCAGTATCATCACATAACCGATGGACAGATAGTGGACATGTAGAGTTTCACATTCATGTATATCCAGTCTCATAGATGGGAAGTCATAGTTGGGTTTTTAATATTTGGAGGATAACTTCTATGCATGTCTGTGGAAAGGAAGCCAGTGAATAGACTCGTTTATCTATAGCTTCATGCATATTGTGGCAAGTAACTGAAGAGCAGAATGGGCAGTTGCTTGAAAACCATCTCAGTTGCCCTGTTTTCAGGGACTTTTGTTAATTTTGCAACAAACAAGAGGGAAACTGAGGAACTACTCCAATGCCAGGTGATGGACAGTGGAACTTTTTTTGACTGCACTGATTATAGAGGACTTGAAAAGAAAAACAAGTGATTGAGAGCTACACTATGTGTAGAAAACTCTCAACTTATGCCAAGTGTGCAATAATTTCAATTCTGTTGCTTGATAACTGTCATCCAAAACTTTATCTCCAAGCACCTACTAGTTTTGACTTTGACCTACTCTGATCTTTTCAGCCAAAGATTCACTGAGGACACTTAGAATTGAGACCTTATTTAAAGTCAACAGGAAGGAATGTTCAACCCCAGAGCAACAGAAAAGAAAAGATCATTATCCGTTTCCAAAGAAACTCCTCTCTTCCATTTGACCTGCTGCTACATCTTTAAAAAAAATCATGATGGTCACGGTGTGCTGCCATAGGTAAGTAGTTTTATGTTTCTCGCTTACAAGCTATTTCAATTTGACAGCCTTTCCAAGGCAGAAAAGAATTGTTGGTATATATTTCAGGGGAAAAGTGTATGCCTGTTTGCCAATAATAAGAAAACTGTAAAAGATCATGGGCCAGATCTTTAACTGAACTTTATCAATATAGTTGCATTGAAATTAATATTACTCCTCTTAAGTCATACTATTGTAATTTATCCAGGCAAAAATTTGACACAGCAGTTGCAGTCAAATGTGTATTTTGAAAGGATGTTCTAAAAGACAACTGTTTGCGATAATGTAATGTTTCCCAATCATTTTAAAAGGGAATGCTCTATTATTTGATGATTTATTGGCAATATAATAGGGGGAAAATGTATGCAAATGAAATTATAGAATAATTGCCTTGCCTTCTAGAAGTAGTAGTCACCCCAGAGTAGGTAAATGGGGAAAGCTATTCTTTAGGGTTTGTCAATCTAGTGTATTTCAAACTGCTTTCAGTTTTAAGAGGAAAATAACTTGGTGTTGCCGAGCTGTCAAAGGACAAAAGTATGCATATAGAGAATTTTTCTTGTTACTTCAGGTATTGGTAATGCAAAATGGGAGTACACTTTAATTAAAACAGGAGTATGAAAAAGAAATCCCAGTCACAAGCCCCCTGGCTATTTAAATGTACCAGAGCTGAATATGTCAGACAGTACAAACAAACACACTAAAACTTTCTCCTTTCCCTCTAGATTTCAAGTTAGATTACTAAATTCTCTTAGCAGGCAAGAGGATTATTATGACTATTTATTTCACCTACTTCTATTTTATTGTATTTATTCTTTTTCTGTAGACTTTGTAGATCACAATGGCTCACAGTTAACTCTGCTACTGAATATGGAGTATATTGGCAAAACACATTTGATTCTTTTTTTTTCTCCCTTCAATTAAATAATCTTTGCTAGAATTACTTGATAGCTTAGGTATAGTTACAGTTGGTTTTTACACCCTGTATCATATTATATACCACAGTCCCCAAAGTCTTGTATTTTTCTTTACTACTTTTCCTCTTTTTATCAGCTGGCTATAGCATCTGAATATTTTACCTTCAGGTGTTTCAATTATGCATAAATACAGAATGTTTTATGTGTTTAAGAGTAACAGATTTTTGTTTAGCATCCACATGACTTGGTTCATGGACAAACTTGGCTATATTTAACATCTGCAGATGTGCTCAGCTCTATATTTGGTATTATCTCTTGCTTTCATTTGATTCATGATTTTAAGTGGGAAAAGGGTGGGGGGGGTCGGGTCTCCTGACCTACGCACAGAGGAAGCTGCTTAGATTTAAGTTACTTACCTGCACCTGATATAATGAACTGCACACTACTACAGGAATTATTTTTTAGTCCAATACACCAGAATAGAGATCATCATCTCCTCTGGATCTTACTTGCTCTGGTACACTTTTATTAATTTGAGTTGTTTTCTCAGCCAGTCCATTTGTTTATGGATTTCTTAGTAATACAGTATTTTATATCTGAATTCCCACTCATAAGAATCTTTAGAGCCCCTCACCCATCCATTCACTGATTTCATTACTTTAGGTACACCATGGCTTCTGGGAATTTTGTATGTGAATGATCACGGTATTACTTTTGGCAAGGAGGTGTTATTTCAAACTAGTATGAGTAAATGCTCACAGATGATGAAAAGGAGCTCGTCTGTCTCCATAGTGTGCCCTGGGCAATCTGACATTTTGTAAATTACGTGTCTATTTTCTTCGGGATTTCAGTGCTGCTGGCACTTCAACATATTTAAATATATTTACTTCTAACTGTCCAGATTCTGTACATATGACCATAGCATCCTTTCTCAGTCTCAATATTTTTTTTAAAAAACTTGCCTTGTGTCCTAGATTAATTCCTTTAACTATCTCATAAATTTTAAAATAAAGTAGTTCATTCAATAACTTCATTCTTTAAATCTCAATCATTTGTAGCTTTCCAGCTCATATATACTTATATTATCTTATTGCATGTGTCAATAAACATTTTGCAATGTCATTTTTAATTCTTTTTTTCATTTCGTCTGACTTAAATATGACTAAACTGTGTTCACTGATTATTATTCTCAGATTAACCAATGTATGTGCGCTATTCATGCATAAAGTTTGCCATCTATTCACTAATTCAGTATTTAGGACTGTTGAATTCTGCCTAAATAAACGGCTAAATTGCCCTAGGCTAGATCGGTGATAAATTTAAATAACATAACTACATCTTAAGACAGCCAAAGGCAAGTTTAGAAAATCTGAAACAAGGAAAGAAGATTTATAGATTCATAGATGCTAGGGTTGGAAGGGACCTCAACAGATCATCGAGTCCGACCCCCTGCCTAGGCAGGAAAGAGGGCTGGGGGCAGATAACCCCAGCCAGATGCTTATCCAGATGCCTTTCCTTGCATATACATTGACAAAGCACCAAAAATACATTTGAGGCTGTTTAAATCCTGTTATCAAACATAGGGGCTGATTTCCATCTCATACAGTTTGCTTTTCTGAACTGAAATTCTCTCCTGTTCAGAGGCAAACTGTTCCATACACTTCTTTGGTGCACAGGTGTAAATGCCAGTGCCGCCCTTTAAAAATAAAAGCCACAGAAAAACAGTTGAGACCATACTTCAAGTTCTCCGATGGAAAAAAAAAAAAAAGAATGCAAACCTGGTCAGGAAGGCTAGTTAGACAGTTTTCTGTAAACAGCGTAGTTTAGATCGGAGATGACTGAACCAGTGGGCTTGAATGAGACGTTTTCTTCCATTGCACTGAACAAAGCTGGTGTCCCTGGGCTTTTTGTGTGAGGTACAAGAATTTGGGCCAAGCTGAGCAGATAAAAAGTTACTTTGATTTGTCCAGCACTCCTTAATGCTATGGAGTTGTGTCAAGCTTTAGCATTGGTTTTATTACTATAGAAGAGTGGATTTCAACCTTTTTTCATTTGCGGATCCCTAAAAAATCTTGAATGGAGGTGCAGAACCCTTTGAATTGTAAGTGTGGGTACCCACATACTTTTAATTGATCATATTTATATTTTGCAGACCCCTTAGACACAGTCTGTGGACCCCCCAGGTACTTCACACTCGCATTCAAGTCACTGATGAAGCTATTGAAGAGTACAGGTACAAGGACCAAACCCTGCAGGACCCCAGTACCCAAATCCTTCCAGGTCAATATTGACCCATCTACTACCACTCTCTGGGTGTGACTGCTAAGCCAATTTGCCACCCACTGGACCATGTAAACATCTATGTCGCAGCCTCTTAATTTATTTATGAGAATGGGATAAGATATCGTATCGAAGGCCTAAAATGTAAGAAAACGACATCTACCTCTACTCCTGCATCTAAGCATTTTGTGACCCTGTCATAAAACGAAACCAGATTGGTCAGGCATGATCTACCTGCTACAAATCCTTGCTGGTTTCCCTGCTGCATTATTTTTTCCACTGGACTCCCACAAATATGATCCTTCATAATCTTTTCAAAGACCTTTTCAAGGATGGGGGTGAGACTGACTGGCCTCTAATTACTTGGATCCTCCTTCCTCCCCTTCTTGAAAATAGGGACCACATTGGCCCTTTTCCAGTACTCCAGGACCCGACCCAAGCACCATGAGCACTCAAACAGCTGTGCCAGTGGTTCTGCTATGACACCGGCCAATTCCTTCAGTACCCTTGGATGCAGCTCATCTGGGCCTGCTGACTTGAACTCATCCAGTCCATCCAAGTGACTCTGCAGCAAGTCATCATTGACAGTTGGTAGGCTGATGTCCCTCTGATGCCCATCTAAGAACCCATTAGGAAACTTATCTTGAGCCCTGTTCAGGAACACTGAGGCAAAAAACTCACTGAATAGCTCAGCCTTGTCCCCTCCTGTCTATCACTAATTGCTCCTCCTTGTTCAGAAGGAGTCCTATGCTGCCCTGCACCTTCCTTTTACTCCCTATATACCTAAAAAAATACTTTTTGTTGTCTTTAATTTGTGTTGCCAGCCCCAGATCTGTAGTTGCTTTGGCTTTTCTAACTGCCTCCCTGCAACTATGGGCCAAG
The DNA here is from genome assembly GCF_000455745.1 of Alligator sinensis. Lineage (NCBI taxonomy): Eukaryota > Metazoa > Chordata > Crocodylia > Alligatoridae > Alligator > Alligator sinensis. The sequence goes on from NW_005842005.1 coordinate 2,456,362, forward strand.
TAGGTATACTCCTCCTTGGTAGCTTCCCCCTGCTTCCACTGCCTATATGCCTTCTTTTTGCTTTTAGGATCCCCTAGATTTTCCTGTTTAGCCAAGGAAGTTTTTTGGCTCCTTTCCCCATTTTCCCTCGTACTGGGATTGTTTCCCTCTGCACCCAAAGGATCACTTCCTTTAGGAATGACCACCCTTCCTGGACTCCCATCTCACCAATGCTCTACTCCTACAGTGTGTCATTGACTAGACTCCTAAGCACACTGAAATTAGCCTTCCTAAAGTCAAGCACTTCCACCCTACTAATTATCTTACCCACCCTACGCTATATGGTGAATGCAATTTTTGGTGGTCACTGTCCCCAAGGTGACTACGAATCTGCAGCTTCCCTACCAGGCCCTCCCCCGTAACCAACACCAAGTCCAGTAAGGCATTCCCCCTAGCTGGACCATATACCTCTTGCGTTAGGTGAAGGTCCTGCACACAGGTTAAGAACCTACGTGAATGGTTGGATTTGGCTGACTCCTCCTCCCGGCAGGTGTAAGGGTGGGTAGGCTGGACTAGCAGAATGCTATAGACTGCATTGACAAAAAAATAATTTAAAGGTCATGGTACATAACCAACTGAGATGAACTCTCAGTATAATCTTTTAGCTAAGAGTGCTGACCTTTGTATGCATAAACAGGGAAATATAAAGTAGAAAAAGGGAGGACCATTGCCTCAGTGCATAAGTGAGATTATTATGGCTAGAACTCTGTGCCAATTTCTTGTGTCGAATTTCAACAGAGGTGATGAATATGAGGAAACCGGTTCAAAAAGGTGCTGCAAGAATTATATGAAGCCTGATAAAGATGCCTTATAATTGGAGGATGATGGAAGAGAAGGTTAAGAGGAAATTATCTTGGCCTTCCAAGTATCTAACTGGGGAAAAAATTCTTGATAGTAGAATTTAATTTTAGACAAAAGCATAACAAGAGCCAGTGGGTGGAAGTTGCAGGTAGATAAATTCAGATTATAAATACATTTCAGATACTTGACAATATAGGTTATTTGTCATTGTAATGCCTTACCTAGGGCCTTGTTAAATTTCCAGTCATTTAAGTTTTTAAATCAAGACTAGATCTCTTTCTAAAAATACATTTTAGCTTGAACTGTAGGTATATGCTTGAAGCAGAAAATACTGAACGAGATTCTGTGGTCAAATTGGATTACCATAATAATTTTCTGACCTCAGAATCTGTTAATCTATTAATTCCCACTGAGTCCAACAGGGATTTGTACGGATTAATACTACAGAATTTGTCTCAATAGCTTTTTAACCTTTGTTCTGATTCGAATTTACTTTTGTCATATGAAGGTTATACAAATCTTTCTTTTCCTTCCATATAAAGACAAGTTATGATTAGGTTTATATGTGGTAATCTGCACAGTTTGGAACACACAAAAATGATCATATGTAATGGCTGTGGGAATGTGTTTGTTCAGATTTCAGCCCCTGGCCTCGGTTGATACAACTGTATTGACTTCAGTAGAGGGCAGAATTTGTCTGACAGTACCTGTTTGGAATCTGTTGTGGATATATATAATAAATTCATGTCCTGGAAATAAGATCTGAGTGAATTGGCAACATATAATTTAGTTGATGAATTAAGCTTATTTTGCAAGTCCAATATCCACAAGCAGATTGCAAGTTTCTCCTGTTCATTCATTATTTGAATTTATTTGACAGGTAGAGTATCTTTTTTTAAATTGTTACACTAGGAATGAAGAGTGAATATTCAAAATATGAGCTGTGTGGTTTACTTGAGATCGGTTAGATAAATCATATATATTATTTTTTGTTTCAAGCACTTCTGGTGCTTTAATAGTCATTAAATCAGTTGCCCTTCCATGAACGTAAGGCATAGCCAAAGTCAATAGACTCTATGGCCTCAACCAGCCAAGCAGGGGCGTGTGCTTGCAGCAGCACAAATAATGGCAACACAAATTTGTGCTGCTAATTTGTGCCTCAGCACACACCCCTGCATGTGGGCTTTGTTGCTGGACACATTGTCCTGCTTTGGGCAAACTGCACTTGCCTAGCTCCCGGCATGCTGGAGCAGTTTGGGCACAAGCAGAGCAGTAGAGATACTTTGGCTGGCAGCCAGAGGGTCTCACTGGAGGATGAAGCCTCCATTTGTTCTGGCACATGCTATTTTCACATGCTGCAAATTTGCAGTGTGGGGCACATTTTAACATTCCATGCATGTGGTCTGTGGCACCACAAACTCCACATGCCTGCATGTGGGACGTGGCCCATCTTGTCTCATTTCTTGTGATTTCTTAATTTCACTTATTGAATCCATAAAAAGCACATGTATTTTTATTTGCAAACATTGTGGCTGCTTGCAGATGTTAAAAAAAGAAACAAATGGTGCTTTACTTTAAACTCAGTGCATTCACATGCTGAGTCCTGCGCCTGCCCAGAAAAGACAGTGCCTTAGTTGGACCCAGCTCGCCCAATGTCTGTATAGATTGGGCACTTTAGTGGTGCTTTTTTGGTGCTTCTATCTAATAGATGATTGAATCAGCTTTAGATAAAAGTGCCAGAAAGTCCTGCTGAAGTACATGGCTGCTACAGATTCTGCAGAGCTGAGTCAAAGTTAACACACTGCTTCTGGTAGAGTAAAAGTTCGACGCGCGGGGGGGGGGGGGGGGGGGGGGGGGGGGGGGGGAAGGGGTTAATGCCTGCAAGCAGCCTATGAGAAGTACAAAATTGTTATAAGGTGATTAACTCATATTCACCACACCTGACCCTCAACCTATGTTTCTTATCAAAAGGAATAATTAATAAGTTATATTTTCCTCAACAACCAACAATGTTCTAGCTCAGACAACACTCAGAGTACAGTTGGGCAATTTTATGGAGCAGCAATAAATAGATCACAGAGTTGTGATCCAGAAAATCCTCAGGTTTAGAATTGTGATATTTGGGGAGGAAACATCCAATTCACATATGCTTACAATTATATATTCTGCTCTACTTAGCACTGGTGAGACCGCAGCTGAAGTACTGTGTCTAGTTCTGGGCACCAAACTTGAACAAGGACATGGACAAGCTTGAGAGAGTCCAAAGAAGAGCCACCTGTATAATCGGAATCTTACATGGCAAGCCACGTGAGGAAAGGCGGAGGGATCTGGAAGTCTTCAGCCTGAGGACAAGAAGGCTGAGAGGGGATCTGGTACCAGCTTACCGCTACACTAGGGGAGTACATCAAGGGCTCGGTGAGCAACTGTTCACCAGGGCACCCAAGGGGAAAACCTGGAATAGCGGCCACAAACTCCTGGAAGTTCAATTCAGGCTCAACATTAGGAAAAATTTCTTCACAGTCGGGGTGTCCAGACTATGGAATAAGCTCCTGCAGAGCTGGTGCAGTCACCTACCCTGGAGATCTTCAAGAGGAGACTAGACAGTCACTTGGCTGGGGTCACCTGACCCCAGTTATCTTGGCTGCTTGATGCAGGGGGCTGGACTCGATGATCTTCCGAGGTCCCTTCTGGCCTTACAAGCTATCTATCTATCTATCTATCTATCTATCTATCTATCTATCTATTCTTGTGTGTGTGTGTACGCATAAGCATACCCAATAGGACAAAATAGCTAAGCGAAAGCATAACATTCAAACAAATAAAAGGAAAAAAATTACATCAGTATTAAAACAGAATAATATATTTCTTAGGTTGATCATTTTTTTTTTTTTATAAATAAACCAGTATGTCTATACATGTTCCTTTTAATACATTGGGAAAGAAGCATTCTTCTTTAACCCTCCTAATCAAAGTTGCAATCATTAATCTCAATATCAGTTGATTCGTATTTCAATTCTAGCCAAGTGGGTGGACACTCAAATCTCTGCCAAATGCAGCTAGTTTTGGGATTACAGTTTTGAGCCCAATGAATGCAGTTTACCCCACATTACTGGTAGTTAGATGTTAATTTTAGGTAGAGCAAGGACTTAAAACTGTAGCATTTACATTTTAGGAAGTATTCTTACCCTCTAAGATACTGGGTGTCTGCTTCCCTCTTAGACCTTCTCAAAACATGGCTACATGGGGGGCAAGGAGAAAGGGATTTGGTGGTAGGGGTCTGCTACAGACCCCCACATCAAGGGGAAGAAAGAGATTCGGGGCTCCTGAGGCAACTCTCGGAGACCATAAAAGCTAAAGAGGCGGTAGTCATGGGGGACCTAAACTACCCGGACATCTGCTGGGAGTCACAGACAGCAAAGTCCCACCGCTCACACAGGTTTCTAACCTGTGTACAGGACCTCCACCTGATACAGGAGGTACACGGTCCCACTAGGGGGAATGCCATACTGGATCTGGTATTGGCAATGGGGGATGACATGGTAGGGGACCTCCAGATCGGTAGCCATCTGGGGGTCAGTGATCACCTAATAATAGAATTCACCATAAGACGTCGAGTGGGTAAGGTAACTAGTAGGGTGAAAGTGCTAGACTTTAGGAAAGCTGATTTCAATGAACTCAGGCGATTAGTCAAGGACGCACTGCAGAGTAGGAGTTTTGAAGTGATGGGAGCCCAAGAAGGGTGGCTGTGCCTTAAGGAAATGATCCTTCGGGCACAAAGCAAGACGATCCCCGAGCGAGGCAAAAGGGGGAAAGGGGCCAGGAGGCTTCCCTGGCTGACCAGAGAAATCCAGGGCAGCCTAAGGGACAAAAGGGGAGCACATAAAAAGTGGAAACAGGGAGAGATCACCAAAGATGAATATCCCTCCTCTGCTC
>NW_005842005.1:2462471-2462807 GCF_000455745.1 Alligator sinensis
TTGGAGTACTGCGTGCAATTCTGGGCACCGCACTTCAAGAGGGATGCGGATAACCTGGAGAGGGTCCAGAGAAGGGCCACTCGTATGGTTAAGGGCCTACAGACCAAGCCCTTCGAGGAGAGACTAGAGAAACTGGATCTATTCAGCCTCCGCAAGAGAAGGTTGAGAGGCGACCTTGTGGCTGCCTATAAGTTCATCACGGGGGCACAGAAGGGAATTGGTGAGTATTTATTCACCAAGGCGCCCCCAGGGGTTACAAGAAATAATAGCCACAAGCTAGCAGAGAGCAGATGTAGATTGGACATTAGGAAGAACTTCTTCACAGTTTGAGTGGCC
>NW_005842005.1:2462871-2469938 GCF_000455745.1 Alligator sinensis
CCCAGCACTCTTTCCTGCTTATGCAGGGGGTCGGACTAGATGATCTATTGAGGTCCCTTCCGACCCTAACATCTATGAATCTATGAAAACAGTTTCCTTTGAAATGATTTCCACAAAATCATAGAAAGTTTGGATTGGATGAGACCCCAGGAGATAATCTAGTCCAACCCCATGCTCAAAGCCCAACTAGATCATCCCAGCCAAAGTGTTGTCTAGCCAGGTTTTGAAAACCTCCAAGGGTGCAGCTTCCACCACCATTCTGGGTAACCTGTTCCAGTGTTTCACTATCCTCCTAGGTTAGAAAATTCTTCCTAATAGCTAAGCTAAACTTCCAATCTTGCAACTTGAGACCGTTGCTGCTTATTCTGCCATCTGTCACCACTGAGAATAGCCTAGATCCATTGTCTTTCAAACCCGTCTTCAGGTAGTTGAAGACTGCTATTAAGTCTCCTCTCAGTCTCCTCTTCTCTAGACTAAATAAGTCCAATTCTCTCAGTCTTTCCTCATAAGTCATGTGCCCCAGCTCCCTCACCATTTTTGTCACCTTCACTGGGCTCTTTCCAATTTGTCCCATCTTTTTTGTAGTGGGGGTTCTCCAGATGTGGCCTCACCAGTGTTGAGTAAAGCAGAATAATTACTACCATTGACTCATTGGCAACATACCTGTCACAACCCAAAGTTGTGATTTTTGTTTTGTGTGTGTTTCGGCACTGCTAAATTATTTTCCCGCCAAATTGCAGCTTCTTTGCACAGAGGAGTTCTCTGCTGCAAAGGAGAACTCCAGTGCAACGGAGAGTCTTCCCGCCAATTTGTAGCTTTCTTTGCATGGTGCATTTCTTTTGCATCTTGGAAATGCACGGTGCAAAGGAGTTCCTGCCATTCGTATTTTAATTTGAGCCCCATTATTGGCTTGTGTTAGATTATGCACACGTGGCGGCTAGCGATTGGCTTGCTAGCCGTATAAGAGGCTTGAGTGGTTTCCGCCCAAGTTGGAGGACTCCACGAACACCAGGAGGAGGAGACTTCACACTGTGTGAAGATCTCTAAGCGCTGCGGATCCTTACACACCCAACGCATTTCTTAAGAAGGCAACAGAGGTCTAAACAGCCTCTGGCCTCTCCCCATCGCCGAGCACAATCCTAGATGTATCCCTATCCTATATACTCAAGAACCAAACCCACGGAGCTTCGACAACTCCGTGGGAAAGAAATTACCGAACCCGCGGAGCCTTAACAACTCCGGGGCCCAAGAACCGAATTTGTCGTAGTCCTCCAACGAGGATTTAAGCGGAGCTGAACCTGGAAACTGTCCAGCCTACACCGCGACCATCTTGGGTGTAAGTAAATAATCTTTGAATCAACCACTATGTCTCAGTGACTAATTCTAGCCCGTGCGTTCCTTACTGCCCCGCGGTCCCTTCTGACCCTGCGTGCCCAGGCTGCTGGCCGCAGCCCGCGTGCGCAAAGACGGGTCCACATATTGCTCCCGGCTCGCACATGGCGACATGGACGGGATCGGGAGGCGGCCCGCACAATACCTACCAATACAGCCCAGCATGTTATTAGCCTTCTTGCCAACAAGGGCACAAAGCTGGCTCATATTCAGCTTATTGTCCACTGTGACGCCCAGGTCCTTTTCTACAGAGCTGCTGCCCAGCCAGTCAGCCCCCAGCCTGTACTGGTCCATGGGATTGTTCCCTCCTAAGTGCAGGACTTTGCACTTGTCTTTGTTGAATGTCATGAGATTCCTTTTGGCCCAATCCTCCAATCTGTCTAAGTCACTTTGAATTTTAGCCCTACCCTCCAGCGTGTCTACTATTCCCCACAACTTGGTGTCATCTGCAAACTTGCTGAGGGTACACTCTATGCCATCTTCCAGGTCATTGATGAAGACATTGAACAAAACCAGCCCCAGGACCAACCCCTGGGGCACTCCACTTGATACTGGCTGCCATCTAGACATTGAGCCATTGATTACTGTTCTCTGAGTCCGATGCTCCAGACACTTTTCTATCCATCTTACAGTCTATTCATCCATCCCATACTTCTTTAGCTTGCCTGAGAGAATGCTGTGGGAGACTGTATCAAAAACCTTCCTAAATTAAGGTACACCAAATCCACCAGTCTCCCTGCATCCACAGAGCTAGTCACTTTCTCAGAGAAGGCAATCAGACTGTTCCTAGTCACCTTTTCTCCTCCAAGTGCTTATAAATGGATTCCTTGAGGATCTGCTCTATGATTTTTCCAGGATCTGAGGTGAGGCTGCCTGGTCTGTAGTTCCCTGGATCCTCCTTTTTCCCTTTCTTAAAGATGGGCACTATGTATGTCACTCAGCCTTTTCTGCATCACAAGGTTGCCCGTCCCCATTCAGGACCCACACTTTCCCTGATCCTCCTCTTGCTACCGACATACTTGTAGAAACCCTTCGTGTTATCCTTCACATCCCTGTGAAGCTGCAACTCCAATTGTGCTTTGGCCTTCCTGACTTTATCCCTGCATGCCCGAGCAATGCTCTTTTATTCTTCTCTAGTTATTTCTTCAGGTTTCCACTTCTTCTAAGCTGTCTTTTTTATTTAGTTTACTGAAGAGTTCCCTGGTAAGTCAAGCTGGTTTTCTGTCATACTTGCTAGTCCTGTTACCCTTCACATCCCTTGCTAGCTGCAACTCCCAATTACACTTTGGCCTTCCTGACTTCATCCCTGCATGCCCGAGCAATGCTCTTATATTATTCCCTAGTTATTTGTTCACATTCCCACTTCCTTTTTGTAATTTAGTTTACTGAAGAGTTCCCCGCTGAGCCAAACTGGTCTTCTGCCAAACTTGCTAGTCTTCCTGTGCATTGGGATGGTTTGTTCCTACACTCTCACTAAGGCTTCCTTAAAGTATAGCCAGCTCTCCTGGACTCCTCTCCCCCTCACTCTGGCTTCCCAGGGGATTTTGCCCAGGAGTTCCTTGAGTGAGCTAAAGTCTGCTTTTCTGAAGTCCAGGGTCTTTACTCTGCTGCTCTCCATTCTTCCTTTCCTCAGGATCCTGAACTCATGATCTCATGGTCACTGCTTTCCAAGTTGTCATCCACTACTACCTTCCCCACCAATTCTTCCCTGTTTGTGAGCAGGAGGTCAAGAAGCACACAGCCCCTAGTTGGCTGCTCCAGCACTTGTATCAGGAAGTTGTCCCCAATACTTCAAAGAACTATACTTGAAATAAGAATACTTGAAATATTTCAAAGAAATTTGTTGACAGAGAAAAAAGAATTGGTCAAAACAGATGTTTTGATCAATTCTACTCCTAACCCCTGAAATGCGTGAAAATTTAGATAGCAAGGTGAATTAACTTAGGGCAACATTTAGGTATGTAGGACTACTTTTACGTATTCATCATTGTCATGTAAATTCTGTGGATTGTAGCTTTACAGACTGGCTACCATCCTATCTACAAAATTTAAAAACGAGAGCAAGAATCCTAAAGGGGAAGTATCCCTCGGGTAATAACAATGGAAAATCAAAACAAAGTCCAGAAATTTGATATTAAATGAGGATTGTTGTGATTCTTGTGGCACCATTCTATTTTAGGAAGCTGGTTGAAGTTTGAAATATTGAGGAATTTGTGGTTTCACGTGCAGCACCTTACTTATAGATAGGTCTTAGATATTGCTAAGTTCCTAATCATAAGTGAACAACAAAGTGATTAGAGAAATTTTAGGCCTCATTGTCATAGTTGGCCTTACAGGACTAGTACCCATTACAGGCAAACAAGCCAACAAAGTTGCCTCAGCCTGGCTAGATTCTCCCCCTTGAAACTCCCCTCTGGACCTTCTTAAGGAATCAGAATTGGGAGTCAGAGATATTTGGCCACTTGTTCACATAATGGATGTTTACTCCCCTAAATTGAAGCAGTGTGTTTTTAATTGTGATAATTAAAACACCCACCATTTCAATCTAGGGGGTTCCATCACTGTTATAGTAAGGGGCCTGATCCTTTTTTTTTCCTCTTTTCACAGAGCCTGCCCGTGTCTGCCATGGCTGAGGGGCCAAGTTTCCGGTGGGCCAAGCAGCCCCTGAACTGTGGGGGGGCCTCAGTCCTTCTCTTCATGGCAGCAGCTCCCCTCTTTCCTGAGTCCACATGGGAAGCAGCACCCGGCGGGCTGCTACCGCATGGGCTTGGGGAAGAGTTGGATCTAGTGGATGCTACCTGTGAGCTGTGGCAGCACCCACACAGCTAGCACCTTACCCAGGAGGCCCTGGAGGGTGCTGCCACCATGGAGGGAAGGACTGGTCCCCCCTGCAGGTCAGGGGCTCCATGGCCTTGATGCAGGTCATGCCGGCAGGCTCCTCTGAGGGAAAAAAAAAAAAACGGGGCTGAGGGGCCTGATCCTGCTTTTTTGTTTGTTTGGGTTTTTTTTCACAGAGCCTGTCCACCTTTCCTGTGACCAAGGGTTGAGCTGCTGGTGGGCCCTGAGCTGTGGGGGCCCTCAAACCTTTCCTCCACAGCAGCAGTACCCCCCAGGTCCACCTGGGTGGGGTCAGCTCAATCTGTTCCCTGACCCTAAGCTGGGGCAGCACTCATCCACTAGCAGCCCACCTGGGTGGCTCCAAGGGGGTGCTACAACTGCAGAAGAAAGGACTGGGCCCCCCTGCAGCTCAGGGGCCACTTGGCCCACCAGCAGCTCACCCCCTGGCCACAAGAGACATGGGCAGGCTCCACACAACAAGAACAAAGGATGGGGCCCCTTGCCACTTCTACCTTCAGCCCACCTCTCCCACAGTGGTGGGGTGGAGGAGGTGAGCTGTCAAAGGCATCAACGTTACAAATAGCTACGTCGCAAACTAAACTACACATGAATGTGATTTAGATTGCAACATAGCAAACTCATTGAAATCATATAAAACCTTGCACATGTACAGCATGACACAATTAAACCACAAAAATGGCAAACTTTGTCATGTGTACAAGTGCCCTTTGGCATCAGTTTGCAGGGTTCATTTTTATGCAAACTAGGAAACTCTGCATTCCAGTAATTTCAGGCTCAAAGTTCACAAATCCAAAATTATATTCAGCTGCTCAGTCAGCAGGTCTGTAGGTATTTTGAGAGAACTAAGGTCATGTATCAGGCCATAAGCATTATCTCAACCACCTGAAAAAGTGCTGAATCAAAAATAATAATAATAATAAAAAAGCAAGGCCAGCAAAAAGTTGGAACTGAAATCATAGGCATGCATGGCTTAGACATTTCTTCAGCCATAAAGAGAGAGGGTTCATTTCTGTTTTACCAATAGATGCTTATAACATCCCCTTTCATACTTTGCTGTTTGACAACTCAACTGAAAATGGCAATTTTTTTTTCTTTTTGTACACAAAATCTTAGACATGAACTCCAAAATACTTTTGGAAGTTCAGGGTTTCAGGGCAGGCTAATCTTTGGTCTGGCCTCAAGCCATGAATCCTCAAAATTCTTAGACCTCAGCTTTTCATGCACCTCTCTCCTTCTCTTGCCTTCCCCAACCTCCGTAGTCAAGGAACCAGGAGAGTTTGGGGTGCTGGTTACAGGGAAAAGGGTTAGAGTCTGTGAATGTCAATTTTATTGAACTGCTACAAGGTCCTAGGAGCTATTTTACTATATGTTTTCAAAACAAATATTTTCTCTGAATCTTGTGAAAAATTTGGAAATCTCTTGGTTTCCGTCTAACCTAGTATCCAAATTTTAAAGGAAATGGAATTTCCCATAACTTGGAAACCTTGTTTTTTGGGGAGCTTTATTTATAATGTTTTCCTTTCTCATGACATAATTCTGCTGCCGTTAAGGTTTTCATATTTGTTATTTTGGGGGGGAAAGGATCTTTTATAAATTGAACAATATTTTATGTACTTTTGTGGTCATATCGTAAACTCTGAGATTCAGGAAAAACACGCTTTGTCTATGGTAGTTAAAAGTTCAGATCAAAGGCTGAATATGACCTTTTGTAAATGTTAAATTTGTGCTCAAACATGATATTTTTGTGCAAAGTACAAGACTCCTTAAACATTTTGATCACAACATCAATTTTTTGCACTTCGCTATCTCCACATGTGGGTCCACGCTCTAAATTTCCTGGACCTGTGCTCTTTCAGAATGGTTTTTGCTGCAACTTTTCTTATCTTGCCTTTTTCTGAGTTTGCTGTGTTTTTGTTTTGCCTATCTGTTTTTAGTTTTTTATGGTCTCTCTCTCTCTCAAATTTAATTGCTGAAGTTGATTAACTAAGTACAACTTTTTATAAAAATCTATTTGCTTCACTTCTGATAGACTATTTGATGTTTACAATGAGATCTTAGACTCCAACTGGTTTTAGTTAGCTTTATTACAACCCTTGTTTTCCTCTACTTTCAGTACTGTGTGACAATGAAAAGTTGCATCATTTTAAAAGTGTATCTGCAGTTTTAAGTCATATTCTCATCTCAGTTAAAAAAACCCACCCAATTTTAAAAAGGGAAGTAGAAAAAAATTACTTAGACTACAATTTACATTAAAATACATTCACCCTTTACATGGAAAGAAGGTTAAAATCAGAGCTCCAATATCCATCACAGATACAGTACCATCTTGATCCTTGCCCAGGTTGCTCAAAACCAGAGCCATAACTGAATATCCTGCTTCTTGGTTTAAATGACCTACATCTTGGTTTTGTAGTGTTGATGTTTATAGATAAAGTGGCAGAGTTGTATATGAGTGTTGTACAAATTAAAGCCTTTAATAAACTTGCCCTGAAGTGCAATGAAAATTGAAATCTTAAAAAAAATGTCATGAGTCAATATTGTGAAAAATGTTAAGCAGGTTAATAAAAATAAATTAATTTTTATTAATACTATTTATTTTTAACTGGTGTAATTATAAATTTAATTTTTAAACCAAGTTATCTTGAATTGGAAAAAATGAAATATTTTGACTTTGAAAATTTTAAAATGTCCCTTTTTTCCATTTTGCAATAAATAAGTGAAGTAGAGAATCATCAAAACTAAATCTTTCTTATGAATTATTTTAGCTTAATGACTCAATATTTTGACCTCTTTCTCTCTCTCTCTCTCTCTCTCTC
>NW_005842005.1:2469956-2486500 GCF_000455745.1 Alligator sinensis
TATATATATATATATATATATATATATAGATAGATTCACATGCGCACATACACACACACACAGAGGTATGTGGGGGGAGTGTATGTATACATGTATATGGACATTAGGGGTGCACCAATAAAGATTTTCTTGACTGATACTGATAGCTGATTATTAACCAGCCAATACAGATCGGATAACTGACTTACAGGAATGCAGCCTGGCAGCTTGCAGAGCAGTCCAACCAGTAAGTCTTTGGGGGGGAAGGGGCGTGGGAGAAGGAAGGGACATGGGGAGCAGATTGAGGCCCCCATGGTGAGAGAGGGAGTGGGGCAGGAGAAGAGACAGGCACTGCCCAGCCAAGGCAGTGAATGCGACCCCACAGGTGGTTCATCTAGGGAACGCGTAGGGGTAGGGAGGGGGGTGGCTCCCTGCCTCTGAGTGCACCCCCAGTGGAGCCACAGGGGGCATGTACCCCTCCATATTTGTGCACAGGCTGCCTGCAGGTGAGGGCAAACTGCCTACTGTGGCATGAATGGTGTGTGCCCCCAGCAGCTGGGGGACCATGGCGACAGCGGTAAGTGGGAAGCTCCCACAGATGCCACTGGCAGTGTCAGCAGTGGGGGCAGGGGGAGTGCCGGGTGTACCATGCTCAAGGGGTGCATGTGCACCCGCGTGCATCCCCTATGCATCACCAGTGCACTGTGGGCATGGGGCCAAGGCCTCTTCCTGATGGGGACCTGGGTTAGGGCTGCTCGACAGCCCCACTCCCCACTGCCGAATCAGCCTCTGTCCTCCTTGCATCTGGGAGATGGGACGGGACCCACTCAGGCTGATTTGCCCCGGGTCCCGCACCCTGCTCAGGTTGCCTTTGGATGTATCGGTGCACCTCTGATAGATGTGTATATAGATATAGATACTTAAACCCCCCAAATTAATTATTTTTGGACAGTTGAAAGTAGAGATCCAACTTTCCTGTTCTTTACAGCTCCTTCAAAGAGTACCAGTGTTACAAAATTAGAAAAACACAAGCATTTCTGCCTAGACTTCACCCTGCTTTGATACTGAAAAAAAATGTTGTCTGACTTTATATAGCAGCAGCATCAGGTGATTTCCCTCTCACCCTTGTAACATTCTGTGAGAGAGATCATGTGTTGCTGATGCAGTAGTTGCTATCATTTAAACAATAATATATTTTTAATCCACAATAATCATACTATGTAATGTGAACTATTATTTCCCTTATCCTCATGCTTACAACTGAAGATAAGATGGGTAGCTCTGCTAACACAATACTTTTCCTTTTTTTCAGTACTCTTACTACATATTGCACGATAAATGCTGCCTCCACTACCCCACTGCTAAATTTCCAAGCCCTGCAGGCCAGAAAACACAGCCTCTGGGACAGAAAGCACCCAGGATTCAGCCAGGGTGTGTGGGGCTTGTGCCACACAGGGTGGGCCCAAACCGGTGCACACAGGCCAGGGCAATGTGCGCGATATGTCATGCAAGACCAGGGCATGATCTGGTGTGCAGCTGATCAAGCCTCAGCCCCATGCATTGCTGGATCTGGCCAGTGAACTGTTACTGCACTATTCACCTGTGCCTCAGGACCAAAAAGTTAGGCACCACTAAACTAAGCCAAGACATTATATGTTATGATGATGGTTAGGTGAAAAAAGTGTTTTAAGTTTAATAATGATATGTTTAAACATCTGTACAGTGCATTGCTTGTCTGCTCAAGGGAAGGGAGTGTTCCACAAGACAGAAAGGATGCTAATGTCATAATGTTGTATGTAAACAATAGAGAACACAGTGATTGTAGTAATTATAGAGGACTATGTTTCCGAAGTGTGAATGTGGAAGACATTCACATGGGTCATTTTCAAGAGACTGCAACTTCTTGCAATTCAGAGAATCATTTTAAATTTCATGTTGGTAGATCAACTATTGACTTAGTCTTTGCTTCCCACTCTGAACAACTGGAAAAGTGTCTAGAACAGAGGTCCTCTCAGCATAGCATTCATAGTTCTTGCAATTACATTTGATTTGGTTGGGAGAAATAAACTTCTTCAAGTACTGCAAGGCTGAAGAACTGATCTGATGTATTAAAATTATGAATTCTCTTGCTTTTTTTCTGTTTGGGGTGTGCTTATTGGTGTGTGCTCAGCACTGCCAAAATTGCCTCATTTTTAGAATTTGGTGCATGCAGAGAGGAAACAAGATGATGAGGAGTGTTTCTTGGTGGCACTTTCTAGTTGAACAAAAAGGCAATGTAGAATAGACAAGCCTTGACTTGCTACCCATTTATCTCATGTAGATCTTAGATGCGCAGGGGATGGAGCCAAAAAGTACCACATCTTGGCTGGACACGGATGATCCTAATAGGTGCATCTACACGTGCATTAACATGCTTTAACTAATACACATTACATTTAGTACCTCCAATATTAAGTACTAAATAAATGTGCATTAGGTTGCACTAATGTGCAGTAATGCAAGTGCATGCCTTTTAGGTGATGCATAATGCACAGTAACCTATTGTACTGAACATTAACGTATTAGAATTTTTTTATGTGCACTTTAAGGCACAGTAGAATAGGCTACTGTGCATTAAAGCACATGTGTAAATGCGCCCAGTATGGAAGGATGATCCCAGCCCAGATGCAAATAATTACATACTATAAATGTCTCAAATAAAAGGTGAGAATTTAAACTTGCATATTCTAAGTGCTTGATTCTTATTCTTAAAAATGTTAAAGTAATAAATATTATCTATTGTTATACTTCCAGTGTGAATTTGAGCATAATCCTTAGCTTCTCAAAATATGAATCACAAATGTAGAATAATCAGTTACTGACATACTATGGCCCAGGGTTCAAATTGCATGCAGGCTCTTGGGGGGTCTGCGGTGGTGGCAGCCAGAAGCTGGAAGGAGATGAAACCGCTGCCTAAGCTGGTTAGAAAGTCACGGAGTTAGCTGGGGCTCTTGTCTCTTATAGGGGGCCCTCATCTCTTATGGGTTTTTTGAGGGGGGGCTCTCATCTCTTACAAGGGGTTCAGCCCCATTCCCCCCCCCCCCCACCCCCCCCCCGTCTCCCCCCCCCCCCAAGCTCCCCCCTGTATTTCAAACTCTGCTATGGTCTACTAAACATTTTCTGTATATACTTCCTCTTATGCTACCTTCATGCCAGATGAAAACTTTATAAAGCTACCTTTTACCCACCATCAGGAAAATTTGAAAGAAGAAACATTTTTCAAATTAAAAAAAGATAAACAAAACAATCTATTTCTAAAAAAAAGAAAGAGAAAGGAATGAGAAATGGAGGTAGTAATGCTTTTAAGAGAAGTGGGTTTGACTTGTAGTCTTCAAGTGTGAAGTGTAGTATACAGTAGAAAAATTGCACCACAAAAGCCAAAAATCTATTTCTGCCCTGAACACTGAAGATGTCAGTTTCCTAGGAAATAACAGCCACAAAAGGAAACATTTTAAATTGGTAAGGGAAAGGGACTGTATCTTATTGCTTAAATTTAAATAGATAAATGATGTGCTTATTCAAGTATAAACCTATGGCCTTTGTCTTTCTTTGCAAAGAAGCTCTGGTTGTGAATCAATATGATAAGTTAAATGTATTTGGAACTCAATATTACTATAATACTCCAATGTGAGGTTTGTTCAGGCTGTTTTCAAACTATATTCATTTGTGTATCTTAAAAATAGGAAAAAGTAGGCTGTTCACAGTACTATCTATGTATTTGGCATCAATATTAGCGAGCTTCTGTCATTTGACAATTATTTCCTCGTATACCATATGGTAAAGAAAATGTTTCCATTCTCCCACGCATGACTAATGTTTTATTGATAGCCTCACACTGTGCAATCCTACCCCACAATTAGGTAGTCAAGCTTGAAAATCAAGAACCTAAAGTCACCTGCACTCTTCTAGCTGTCAAGGAGCAAAGAGTAGGTTTCAGAAGAGTACCTTACATTAGATGCTGGGTGGCAGGCTCGCAGCCTCCATGGCTCCTGACTTAACATAATGGATTTATGCACTCCTGTGCAGCACTGCTGCTCCTGCTGCCTCTGCAGAGGACGTAGCAGCAGCTGCAACTGTGTTGTCTGTCTTTCTGCCTGGTTGGGGCTACAGGGTTTAACTAGCAGACATAAGACATCAATTTTAAACAATTTTGGTTGTAGAAAAAGATATTAAAATAGTGTGAATAAAGCCTTTCGGCACTTTTTACTGTGTGTCATATTTGTCTTTTCCTGTATCACCAGCCTGCGATTTTTGGTATAGCTTTTAAGGACTAGTTTAGACAATGATACTCAGGACTTCTCCATTTTTTTTTACAGTTTGGACAATAGCTTAATAATGGGTTTCGTAGATGTGCACAGAATGGAAACTTCCACATGTTTCAAGATTGAAATAGTTGTTTCCATTTTATTAGGAACAAAAACATAACTTCTTGAAATTCTGTAAAAGAAACTTCTAAAGTAAGGGTTTTGGGTTAAATGGAACATCTTATTTTGACAAAATAAAAATAGTGAGATTTCATCATTTAAAGAAGAAAAAATGTGAATTTTCAAAATTAAAGTAATTTTGAAAGAGAAATAAAAGCATTTTTGTTCTGAAAGTGTCAAAATGGGATGTATTAACTTTTTTCTGCTTTTCTTTTTCCTCTCCAGAATAAAATTTTGCAGAAATCAAAATAATACCATGAAGTATTTTAATTTTAATGGAGCTACATTTTCTATGGAAAGTGGTTCCATTGATGTTTTTTCTGACTGGCTCTGTCAAAAAGCCACTCTTTCATAAGTCTCTTTGGGAACTAAAGCTATTAATTACCTATTCAGTGTTAATTTCTTATGTATTGAGAGACCATATTTTCAAGTATCTAGCAAAGCTGGTTCTCAAATTGAGATGTCTGTTAAAAGCACTGAAAACCGGGTAGACATTTTTGAGCATTTGGGCCTTGGTATATTTATGGCTTTTTTTTTTTTAATGTGATTTGACTCCTGGAGAGAAGCATGTGCTCTGTGAACTGCAGTTTGAGAACAGCTCAACTAGGAAACAAGTTTTTGTCTATTAAACTAAGAACATTATTCTATTATTTATATTAATTATAAATAAAGAGGGTGTTCAGCCTGCTATGATTCATGGGGTTATTATATTCATTATTTGTGGGCTTCTATGGATGGGCTTTGGGAAAATGTTTACAAATCCTGAACTTCATGAAATATAGCACCAAATAGCTCTTCATCTGAAAAGTTGTATGTAGAGGTTTCTTATTATTCTTTTTTAAAATGCTTGTCATACATTCAGGGACCAGAAATAAACATCCTATGACACAGATGACCAGCTACAAGTAACCCCTGAAGTGGCAATATTATTTCAGAATAATCATCAATTGGATTCTGTTCAAATTTTGACAGGGTCTAACCTTAGGTGAAGGACAAGGCAGGAAAAGAATACATCACTTTGGGTATGTGTGGCTAGACAGAGAGGGGAATACTCATAGGCTAGGGACAGACATTCAAAAAGCCTGAGTCTGAATTGATTTAGTCTTTGCAGATTAGTCTAACCTGCAGAGAGTGACCTGGTTTGCAAGTGGATAGACATTTGGCACATGCCTGCAGTGGCTAAAGCCAGAAGCCCAGAGGCACTAGAGTAGCCCTTCCTTCCACAGGGAAGCTGAGATGAGGAAGGGGCATGGCCAGGCCCCAGCAGACCCACCCCAGTGGCTCCCTGGCAGTGGGGGGGCAATCCCAGCACACAGGGCTGCCTGGCCCCAGAGGGGAACTCCTCTCCCTCTCCCCCAATGCCATGGAGCCAGGAGGGGCCCTGTTTGATGTGGGGGGGGGGGCTTTTCTCCTTCCTCCTCCCCACCTGCAGTGGGGAGGGAAGGGGGGCTCTGTGAGGCTGTCTGGCCTCAGAGGGGGATTCTTTCCCCTGCTTCTCCCCCATCACTGTGGGGTGGGGAGGGGGGCTCTACGGGATGCTGCCCAGGCCCAGGTTGGGGGACTCTTCCCCTCTCTTCTACCCCTACAGGGAAGGGGGAGGCTCTGTTCCAAGCTGGGAGGAGCAGGGTGTAGGGACCCCCACACCCCCCCCCCATCATACAGCCCTTGCTGCCTGGCAGCAGCAGCAGGCAGGGAGGTCAGGGCACTCATGCCCGGTGCAGGTGCAGCTTCAGCCAGCACTACATGGGGGGAAGGAATGGAGCCTGTTTATCCCCATGGCTCTGATCCCTGAGCCTGCAGCTCCAGCACTCGCAATGGGGGAAGCCCCGCACTGGATCCAGCTGAATGGTGAGTGTGGAGCACAGAGCCACGATAGAGGCAGCCAGTGTTGTGCTGGGGGTGAGGAGCACAGCCCCACGCAGCCTGCCCCGCTGCTTCTATCCCCGGGGCTCTGCACCGCGTGCCTGAAGTTCTGCATTCACAGAGGGGAAACTTCCTCCACTCCTGGCAGAGCGCATGACCTGGCAGAGTGCATGACCTGCATGGCAGGGAGCAGGCAGGGGAAGCAGCTGGCTCCAGCATGGGGCTTCCCCTGCTGTGACTGCTGGAGCTGCAGGCTCAGGGAGCAGAGCTGCAGGAATGAGGCAGGCTCCACTCCCTCTCCCCATGCAGCATTGGCTGGAGCTGCACCTGCACCGGGCACGAGCACCCTGCCCTCCCTGCCTGTTGCTGCTGCCAGGCAGCAGGGGCTGCGTGCCTTGGGGGAATGTGTGGGGGTCCCTACCCCCCCCACCCTCCCTCACACCCCCCACACCCACACCCTGCCCAGCTGAGCTTCATGATACCACTGTCCCCTGACCCCTGCTCTGGGTCTGGGCAGCATTGCATGGAGCACCCTCCCCTCCCAGTGCCATAGTGGGGGGGGGAAAGGGGAGGAGGGGGAACAGTCCCCCCCAGCACAGAACAGAAACCCCCTCCCCACCCTGTGGGACAACCAACCCAGCATCACCCTGTTAAGGTGAAGGAGGAAGGGAGAATGGTTAATTCCTCCCTCTATCCTTCCCTGCAGCCAGGGTCTGCCAGCTCCAGGAGCCACCTCCGCAGCCCCCTCCCTTCTGCTCCTGGGCAGACAGGCTGACCCCAGCTGTGGTGAGGGAAGAATTAACCCCTCTCTGCCCACTTTTCCTTAACTGGGCCATGCCAGTTGGTGTCTCTGCTAGGGCTGGTCCCTGCTCTTGCTAGAGAGCAGAATGGCGGGGTCAGCCCTATGGCTGGAGCAGAGAGTCCTGCCCTGCCCAGCCCAGCCCAGAGAGCATGCCGGAATGCTGGGGGAGTCTGGTTTGTCTTAAATCAGCAAGGGGTCTGGGACAGGCATTGCATAAACATGGAGACCGAGCAGTAGTGATAGAAAGGACTGACAGGGATGGAGGATCCTATTTCAATTGGGAGCTTTTGGTTGTATAAAACTTGTGGCTCACGATTATTTTGTTATAACTTCATCATAACCAGTATTTCTTTCATTCTGATACCAAGTTTTATCTCATTCATTGACAAATTAAATTGAAACCAAGGGCTTTCTTCTCAAGAAAGGCAACTATTTTCTCTTGACCTAGGAATGATAAATAGAAACAGTAATGCTGCTTCAAGAGAAAAATTGTGATATACAAGTCCCAAACTTGATAAGGCACCCAGAAGATAGTTTTGCCTTTTGCTGAATTCACTTTGTGATCAGAATGTTCTTGTAGTTCAGAGACATAGTGAGGGATGGTTTTTGTTCAAGGATTTGTTCAAGAAAGGCTGAAGGGCCTGAATCTATTCAGCCTCCACAAGAGAAGGCTGAGAGGGGATCTGGTGGCTATTTACAAACTCATCAGGGGGGACCAGTGGGAACTGGGGAAGGCTCTGTTCCTCCAGGCACCACTGGGGGTTACGAGGAATAACAGCCACAAATTGTTAGAAAGAAGGTTCAGGCTGGACATCAGGGGACATTACTTTACTGTTAGGGTTGCCAGGCTCTGGAATGGACTCCCAAGGGAGGTGGTGGCTCTCTCCTACCTGGGGGGTCTTCAAGAGGAAGCTGGACAGATATTTGGCTGTGGTGTTATGACCCCACACTCATTCCTGCCCGGGGCGGGGGGGTTGGACCTGATGATCTGTTACGGTCCCTGTTAAGAACCCTAAGCACTATGAAACTAGGATTATCTTCTTTTATTGAGGGTAGCAATGAGATGTACTTTGTATTCATCTTGGAAAGGAGGCATACCCAAGATTTACTCAAGCCTAGGAACCCAGAATCCAGCTGAACTTCAGTTCAATGATCTAAAATACAAAGGATACAAAGTGTAGCTCCATGCCATTCTTGATGCCATAACTTCATTTCAGAGAGATAAGACTACTAACCTTGATGCAGTTTCCTGTTACACTGACAAATTCTAATAGAACCCTTTGCTAAGACATGCAGACACTTCCATGGTTTAAAGTTACTAAAAGAGGAAATGTTTCTGTCCAGGGAATGCGACAGATGACTATTTAAACTGAACTGCATAGAGTTAAGGAATCAAGATTTGATTCCTACCTTCCAACCAGAAGTTTTTCTCTGGGTGAAGTTACATGTCCATACTAAATCTGTGGAATGTTAAGCAATGTTAAAGTTAGAATGCACTGTGAGCAGTTGCACATTAAGGATTAATACTATTTCCTGCCTGCACAGATCCAACTTCCTACTACAGGGATGGTAAGCAGGGGTGTGGCTAGGAGCCAGGAGACCTGGACTTAATGCCTGCTCTGTGAGGACTGGAATGGTGCATTTGGGGATGCTGGAGGACTGCAAATTGCTCATTTTATCCTTGGAGCAGACTGAAGTTACTCTAACGCGAGCTAGGCATCACAGCCCAGAGTTAAACCCTGCCAGAAGTGGTGTAACTTTGAGATGCTCAGAGGGCATTTAGTATACATTTATAAGCTTTACTGTTCTGACACTCGCATTTGAAGTGTCCTTGGTATGATTTAAATTTAATATGTAACTTCACTTTCAGAATGGAGGACAATAACTATGGCATTCAGATAGTGATATGTTCCCACAGCGGGGAGGGAGGGAGTGAGGCTGGGGCTAGGGAAAGGGCAGGGAGAGGGGCACGGCTCAGCTCAGCGGCTACAAGCAGGTGGTGTTGGCCGCTCCTGGAGCTGCAGCAGAGCCGGCACCGGGCTCTTCCTGGTGCTCAGGCCAGGAGGCAGCCTACTCTCGTCCCACTGAAGGGTGGGACTGGTGGCCGCTGCAGGCTGGGGACAGCAGCAGCACCGGGGTCTTCCCAGCACTTAGGGTGAGTGATAGCTTGCAGTGGCACAAGAGCAGGGTGGGGACAGCAGCCACTGCAGGCTGGGGCTGGCAGCAGCACCGGGCTCTTCCTGCCATTTTATGTGAATGGCTTGTCATCACTTTCTGTGTTGGATGTTATAATATACTGGAAATCAAAAGTGCTTGTTCTGGTACATTTTAGTCATTTCATTCCCTCATTATAGAAGTGAAGAATAACAATACAGTATGGTTGAGCATCTAATACAATAAAGGAGTGAAGAGTTTGTGAATTTGATGATTTTTTATTTGCGAAGATTATTAAACAAGCATTCATAAGGAAATACAATACCAGTTTTGAAGGATCTCCTAACCAAAAATAGGAGCTAAATTCAACATAAACATTATGGCTTAACTACTTCTGTTTATAAACTACTACGTTTCTGAGAGAAGCCAACTTACTGTGATTCTGTGATTCTTCTCCCGCTGTTAAAGAAAACAACTCACTTAATATCATGAAAAACCACCTGATGGGAAAGGTTCCTATTTTTTTTTTCTCCCATGGAAGTTCATGTGCACACATCTGGTGCAAGTCGTTTCTTTACAGACTGCACAGTCTCAGATAGAGATGAAAGAATTTAGTCTCCAGAACAACATTGATTGGCATAACTGTTATTGACTCTTGACCTGCTTTTTCCATTGATCTGCAAATGGCCATAAAGCCAGGGGATTTAAATCTGAACATGAATAAAAATAAAATAAAATAAAATGTCATCCTGGCTTGATCACTATTACTGACTGGGATTTTAAACGGTAGTGTGTGGTCTTAATAGAATGATATTGGGGAAATGTCTTTCATACTCCTTTTTTTCAATTCAAGGAGAAAAAATTTAATTTGATTACTTGGAGGTCAAGTAAAAACACTATCAGGTGATTCATTAAATGTTTTGTATCTCTTCCTAGAATTGGATCTATTTGTCCTCTTATGTCATGCCCACCACCGTAGTATCCAAATACATATAACGCTGATTATTTAGCATCAAGGCATTTTAATGGGTTCTTACATAACCTAACTGCATGACTCTCCATAATTAAAATACTTGATTCCCATCTGCTTACTAGTCGTCCTCCTCTCGATTCCAACAGCATGCACCTGCAAAAACAAGGAATGCCTTTGTTTACTCTTCTGAAGGGTACTTCCCCAAAAGTCTAAATTAGCAATTAGTGCTGGGTGGTTGTTGGAAAAAATATTTCTAGAAAATTTTGTTCCCAAATATATGGAAATACATATGTTAAGCAATTTAAAAGATATATCTTTTGCGATCAGCTCTACTCAGTGTGTTGTATATAGCCAGCCAATTTTCATTCTGTTACAAGTCCTGTCTTGAGTGTTAAGACTAACTTTCTGAGATGAGAATGAGTCAGAGCTCCCCTTTTCTTTTTTAAGACAAAAGTACGATTACCCAGTTTAGGAAAGGGCTGGAGTCTAGAAATGCACATCTCAAGAAATTTAACCTCTTATGAGAAGATGGACACAAGAAATAGGTAGGGTGAGGAGGGCAGGAGACTTTCTCCAGCAGAGAAAAAGCATTAAATTATTTATTAAGCTGCTGGAACCACTCTGCTAATATGAGAGTGGAGGGTTGGCTTACTGTCATGCTTTATGACAAATGGAAAAACATTTTTGAACAAAGAAAGACAGAAGAAGCTCTTGAAATGCAGGCACTTTTTCTTCTCCAGGGTAAGACATGAAGAAGAAGAGGCAGCTGATTGTTTGACTCTGACCTTGATGGAAAAAACAGGTATAAAAGGATCACTTTGCACAATAGCTCCTTGTTTTAAAACAGCTGGTAAATTCAGATGGGTTATGGCAGAGGACTGGTGTGTTTACTTGTTACTTTTGTCATGTGGTGCAGTCAATATTTTGTTTTAAACAAAATCCTTCCAGATGTCCCTTCATCCTAGCACATCTATGTGACGGGCTTCCTGATACTCTACAACAAGTACATTGCAAATGGCTGACCATATGGGATGTCTCTGAGAAGGATTTGGCTGAGAGAGAGAGAGGACAACAAAGAGAACTGAAGGTACAGGAGATAATGGAAATATTTCTGTTTTAAAAGGAGGGGAAAGGAAATATTGGCAGTATTACCTTAAAGGGAAGGGTACTCAAGAAGATTCACAGGAGTTTAGGGCTGGAAGGGACCTCGTGAGATCATCGGGTCCAGTCCCCCTGCTCTGGGCAGGAAAAACTAGTGGTGTCAAATACCCCCAGCAAGGTGTGCATCCAGTCTCCTTTTGAAGATCTCCAGGGTAGGTGCCTGCACCACCCCTGCTGGGAGTCTATTCCAGAGTCTGGTCACATAAACTGTGGAGAAGTTTTTCATTATACCTAGTCTAAAACCTTCTTCTAGGAGTTTATGACCATTGCTCCTGGTTTTCCACTGGGGTGCTTTGGTGAACAGCTGTTTGTCTAGCCCCTGATGCTCTCCCCTGATATATTTGTAAGCTGCCACCAAATTCCCCCAAAGTCTCCTCTTTTCTAGGCTGAACAGCAATATCTGTCAGCCTTTCTTCATATGACTTGCTTCTCTGGCCTGTAATCATACGAGTGGCTCTTCTCTGAACTCTCTTAAGCTTCCCCACATCCTCCTTAAAGTGTGGCGCCCAGAAATGGATGCAGTATTCCAGCTGTGGCCTCACAAATAAGGAAAATAACTTCCTTAGTTTTGCTTGAGATGCATCAGTTGATGCATGCCAGAATATTGTTTGCTCTGCTAATTGTAGCATCATGCTGCTGGCTCATATTCATTTTATAGTCAATTATGAACCCCCCAGGTCCCTTCGGACCGAGCCCGTAAGTTTGATGTGGATTTTTCCTCCCCAGATGGAGCACTTTACACTTCTCAGTGCTGAACAGCATCTGGTTCTGGTCCACCCATCTAACGAATCTGTCTAGGTTCACCTGGATCATCAGCATACCCTCATCCAGATCACTGATGAAGATGTTGAAAAGCACTGGTCCAAGTACCAAACCCTGGGAGACCCCACTGACTACCTTCTGCCAAGTCGACATAGATCTGTCTATTAGTACTCTCTGGGTCTGACCCTGCAGCCAGTTTCCCACCCATCTGACCGTTGAATTGTTGAGCCCATAGCCCCCTACTTTTACCTTGAGAGCCTCTGACTTACAGATATCCAGCCTGTCTAGCTATTCTTTCACCAGCTCTACATTGACTGTTGGTAGGTGATCATCCCTAATGTGACTATTATCATCCCTAATGGTCACCAAAGCCTATGGCTCAAGCTTACTGAGGCCTACTTTGGTCCATGCTGCTAACAGGCCTCTGTATGATTTCTGTAGGCACTGATAAGGGACCTACTGAAATCAAGGAGGCAGGTGGCTGATTTTGCAAGCCAATCACAGGGCCAGCCACCATTTTCACAGCCTCATCACAGTGGTGTTCCCCCCCATACCTCTGATTAGCCGAGGGGCCCTGGTGACCCCACCCATTGCTGCTGATTGGTTAAGATGACTGCCCATCATGCAGCCAGCTCCACCTCTTGTCACTGATTGGCAGGGGGTGGGGCCGTGTAACATGCAGCCCTCTCGGGCAATCAGCAGTGGATTAGGGGGCAACTGCTATCTTGGCTGTTCCCCTTCGTGCTGACAGTTCCCTCCCCACCCTCCAGGTTGTGAGGCCAGGATGCAGTGGCCATGAGGACTGCTGGTTCCCACTGAGAAGCCAACATTTTATTTTAATTTTTTTTTTAATTCTGCAGATTTCATGGACAATGTCTGATTTCACAGTTTCCATAAAATCTGCAAAATCATAAATTGAATAGGCCCCTAGTACTGATCAATGGCTTCACTGATCCATGCTGCAACAAGGCCTATAGCTTTTGGTTACAAATGCTGCCATACTCTTTTAAATATCATAAAATAATGTTTTCTGTGTCCAGCAGAATTTCCCAATTCTGTTCTCATAGACATAAAGCCGAATTATATTCCTTTTTAAGCATGTTCTAACTAGATGGGATCTATTTTTGAGTACTCATTCTTCATAAGCTTCTGCCCATTAGCATCTCTTCAGAAATACAGTATGTTCTCAAGGTTTGTTTTATACACTCCTGCAACATCATCTTCAGTCTCAGCTCTTTCTTGTCCTCTGAATTTCCATTATACTCTGTAGGGTTTACTGGTGATGAGCATTCCATGTGACTATTATAAGGCCATGGTCACCTCATGCCTCCTGAGGCTGGGGGGGCACAGCCTGCAAGCGGTGGTGGCGGTGGTAGCATTGTGGGAGCAGCAATAGGCGACCACTCGCAGATGCCAGACACCACTGGTGGCATCCGTGGTGGAGAAAGTGGGGGGGTGGTGAGCAGCGACCACCCGCAGATGCTGCTGACAATACCAGCAGCAGCCAATCTCAGGGGGTGCATGTACATTCACATGCACCGCCTATGTGTCACCAGTGATGGTCATCCTCCTCCAGTGGATGAACTTATGGGGAACTCTACTATCTTTCTTGGCATGAAAGAAGAAACAATTCCATTCCTTGAATGAAACATAGAGGAGGAGAAAATTAAAGATTGCCGTTGGAAGAGAAGTTGCATGTGGCAGATTTGTGGACTATACACATTAATTTAAGAAAACTTTAGTTTGAAAATACTTTCCTGAAAATCACAATTGATATTGTTTTAATTGGCATAATAGAAGAAGCAAATAACAATCTGCACGAGGATTTGGCACTCAGTGCCAAATGGTCAGAAGGAAAACTTATTCAAAAGTTCACAGGGAAATTGCTATGTGTTCGTCATGGGCTGATTGCTTAAAAAAGTGGAAAACATGAAATAATATGTCAGAATAACTAGATTATATGGGGCAGCTATGTGACAGCAAGTATGGGACTGTTTCAAAACATGCTCTGTATGCTAGAATGTGAAGGCAAATTTTCTGGCATTGTTGACCATTAGGAATTTAAATATATAAGACACACATACATAATCCTTAACTTAAGACCACTTTCCAGATTTCAGGTTGATCTGGTGCCGATATAGAAATGACGCCAGTTCCTTAATATCACGCACCCTCATCAGCCATTTGTGGCTGTCCCTGTTTTGAGCTTTGTTATTACCAAATGTGAGGACTGCTATATAAGCTGATAAAATCTGGACAGCTGGAGCCAAAAATTAGGAGGAGTGGCTGATTTTACACTCCAGATGAGATCAGTTGGCAGAAATGACAGAATTACTCCTTAGGACTTTTCAGGAAGGTGTAAGGACAGCGGACGATCTGGTACATAACTGTTACAGCAGAAATGTTTGGAATTTGCATGAAAGAAAAATCCACTTGGAAGCCTTTACTGAAATGAAAAATCTTATTAAGTCTTAAGGGAAGTTGCATCAGTGATGTATGAAGCAGCAATTCTTTGTAAGATTTGGCATGAAAATATGTTCTGAGTGTGGGAAGAATGGAGGCTGGGATCCCAGAAGATCTTGATGCTACAGAAAGTTGTGAAAGACAGCGGAGGGATGGAAATGGAATCTTGTCCCTAGAAAGAGAAGGAAGAACTTTCTTTTTTGGATGTTCATCTTACAGAATTGGAATAAAATCTACAAGGAAGGCTTGCAGTGTCATTACTGATGAAACCAGGAAGAACCCTCTGAGTGCAGCATATTATCACATTAAAAGATTCCACTAGGATGTATTAGTGACATAATCATTCATCAAAGAAAATGACAGCAGCTTTATGAAAGGAAGTGCAGCTTTGGCAAGATTTTGACTAGCCCGGTTGTGCTGGAACTAACGGAAGACAAAATGATACAATTCTCTGTAGACTTCTGAAAATTCTACATCGTATCAGAATTTGACTTGAGTCTATTGCTTCCCCCTGATAATCAATCAAGCAACTACTTACAGCTAAATTTATCTTCACCTTTGTTTTGAACAAAGGTTACTGGGGCCGATAATTTTTCTCCTGGGAGTCAAAGCATTACGTGGCAGTTCAGAGCTTTGGGTTTTATACCGGTTTACAGTTTGTTCTTTCCCAATCAAAAAATTGCTCTGTCTGAACTGTTAAGGCTCATACTTTTTTTTGTTTGTTTGTTTTTTCTTTGCTTTAATGGAAATTTTTTTGTGTACCAAGCCAAATCAGCCAAATCAATTCCAAATCCACGAGTCACTCAAAAACCATCGGTGGTCCTACTACAGGCAAATATCCTGCACCCCTTCCTGGGGCTTCAGATGTTTCCAAATCATTTGGTGGGCATCCTATGTGCAAGCCCAAGCCCGGAGACTTGGGGTTCGGATGCTCCCGAGTTTTGCTTGCCTTCAGCCGTACGGCCGCAGGAGCAAGCTAGGGACGTTGTTTTATTGCTATTTATTGAAACTGACTGTTTTCCAAGCCAAATTAACCGAAACAAATTCCAAATCGGCAAGTCAGTCCAGAACCATAAGTGGCCCTACTACCGACAAACATCCTCCACCTCCATTTGGGGCTTCAGATGTTTCCAAAACCTTTGGCGGGCATCCTACTTGCAGGCCTAAGCCCCGAGGCTTGGGGTTCGGATGCCCCCGGGTTTTGCTTGCCCTCAGCCCTCCGGCCGCAGGAGCAAGCTAGGGAAGAGTCTCCCCTCTCCATAAAGGCATCAAGTCAAGACTTCCCAGCCCAGTAGTGAAGTGGGAGGTTTTACCACACTTTGCCTCGCAGGTACTATCCCGTGCCAGCAGTGCGGTCTTCCCTGGGTGGGACTAGGAGGACGCCTGCGTGGGTCTACGCTTGCTCTGAGCCCACGAGAGCCCGAGCAAGCAAGGGCTGTACCATTGAGGGCCCGTGAGCCCTGGCACGCAGCCGCCCTTGGGTGGCACGCGGTGAAGGGGCTCATCCTTGTCCGGGGGAGACCGGGCGGGCAGTGTGAGAGGGGGGATCCTGGGAAGAAGAGGGGCTCTCTCCTCTCCCCCCCTCTCCTCTCTCTCCTCTGCCAGCCGCTGTAGAGGATGCGACCGGCTTTCTCGGGTCTCGCCTTGCAAGCCCCAAGCCCAGAGCAGGGAGCGGGGGTGTCTGCTCGTCCCATCTCGCTGGCCACCGGCTCCGGGTTTCGTGCAAGCCGGGGCCGGCCCCGCCCGCCCCCCTCCCTGCAAGCGGGCCGCGCTCGGCGAGGATGCCCGGGCTCCGCAATCAAGGCGCTTAATTGCAGCGGGGGCATTTATTTACCGCGCCTCCTCCCCAGCTCGCTTTCCTTATCCGTTCATTCATTCATTTATTTATTTATTTATTTGCTCCCCAACCCCGCATTCGGATTCG
>NW_005842005.1:2486690-2512887 GCF_000455745.1 Alligator sinensis
GCTCGGGCCGGGGGAGAGCAGCCGCAGCCGCAGCCGCAGGAGGAGGAGGAGGAGGAGAGGCACCGCTCCGCCAGTGCCCGCGCTGCCTGGCTGCAGGGAGCACCGGGGGCCGGGGGCCGGAGAGGAGCTGGAAGCGCAGCGCTGAGCAGGGATGGACATGATGATGCTGGTGCAGGGCGCTTGTTGCTCCAACCAGTGGCTGGCCGCCGTGCTCCTCAGCCTCTGCTGCTTGCTGCCCTCCTGCCTCCCGGGTGGACAGAGCATGGACTTCCCTGGGGCAGCTGTGGACAACCTGGTGGTCAGGAAAGGGGACACGGCTGTGCTTAGGTAGGAGACCCAGCCTCTTCTTTACTTGTCGGGGCAAGCGAGGGCAGAGCCACTTTCTCTTGGGCATCGCGCTCCGCTCCGCGGGCTGCCCCCCGGGCGAGGAGAAAGATGGACGTGCGGTGACAGGCATTGCAGAAAGATGGTGTGAATTGCAAAATAAAAATAAAATCGTCATTAAAATAACTCCCCCTCCCCAAGCCCAAGACCTCAAGTCCAAGCAGCTCTGGAAGAGTAAAGTGTGAGGTCTGGGAGGGGAGGAGGAGGTACCACTTTGAAAGTAGTGCTCAGTCATTCCTGCCAAGTAGCCCTACTTAGGAGGACCCCTTCCTTCCTCCGTTTTCGCAACATCTTTCTCCTTTTCCTCTGTGTCCCTGCCCAGAGCTACCCCAGCCCAGTGCTTCAGTGGATTTCCAAGGCGTGTCCCTATTATTCTCCTCTAATGTCCCTGTTTCTCGATATATCATAGTGGCAGGTCTCAAGGAGTTCCCCTCTGCTTGGTTCCCGTACACTTCCACTCTGTCAAGTTTGGGGGAGGATTTTTTTGTTTGTTTGTTTTTTAAAAATTTTCCCCTGGAACAAGTTTGCTGCTTCTTCCTATCAGGTATATTTTCCTCCCTCCTTCCTAAGCTTCTGAAAGCTGTAATGGCTCATCAGAGACCCAGTAAGCCCCTAAAACCGAAGCAACTGCAGCATGAGCTTCAGCAAATATTTCCTTTTTCTGGAGAAAACAGAAATTGGTGCTCGGGTTCAGACCTGTTTGGTTCTTCATCACTGCCCTCCACAGATGTTTGAAACACATCATTCAGACACTTGCCGTATTAATGTTTGCTGTTAGAGCCTACATGTGTGAGCTGTGTGATATAAAATACATTTTCAGATGTGGATCTTTCAGTATTCCAGTCAGGTGTCTTTGAATAATGACCAGTAATCAATGCATCTATAGTTTAGTTGCGTGGGTGTGGTATATGGGAAAATCTATTATTAGGTGTCCTGATCTGTGATGGAGATAATTTCCTTTAAAAATATTTCAATATTAGCCAAACACAGTTTACAAACTCAGACTGACACTTGCGTATTAAATTTGGAGCCCCTCCTCAATTAATGTATATTTTAAGCCAGCCATGGACGGCAGATACTTTATTATAGAGGAATTCCTAAAAGAGTTGTCTTTCACTAAACCCTCTGCTGCGGAAAATGCTTTATTTTTGAATAACAAGTTTGTTTATGGAAGTTTGGAAATCAGTGGTGCTGGATAAAAATTCGATCTGATGGCTTCTGATTTCTGTTCCAGGATCTGCAATTCAAATGTTCCCTGCCAGTATACTGTTCAGTTGTAATGGGCATTAAAAGATCACACAGAAGTATAGGCATATATGCTGTGGGTTTAGCAATTTTGTTTCTCAATGATTAATGTAAAAAGAAGCATGCTGCAATGACAAGTGCTAACTCTAGCTTTACGCCATTAGAAGATTACATGCTTACCATAGCTCCCTTATTCCTTCCCTTAATGAAGCTTGCATTCCATATGGTAACAATATTTTTTCAGTCCGGCTGGCTGGTGCAAAATTTGTTTACCAGTGGTAGTGCACCATACCTAATCTTCTGAATCCTTCCATTTGACTCAAGTTCACTAATCCTCTGTCTTAATTTGAATTCATGCAGTTTTAACTTTTTATTGATACATTTTGCTTTGCCACGGTCTTGAATCACACTTTTTTTTTCTCAGTTCTTGACATTTGTTAATAGATTGAATATTCTCATTTCTTATAAACCTGGACTTTAATCAGCAGTAGTTTTAATAGGCTATTTATAGACCATTTCTTTCCTTTTAGGTAGGGGCTGGGTGGGGGTTCCAGGTTAAAAAGTAACTTAACAAAATACAGTTTTCATAGATATCACAATTTTCTGTAAACTGCTTAGATATTTCCACTGAAACATTTGGCATCGATTTAAATGAAACCAGTTTACTTTTCATGTAGCATCTGTTGAGAATACAGTCAGTGTCTATGCAGTGCATCTGACAAATATTTTTCCATCCAAAATAATATACTGTAAATATACTCCGTGGTTTTAGAATGCCATATTATTTACTTGCTTTGGTTCTGTTTTCACAGATAGACAGAAAGGAAATACAACAACAGAATTCACCTTTGTTTATGTTATTTCAGCTTTAAATGTTGAATAGAACAAGAGTTTGAGAGTTTTAAATATTAGCTCAGGGAAGAACTCAAACCAATACTGAGCATTACTGGTGGCTCTGAAAAGTAAAACAAAGACATCCCATTTTCAAAATAAAACGTAATATAAATAACTCCATGTTCCTGTAAAGCTTATCTGCTGCTGCCAACAGAGTGTAGTGCTACTGTATATTCAATTTTCTAGGCCTAAAATTGTGAGTTTACAACTCAACGTCTATGCAGCTGGATGGCTTACATAAGTGAAATAAGAGTTTTAAGGTCAAGTAATCATTTTCATCTCATAAGTGAGGGGGAATATCTGTTTTGCAAAGAGACTACCATTAAAGGCGGAATACACATTGCTACTGGAACTGCTAGAACTTTAAAGTCAAAAGCCAAATTCACACTGAAATAATATATGTGGTATACCTATTCCTTCTGTCTCAATGTAAAACGTGCACTTTTTTTCTTTAATAATATAGTTGGCTTATTAATTAAACAGATTTTTGGCCCTTTTACATTTTCA
Organism: Alligator sinensis; assembly: GCF_000455745.1. NCBI lineage: Eukaryota > Metazoa > Chordata > Crocodylia > Alligatoridae > Alligator > Alligator sinensis. Next base: position 2,489,721 of record NW_005842005.1, read on the forward strand.
GCACATTTTCTTTCAGATTAAAGTTGACTTTATTTCTAGGTAATGAGGTAACCGGAAAGGAGAAAATATGGTATTGCTAAAGGACAGCATTTTAGAAAGGGTGCAGAGGAGACCAGTAGGGCTCTTTAACGAGAATATGTTCCATGATACAAACCTCCACTGCTTTTTTAAGTGTTCCTCGATGGTTATTCCTAACTTAAACACACACAGAGATTATTAGTTTAAATCAATAAGACCATGTAAGGAGATTCTTTTATTAGCATCTGAGCATTAGAAGCTGATTATTGCTGTTAAAAACCTATTCCAGTGAGCTCTACAAAGCATTTAGTTGTGCAAAGAGAGGAAAGATTTTACTTCCTGAAGCTCTCCTAGACCAGTCTATTGAATTTGGATCTGCTAGACTAATGTACATTGCGGCATTCAGAGGTAGCTGTGTGAGCTGGTACTACTTCTCTTTCAGCTGTAGTGGGGCTGTTACTAACTCTATTAGATGCATGGGGGACAAGGGCGGGGAGAGAGGGAGAATGAAGAGGGTTTGTATGTTTTGACCTCCCACTCTAAATCTGGTTGCCCTGGTTGTATTATCTATACACTTTGAATGTTAAAATCAGAAAACTTCTATTTAATGTGCTACCAACATGACTGCTGATGTCAAGCATAAAAGTCTTTTAAAGGCGTTAGAACTAGAAATCATTTCTTCAGCTTTTTGAGTCAGCATTTCAAAGATGATGAAAGGAAGATTTATGCTATTTCTCTTGATTTACAGGTGTCTTTATTGGAAGTCCTGCTCATTTTAAGTATGCCTGTTCTTAAAACACACACTCTTTCTCAAGCTATCTTTGAAAATTAAAAAGAGTTGGATGTTATACTGAAGTAAGCACACAGCATATTTTAGTGGTTAAGGTACCCTGCTGGGTGACCTGTGGTGATAGCAGAGCTAGAAATGCATTTTGGGGCCAGTTTCCCCTGCAGAAAAATACAGAATAAGTTGTTAACAGCATGGATGTATATAGAAATTGCCACATAAATGCCAAGTTTTGCCATTACATGAAATAAGTATTTTGTACTTTCATTTTAGAAGCAAGAAGTTATGCCCAAGCAATTTTGCAACAAACACGGGTTTTTTAAATATTTTTGTAGTGATACTGCAATGCCATGAAACAGAACACTAGGACATTGACTAGTGGGCCTTGCTGCATTGACAGGATGGTAGGTATATGTTCCCCTGCAGGCTCCATCCATTTCTAGCCAAAATTAGTTTAAACTTGTAGAGGGAATTGCTTGTACGATGTCTGGCACAGTATCGTTAGGGCTATTCCTTATCAGAGCCATTGGCTTCTCCCATAATATACAAATTAAATAACTATAATTCTTACTCCCTATTGTCATCTTTAACAAGACAAATGTCACGATGGGACTCAATGTATTTCTCATATGCAGATACATTTATCTAATGAACTGTGCTTTGCCAGGCAGGCAAAGAATTTGCATTGAGCCTTTTGGTTGTAGGGTAATAATATACCTTTTTGATTCCAAAGTCCTACACTTCCTTCCGCCTAAAAAATCCTTTATCTTTAATGGGTATTATGTAAGACACGAGAAATTTAGTTTGAAGTATTCCAAAAAGTGGCTCCCCTTAACTCTCATTACATACCCTACACCACAGAAACAGAGCCTTATTGGATCAGTGTTTAGCTAAGCTTTATTTAAAAAGAACATATAAAAAATTATTAGCATTTTTTTAGAGATTGTATTGCTACTTAAATGATTTTATATGTCATGTGTAGAAGAAGCCAGTAAATTCTGAAGGGGCAAAACATATTCAGCATTGTGCTGATGAAGTCGGTCCAGTTCATAAAAGTACTAGAGGGGAGAAATTCCCTGCAACTGTCTGCATTCAATGGAAAAAGAAAATATTATCAAGAAAATTTAAATAGCTAGAAATACAGCCAACATGCACAATAATAGAATAAAGGGGACAAGAAAGGTTTAAATTATATTTGCAATACCTTGACAACAGAAGCTGCAATTATATAACATTAGCATCTTAGGGGTGGAGACACATGAACATTAGCATCTTAGGGGAGGAGACACCATTCAGTTAAGCAAAATATCAAGAGGATGGTTTGTTTCTTTCTTGCTTCCATGTATGGATTAGCTTTTGCTTAGGAGTTTGTTGCTGTTAAAACCTCCCTCCACCAAGCTTTCTACTGTTCTAGCACCTTTTTGCTGATTTGATTCTTGGGTAGACTGCTCGAAGGTGTGTGCTGAGTGTGGTAGCCAAAGCCTGTTCTACTTGACTTCTACCATAGACTTCCTCCAAGGTCTCCCCTGCTGATAGAACTTCTAAAATAATTGAAAGAGGATACCCCTCTTTTGAATGTCATCTGTTAATCCAATATGCAGCTAGCTTGTTTGGGACCTTCTGAGTTTTAAATATCCCAGAAAGTAGCATACTTTTTGAAAAAGCCCTAACTTGACCATATCTGGGCAAAATACACAAAATTCATCAAAATATCTAAATACCCATATATGAGTTAAATATTTTAAGGTGATCGGAGTCCAGAGTGTGAGTATCCTCACCTGATCTTTCTTCATTACCTTATGCTGAGAAAAATAACCTTTGACATTTAAAACACAAAATGCTAATTTGTGGAGAAAAAAGGAGCTACCTTCATCTACAGTATAAACTGGACAATGTTTGGCCTTAACAAAATTATTTACTTTAAAACAAGTTTAAACTATAGTTCAATTTATGTTTTTCTTTTTGACTAATGAAACTACACATATATTTTAATAGGCACAAGTATGTAATGCCCAGTGAGCATGTCTACATGTGCACTTTAATGCACAGTAGCCTGTTTTACTGCGCATTAAAGTGTTACATCAGAAACCATGCTAAGATGCTATTGTGAAGTAAAATTAGGCTACTGCTCATTGTGTCACTAAAAAAGCTTGCGCTTTCTCTACTATGCATTAGGGCAGGCAACCTAATACACATTTATTTAGTACCTCACGTTAGAGGTACTAGATCTAATGCGCAATAGCAGAAGTGTATTAATGAATGTGTAGACGCCCAGTATGTATTAAATTTAGTACATAAGCTAATCCTCACCTAAAAGGGAGCAACTTTACAACTCACCAATGTCACTTACTTACTAAAATACTTGAATATATATTTACTCACATTTTATTGACTATGCTGAGTGGTAAGGTGAATGTGTGACACCACCCTCAGTGTCTACATGATTTCTTTTCAACCACTCAGGTAATGCTGTGTAATGAGACTACATATATAAATGGGATGACAAATGTAAGCAATCAGAATGCTTTTTTTCCTTTGTATGATTATTAAAAAATGGGTATCAAAATCCCTTGAATTACAAGATTAGCATTATACAAACTGGAAGGAAATTCCGTAGAAGTTAAATATAGCATCTTTGTTTAAACTGGGATATTTTGGATCCAGTATTCCTAACAATATAGCAACACTGAAGAGTTTGTTGGTGGAAGCTATAAAATAGAGAAGGCCTTAAGTGGAGTCAGGTGTATTATTTACTGTGGTTTCAGAGTGAACTGTTTACAAATGTCTAAACCTTGTCCACGCTTCAGCCTTTCGCAGTGCTGCAGTAGTCATTCAGTGAAGGCACCTCATGGGGCCTCTCTGTCTTGGTTTACAAACTCACAGAACTCCTGACTCATGCTTCCTGTGCCCCTGTGCTTGGGATATTTTCTAGCTTTAGGTTCAGCTTTCAATTGTAACCAATCAGATCTTTGTAGCCAACAGCATGAGGTAGTATCCCTGCCTTTCCAAGTATAGCCACTTGATTTGATTTGTGTTTTAGGGTGGTTGTTCCTCCTTCTCCCATGCTAAGCTTCTATAAAGGAGCTGATATTGAGCTCCCTCCAGAAAAGCCACTTGAAGTCATACAATTGCTTTTATACATCTTTTAGAGCATGGTATTAGTGGTGGTCACTGTTCTTTGCTGAATTATAGCATTGTGGTTCCTAACAATCTTCCTCTGTGATTTCCTTTAATAGTGTTGGGTGAGTGGGTGGATGTCCATCCTTTCTCTTAAGTGTAGGTTGGGACGTAAATAGGTCATCAAAAAGTGCCTGTCAATACTTGGGCTATTTGGATTTAATTCACTCTCTCTGGCTGCATTACTTTTTCTAGAATTTACTCTCAATAATAGCTTCTCCAGTCTCATCAGGAACTTGAACATTATTTTTCTCATTCCTGTTTATTATTCTGGAACTGTCAGTGCAGATTTTCATTCTTCTTAGTTTTATATGTGAACTAAGATATTTAGGTAATGTTGTACATTGGCATCAGGGCGTTGATTCCAAGGGTCTTAATAATAGATACAGAAGCTCTTAGACTTATAAATCCCTTTCTATTTTTACTTTTCTCCATCAGAACATTTATCTCCGTGCATCTGTGTGGCTTGGCCCCTCTCAATCTTAATATCCTAATGCAAATACCCTCAAGTCTTATGGTGACTGTGGTCAGATGTAGGTGATAGTTCACGTCTCTTTCTCTCCTAGTTGTTATGGGTGCAGAAGGAATATCTGACTTCAAATATTTCACTTCTCATAACTTCTTTACTTGCTGTGCAAGGAAACATGAAAGCCTGGCATTAAAATCTAGAGATAGAGTCAGCAGGCATGACTTGACTGTCTTCTGTATTGTCCTCCTGGAGGCTGAATCTTCAGAGTTTAATGCCTCCCTTGGTATTCTGTTGGCATCTAGGCTAAGTACAGACAGTCAAAAAGCTTGAGGCTGAATCAGTTCAATCTTTGCAGGTTAGTCTTAAATTCCCTAGATTGAACCAATAAGCAAGTGAATAGACACTCACATTCCATAAATAGCGCACCTCCCAGCTCGGCTGGAGCAGACAGCTTGGGTGAAGACTATCTTGCCCACCCTAGGGGGGGTTGGGGATTGTGAGGGAGGTGCAAAGCATTCTGGGATGCTGGGGGGAGGGCTGTGAATTAACTCGTATCTGGAGGGGATCTGGGACAGAAGTTCAATAAATCAATTTAAACTAAATCAGTTAAGTCTGATACTACATCCATCCAGGTTTATCTTAAACCAGTTTTGGCCATTTTGAAAGCAGTAGGTATATATGCACCAAACTTCTGTTGTGTTAGAGATTTGAACTGGTTTCTGATTACTTATACCAGTTTATTAGTAATTTCTGTCCCTTGCCCTAATCTTTACTCTTAAGGCACTGCTGTTTCTTGTTAAAGTACTAGTGAGCCTTCCTTGCATTGTGATTCTTCCCAAAACATGTTCATTGTTGAGAATGTTTATATTCTCTTTATTCTGATTCTGCGGATCCTTGTATACTGAAAAAGACTTGACTTGCTTTATACCTTCTTCTTTGCTTTATGAAAAAATGAAGTATGCCCCATGTTATGCTTTATGGCCTACTTTTCTGAGTGGCAATGAATTCTTTCCAAAATCAGTAATGAAGTAGAGACAAGCTTAGATGAAGTGTTCTAGTGCTATGGTATTTCCATTTTTTTAATTGTCATTTTTGTAAGCCCAGCTTCTGTGTGCATTGGTATCCTTTCTGGACCCCAGGCCCAGATTCACTGTTTTCCCTGGACTGGTTGAATTCAAGCAGTCTCTCATTCCCTGTAGTTGGCATAGGAGTAATCCTTCAGCAAGACTGGGATTTTAGCACGGGTTCCCTGTAGAGTACTGTCTGTCTTTCTGGCTTCCAAAACAAGATTTATTTTTTCAAACTGCTTCTTCCCCACTTGCTTTGCCAGGGAATATGCAGCTATGGCTTGTCATTGGTCCAGTGGTCTGTTCATGTTCATTCAGGCAGAAGCCAGAGTGGATTTGCGCTTTATAGACTAACCAAATCACAGATGTTCATTCAGATCACTCCTTATACAAGCCTGCCCAACTAGGTTCAGCTGGGAGTTTTAGTTCTCTTTTCTCCCCCAGACTCCACCCCTTTTGGGACTAGGGTCAGAGGGTTTTGGATACGGTTGTAATTTTAATTCTTATTACATGGCCTACTATATACTCAGACAGGGGCTCCAGGAGCTGAGAAATCCAAAAGAAGGCTACAAGTAAGTTGCACTAGGAAAGTCTAGATCACATTTTCAGAAGATTTGAAGTGGCTTAGAAACCTAAATCTCACTGAGGTCAGTAAAACTTAGGGGACCTCGGTCATATACCCAGATCTTCAAAGGCACTTGTGCATAATTCTTACTGAAATTGAAATTGGGACATATCTACATTGAACTATATTATGTAATGTATATGTATTCGTAGAAGACCTTAGCTACTTGGAAACTTTGCCTTCTGTCATTAGAACCCTGTCCAAAAGAAACTTCTTCCTAAATCTGTTCTTGTTTATGAAAGGTGCAACAGCATGTGTGCAGGTGATAGAATGTGGATGTGTCGAAATTCTGCATGAGGTGATTGCGAATGCTGTCTATTGAATAACAGCAGAATATTACCCTAAGTAACAGGCACAGTTTATTTCAATTTTAAATGGTATTACATAGTAAATTTAGATTCCTTTTGGTGCGTGCCCATAGAGCTGCTATATATATTTACATTTTTTCTGTTTTGTCTTTCTTGTTTGCTTCACATTCACATTTATTAATAAAGACTTACCCTGACTCCTGTGCCTCTATTTGGTATTCTTATGTTTTTGAGGCTTGTACATTAATCTTCTATGTAAAACTTTACTCATCTTCTGAAAACGTGTCACACACCATATGTACATCTGTAAAACTAAGATTGTTTAGGCAAGGCTTTCACATTCCAAATGTCTGCCAACATCAAGCATGTTATGGCACTTACCACTTATGTGAGTAGTTATAATAAATAATTGCAGAACAAATTAAAACTAACTTATCATTTTTAACTATCATAAATGTTTCAGATGGCATTCAGAGTAACTATCACAGAATAAAATAATCGGTAAAGACTGAGTAGCAGAATGTGACCCATTCAATCAGGACATGCTAATATCTATCTCTATATCTATATATATCATATGGAGATATGGAATGTGTATGTGTGTATATGTATGTATGTGTGTGTGTGTGTGTATATATATATATAATATTATAATAATATAATAAACAATATATATGGGATTATTTATTATATATTATATATATAATATAATTTATTACAAGACAAGAGGAAAGTCACTACAAGTGTTAAATCCCATATATATGGGATATATATATATATGGAATTTAACACTTGCAGTGACTTTCCTCTTGTCATCTTCCATAAGACTTGAATTTGGCCAATATCTTGAAGAATGAGAGATGAAAGAGTCAGTCTTGGGATGCACAGGCATTTTATCCAGGCAGACTGGTTTCTATTACAAGCCAAAAGAAGGACTATTGGACTGATCTGCTGCTTTCTCTTCTGCCAGAGATACGACCCAGAGGATTTGTATTGTGCATAGATGCACGCATTGGCTACAACAGTACCCCAGTGATAATTTCCATACACAAGGAAATGCGCTGTGCAGAGGGTGCTAAATCTCTCTGTTGCTACAGCCTTTTCTGTATTTTGTAGAAGACCTAAAAATGATTTTGAGCTTTATCTGGGCTTCACATAGTGCTCCGGGATAGATTCTGTGTTTCTGACTATTTTGCAGTCCATTCTGCATATAACTATACGTAGAGGAGATTGCAGTAGTTTTCATTTGATGTGGTGACAAAAGTCTTTGAGAGAGAGTGTCATTCTGCCTTTCTTCATGGGCATTGCCTTTCTTCGCCCATAATGAAACTTGCTATTTTTACCACATGAGGGACACACTATGATGCAAAATCCTCATGCTTCCACTGGCTCAGTGAGTGAGCTGGGCCCCAACTCAAACAGTGCCTGACTTATATTTATTCCTTCAATGTAGTGCTTTGTTACAGTGACAGGAAGTGAGAGTTTTGCCTGAAACTGAACACATTTCTCAGAACCGGAGAGATTCAAATCAGCAATCAAGAGGAGACAGGCTTTATTAATCTGGCTGTCCACTCTCTGAGGCAATCCATGGAATTAGATTTTGCTGATTTCATAGTGAAGGCAAAAAAGCTCATATGTGGTTTCTTTACAGACATGACAGAAAATTCGCTTACAGACTTCCACCACAACCACCTTGATCCTTTGCTTCACCTGTGAAAACGGCACGCAAAGAAGATGGGAAATAGAAGAGAATGTCCTTGGCTTATTCCAAAAGAGTAGGGGGCAATTTAAAAAAAAAAAAAATTCTTTTATAAGGTACTGCTGATTGCCTTTGAAAAGGGCAAAACGTATCTTCAGGGTCTTCTTCAAAACTCTGTGGCTCTGTAAGGCTGTGTGGGAGCAGTTCATCAAAACAGGTTCTTCATCCTGGCAGGAAAGGAAAACTCCAGCTCAAACCAGAGGAGGTAGCCTGTTATAAGAGCCAAATTTCCATTCCTTAGATTCTAACCTAGATGTCAAATGGAGTATGGCTTGCTAGGCTGAGCCTGTGAACACCAGGTGCAGCCTCTTAGCAGTTTGATACTTGCTAATCTTTTTCACTGGGACTGGCTTTAACATTGCAGAATCTCAAGGAACTTCCTGTTTGTTTGCTGCTCTTTTTTTTTTTTTTCTTTTAAGATCCGACACACTCCTCTCCCTCCTGACGAATGTGGAATTTCCTTCCAAACTTACAAGAGTCTAAGTCTTTTAAGGAGGCTAAATTTGTTAAAGCACTGATTTCCATGTAAAGGTTATGCAAAATAGTTTGAATAAAATATTTAAAAAACCCAAACATTTTAACATTTCTGAAATAGTCTTTCTGTAACATGTAACCTATACTTACAGAACCTGGAACAAAAGTACACATTTTCCTAGCACTGAACATGACCTGTGTTTTTTGTTGGGTGGCTCACTATGTTGCTTGCTAAACTAACAGAGATTGATATTTCTCCGGTAGCATGTTCTGTCTATTGGCGGGTTTTGTGTGTACACAACGATAAATAAGATGTGCAATTAGGCTGAGTAATTGTTAATGAAGCTTGTTCTATTTTCACTTTTTAGCTTGGAAAGGTTTACTTTGGGGACTTTGGCGCACACATCCACATATCTCCCCAATGTCTAAGGTAATTTTCAATGATTGAGAGAAATTTTATGTTTGAAAAAACTGGATTTAGAAGTAAAAGGATAACAAGAACGAACGTCTTCGTTCCAATAAGAGAAAAACAGTCAATCTATTTGAAAAGATTCTCCCTTGGCAACCACAGACAATCTGGTGGTCAAACAGGCAAACAGCTATCATTAGTCATGCATAATTAAAACAAAAGGAGTATCCAACTGTTAGTAGTAATGGTTTTGTGCAGGAAAAAAAAAACTAATTAACATACAATATATTTTGTAGAAATCTTCAAGAGTTTGTTACAGTTTTTATTCATGCAATAATATACATATACATTTAGTTGTGGAGAGTATCTGGGGATTTTTTCAATTTTTACTTAGATAAATATAAAGAAATGTGAAAACTGTCTGACTTGGTATAGCATCCATGTTGTATTACTTAAATTTACATAAAGCAGTTTTATCAACAGTATGCAAAATAATGTGTTTCCATGAGAAAATGTTCATGTTGCACATAATCTAGTTTATCATTGTATCTTCACTGATATTTCACTATGTGCATGGAAATAATATGTCTTATTGCTTGAACTCTTGTCAAAGTTTAGGTTAACCTACAATAATAATAGAAATTTAGAATGAAGGTCCTCTTAGTTGACTGCTGTACTGAGGCCTGATTTTCTTCACACATGAATGTAACTCCATTGAGGTAAACAGATGCCTGATCTTTAATTTCTCAGAAAAGATTGGCAACCATCTGCATGGATTTTACAGTTACTTGTTTGTTAGTGAAATACGCTTGTTTTATAAGACCATCCCACTTGGACAGAGAAGTGTTTGAGACCTCTCTAGTATTTATGCATGTGATGCAGTAGCACATAGGGAATTGGAGGGAGCTTGGGCACTGACACTGTGTGTCAGGAAACAAATGAGAAATAAGGTCACATAAGAGCTGCCGTTCAGTGAAGAGATTCTTTTGGAATGAATTGCAGAAGGCATATTCTAGTTTATTATTTGGAAGTGGGGGCGTCAGCTACTCTGAAATATCTTGCATGGTCTGATGAACCAACCCGCTACCTTCTTGTGCCAGGTGTTACATATTACCCATAACACCAAAAGCAGCAGCTTTGTGTTTCTGACTCCGTAATCCACCTACTTTTTTGGAGCTTTGTGGTGATGATGTTATATTGCTGTGGTACTTCCAGATTCTAGTACAATGTGTGTAATGTTTATCATATACTGTGCAATTTTTTTGGAGTTCATAGGACAGTAAGAGGAGGCTTTGAATTCTGAAGGGTCTGTCTTCCTAACTTCAGATTTGTTTCCAAGGGCTGGAATGCTAGGAATACAGGAATCGATGGCCACATCTAGACAAGACACTGACTGCACAGTTGTTACTGCACGGTCGCTTACTACTTGTATAAGCAAGTGCTGAATGACTGAGCAGTAACCCGGGTTACTGTGCAGTATAGCCAACAAATGTCTTTTTTGTGATGCTATTGTGCAGTAGCCTAATATTACTGCGCAGTAACATTGCATCACGGTTTTTGCCATGTGATGCTACTACGCAATAGTATCGGGCTACTGTGCAGTCAGTATGTCATGTAGACATGGCCAATGTAGAACAAAAGAGAAGGGAAACAAGGAAGATGGTTGAAGATTTAGCTTTGCCATCACTTTCAATGGCAAAATGAAATGAATTCATTTCGCCATTCATTCCATTCATTCATTTCCATTCATTCATCTGCAATTCATTCCACTACTTTCCGTAGTGCTGTCCAGTCTTTGTGGAACGTAGGAAACCCTACTTGCACAAAAATCACAAACTAAGGAAGAAGCAATCATAGCCTACAGGTTTATAATCTAATTTGGTCAGTGGTGTAACAAGGCTGGGGGAGCGGGGTGGTAATAGGGGCAACCACACTGGAACCAATTTGGGAGAAGGGCGAGTGCAAAAAAAAAAGTGGCTGCTGCTGATTGTAAACCAGATGTCTCCACTTCCACTTTCCCCAGGCACCGGCCATGTCTCTACACTGTTGCAATAAGCATCGTAAAATTGAAACAAAAAAGCTAGTTAAGATATTCTCTTTCCTGCCTCCAGACAAAATAATGGAGAAGAGAGGATGAATAAAGCTCCCCCCACCCCAACTTTATCTGTTTTTTTCTTTCCTCTTTCTCCCATATTGTATTTGCTAAATGGTGAATCTTCATAACTCAGGGTTTTGTTATTCATATTTTAATTTTTTTCATGCTTTAAATTGTACGGGCTCAGGGGGGAAAAAGCAACGCTAAGTTGCAATTCCAAGTAATTTCAGAATGGAAGTGCTGAGTTTTTATGTTAAAGTTATTAATTTTGGTAGAAATTGATAATTTATCCAAGGAGCTAAATTAGAATAAGTTGACATGCATCATCAGCTGCATGTTCCATTCATGTTCTGGAAAGTTGTTTCATTCATTTTTAAACAATATTTGCATACTATATGAGGAAAGGTGATTCTGATGGCAGTAGTAGTTCAAGCAACTCCTTTGTTGAGATGTTATTGGATGCCTTGTGACAACAGAAAAGCATCACAGAAGGTTCATTCTCTTCTACCGCTGAACAAGATGCCTTTTTTAGATAATAAGAAAGATGTTCTTCTACCTAACCAATTCCTTCCCTCTTTCTGCTTTGCTGTAGAAATTACCTGAGAATCCTTTCCCATCCAACTGTCTGGATTCACACTCTTGTTCTGAAGGAACAGTACACATTCTGCTATCTATTTATATAGGAGAAAAGACACTTAAGGGCAACCACAAGGGCTATGAAAGAGTAACTCCATCTAATTTGGAATCAACATCTGCAACTCTGTCCTGAAGACAAGAGCCCATGCTCACTTAAAAGCTTGAACCAAGCTCACTTTTAAAAAATACAATTGAAGAAGGTGGTGGTGATGATGATGCATCAAGCCCCTCAGGAACATTATCAGAGAACCACCCAGTTTCTGAATCCCATTTGACCTTAGGCATGAGTTAAGTGCTAGGTTGCTCAGCCCTGTTAAGTGTGCAGAAGTTCTAGGCATGTCTAGAGATGCAGTTCTCAGAGCCTGGGGAACTTCAGAGTAAAAAACCCTGGTACCTCCAGAGTTAGGCATTAAGTGATTGGGGGTTTTCAGGATCATAGTTGTGAAATCTGTCAAGAATTTAGGCACTTAAGTCTTGACCTAAATGCACAGAAGGATAATGAGGAGTCTGAGTATTCATCATTAATTTATATTTACTGGTGAAGTTATTCTACATGTTACAGCAATTCATTTTACTGCTATTTTTAATTCTTAACTCCCATCCTTTCCTTCTATATCAAGCAAATAAAAACATAGCCAAATTGTATTTATGGAAGAGAAGACATACTGGCCCACTAGCATCATGTCATGTTGGCTTTAAATGAAGGGTGGAGAGGGAACCAGTCTTATTTGAGCTATTTAGATGGAGTATTGTTGTGTCAACACTTCGTAATATTTCTTGATGATATCATGCTAGCTTGAAGAGTACTTAGCAGTTTTTAATTATCAACTGGTGGGCACTCCGCTGTTTGAAAGGTGAAAATCTATTTAAAATGTGTAGTGTATGCTCAGTGTAATTATTAAATGCAACTGCTAGCTACTAAGAAGTACTTTGGGGAGTATAGGTGTGAGCAACTAGCTTGAATGTGGTGCTTTGCAAGACTGTGGCTTCAACAATTTAGTATTCAAACTGCAAAATGTCAATTTACTATTTTTTAATTATATGAAAGGAGTTTGACAGGAAGCTTAACATTTGATGTTTGTACCTCCGTGGCAGTGTTGTTACCCATTTAAATGTTCAGCTTGACAGAGGAACTCCCAGCATAACCTTAGCTTTGGTAAATTATGGTGTCATTTAGTTTTAAAAAATAGCTGTGAATGCTTGTCATAATAAAATGAAAATGTTAACTATTGAAGCTTATATTACTGATAAGTTGCACATTACATTCTTGAAATAAACACATGTTGAATGTGACACAGTTCAAAGTAAAATATATACTATTACTGTTAAATTACATCATCTATCAAGTCAGAGACTTCACATATGAGATGAGCCCCTGCACAGCTGAAATCAAATCTAATATTTCATATTACCTCTATCAATAACATGTCCTACACTGATGATACTAAGAGTATATTGCAGTACAGTAGCCTGTGGCGGAGCATCTCAGGCCTTTGAGCCTGGGCTCTACCCTGAAATATTTAACTGAAGTGTTTGAAATGGCCCCATCACTAAGGAGAGAAAGTATGAAGTGCTGTCCCCTGAAGCACTTCACACTAGTTTTTCTGCAGCTCCATCCCTGAATATGGTGCGCACTGAGAATGCTCCAAGGTTGCATCCTTGTTGAGTTCCCCACTGGAATGTGTGTCATCTCACAGAAGAGAGAGGAGATTAGGTCTGCCTGAGTCATTACTTGCTTTCCTGCTGGGCTGTGGTAGTCCCAAGGAGACGGAATGGTTGCTCAGCTGTTAGTCCCTTGGTCTGACAGCCACCAGCAGTAGGATGGCATTTTTCCAAAAACAGCCCCTCAGATAGCTCAGGGGAGCTATAAAAGGGAAGCTGAGAACCAGCAAGTTAGAGCTCCCCGGTTTCTCTGCCTTATCAAAATATAGAGTTGCCCAGGCTTCTTAAAGTTTCTTTAGCCACCAGCAGTCCTCTAGAGGCATATATCAGTTGGGGCAGTAAACTCCAGCCACTCTCCTTACCCATCTCCTCTACACCTTTAGGTAACAGGGAGGGGGAGGAATGCTTGCAGTTACTGTCACATAATAGAAAAATCTCTGCAAAAGAACAAAGAATCTAACCCTAAGTGTTGATTAGGATCCCTTGATCTCTTTGAAACAGTGTATTTGCTATTTGGATTGTGAAAGTTGGGTCCAACTAGTGCAATATAAACTAAAGTATGGAAGCAACCAAATACCATACTTAATACGTTGGATTTGATATACGTAATTGATATTGGCACTGTGAGCAAAAGCTATATTTAATTAATGAGATGTCACTAGGAAATAAAGCTTTGTAGTGAGGAATTATGTTGATTAATCTAGTGTTCTGGCATACAACCCATAATTGCAAATTGGTTTCTTGATTTAACTGGTCCTGGTCCTATGCATAAAAGATTATCCGTATGAACAAAAGTTTTATGGTCAGACATTTATTTATTTTTAAACAAAGTATTTGTGAAAAATTAGGGGCCAATCCTATAAAATACGAATCATCCTTACCTTGCTTTTGTTTCAGTTCCAGTGGAAGGCACCCCAACCTCTAGAATATTCTGCTTAATTTTGTTACAAAATAGAATGCTACTCTGAGTAAAATCCCCAAGTAATTCGATTTCCTAAGCTGAATTAGTAACAGGTTTTCAAAGTAGGCAAAGAGGATGAATGTCTTGGGAAACAGAATTAAACAAATAAATAAAAATGAAGATTTTGCTGTGTTTACCTAGTGCTCTGTCACTTTGGCAGTAGAAGCTAAGGGCTTGTCCACAAGAGAAATTGCACCAGTTAAATTTAAGGTGGGATTTTACATGGACTTAGTATTCAACGTGGCCTTTAGTCTTGTTTAACTCTTATTTGAGTTAAACCAAGCTTCTTTCGATCTGCCCTTTGTCAGTTAGTACAGGTTTAGACTATCTCAAAACAAGCCACTCTTACTGAAATAAGAATTTGTGTAGGAATTTGAACTAAATCAGTTTACAAAACAGTACAATTTGATGTATTGACAAGACCTAAACCCAGCTGATATAATAATTCATGTCATGGAGAAATGATCTGTACTTTCAGGTACAGAAAAGTCCATGGTTAAGTAGTTAATGATGCTAATTATTTACATTATTTTTTCTAATAGCTTCATAAAATGCTAGGGAAACAATGAACTTGATGTTATAAACATTTGCATGTCATTATGAAAAAAATGAGTTATCTTTTTATCACCAATGTTAGCAATTCTGGAGTTGGCATTTCATATCGCTTTGCTTCGATTTGTTAAACATGTTAATAAAATATGTGTAAGCAACGTTAATGTGAAATACACTAATTCTGACTGTCCTCTTATTAGAGACCTCAATCCTGTGAGGTACCAAGCATCTTCATGAAGGTGCTCAGCAGCTCATAAATTGGGTATTTTTCTTGTTATTAATCTGGAATCAATCCACTCAAATCCATATCTATACTTTGGTGCAAAACATAGGAAACATTAGAAAAAAAAAACAGTCACAGATTAAGATCTCTTATATGTAGAAAGAAATGTAAATAAATATTGTTCACAGAATATTTTTAAAGTATTCTGAATTTTGAATACTCTCTTGAGAATAAAAAATAATTCCAAAATAAACATTAAACTATTATAAAGACATTCTAAGATAGCCAAGATTACAACAATGAAATAGATAACTAATATCAACACCCTCTTCTTAAGTTTTGTTCCTAGTATTAAGGTGTGCTCATGTTAACATTGTTTTCTGTCAAGGATACTGCAGAAGTACTGGCATTTCATAGGTCCGTGGTTAGAGGATTTTGTTCTGTTGCTGTGGATAAAACCAGTTGCCAAATTTGGGATCAAGAAGAAATTTTTCCCCAGGTCAGATTGGCAGGACACTGGAAGTGTTTTGCCTTCCTCTGTAGCACAGGGCATGGTCCTCTTTCTGAATCCTATGAGCATGTATTAATCCAATATTTCTGTGCCATTGCAGAAGTGAGTTTCTTTCAAGGGAATGACAGTAGTGAATCTTGAATTTAGTCCCTGTTCTTCAGTGAGATTTCTCAAGATAATCTTTAAAATATGGGTGTTCACCTGCTTCTGCTCACAGTACTCCCATCATATATGTTTTAAGAGTACAGACCTTCACCTTATGAATACCAGCAGTAATGAGCTATATGTATTGTTTAACAAGCTTTCTCTAAAGACCTACTTGTTTCAGGGGAATTAATTTATCCAGCAAATTAACCTCTGTTTTAAAATTAATGTTCCACTTTGTCAATATAAAACAATGTCCCTAATTCTTAGCTCAAAGCCCTTATTTAATCTGAGAGCTGAATTTACTGTTTCCCTTCTGCCTGCAAATTTACCGTATCTTGATTGCCTATAATTCTTAGACTTTTGCCTTTAACTTCTTAGCTATTTCTGCTGCCTTTCACTCAGTTTGACTGATTGTCTTCTGACAGATTGCTGACTGTGACTGACCAAATGGAACTCCGGTACAAAAAGAAATTTCTAAACCTTCAAACTTTATATAGTGTAGGCTCATTTGCAATTAAAACATTCTTACTATTTTTAAGGCAATACACTTGGGTCAATTTAAAGCATTTAGTTTTATTTGCATGTTGTAAATGTGTCTGACTTGTTACTTGTTCAGCAAAGAAATCAAAGCATTAGTATATGATCTACAGTTTCTTAAGGGTACTTTCAGTAAGTCTTTGTAGATTCTGCTGGAATAAAGCAAGCCAAGCAAGAAATGGTTTCTTTTTTCTTTCAGTTTATGACAAAGATGGCATAGCTCTTCCTCAGGAGTTCCATGGCTCTTTGATTAGATCACCATTATGCCATGAGTATATATCTGTATCCTGTTAATTTTAGGCTCAGAAAACCAATGGATCCAAAAATGCATACAGAGTAACTGAGTTTTGAGATGCTTGAGGTGATGGATCCATCCACAGAAATTCACGTTTTGCATAAATCTCTTCAGTAAATTGAAACTCAGAAAGGAATCCTATAAAAGATGAAAACTTGTTCATAGGACTAGGGAATAGAATTGCATGGATATGCAGGGAGAAAATTAGGAAGGCCAAGGCATGATTTGAGAGACAGCTGGTGAGGGACATAAAAGACAATGAAAAGGGATTCTACAAGTATGTCAAGAGGAAGAGGAAGACTAGAGAAGCCACAGGTCCATTGTGGTATTCACAGGGCAGTATAGTTACAAATGATGCAGAAATGATTGAACTATTTCAGGACTTTTCTACTTCAGTCTTCACAAATAGGGGCAGTTACCAGATGATGTGTGCACTTAGCAACAAAGATAGGGAAGGAAACAAACAGCCAAAAGTAGCAGAACAGGTTAGGGATTACTTGGAAATACTAGATGCTTTCAGATGAGCCGGGCTAGATGGAATGCAGCCTTGGGTATTGAAGAAATTGGCTTAGGTAATTTCAGAGCCATTGGCTATCCTTTTTGAGAGATTGTGGGGAAGTGAGATGTCAAATAACTGGAAAAGGGCAAATATAGTGTCCATTATTAAGACAGGGAAGAAGGAGCATCCTGGGAAGTACATACCAGTCAGCCTGACTTTGATATCTGGAAAGATAATGGAGCAGGTGCTCAAGAATGCTACTGCATGGATTAACTGAGAGTAAGTAATGCCTAACCAAACCTGATTTCCTTCCATGATAAGGTGACAGACCCTGTGGATGGGGGAAAGAGCCATGGATGCGATGTACCTTGACTTTAGCAAGGCTTTTGCTATTGTTTCTCATGACATTATCATCAATAAGCTAAGGAGATGCAGACTAGACCAGGGGTGGGCAAAATAAGGCCCATGGGCCTGATCTAGCATGCCAACTGATTGCATCTGGCCCGCAGGTAGGCACCCAACAATTAATTGTAGCCAGCCCCATGGTGGCTGCCTCTGCTGTGCTCTGCACAAGTCTGAGTCCCACCCACTCCTGCCTGGGGCAGCGCATGCTGCACTCCCAGCCTCCCCCACCAGAGGGCCCCAGCCCTGGCCAGCAGGTACACCTTCTGAGCAGGGCTGCTGCTGGTGCTGCTGCAGCTGCCTAGGAAACTTACGGGTTCCCCTGGCCTCCAGCGACTCCTCCTCCTGTCCCTGCTACAGTACTCTGGGCAACAGGCAAGGAGGGGAAGCTGCAGAGAGTTGAGGAGAGTGGGGTGGGCTCTGCTTGCAGCTCTCTTTGGTCCTGCTCATACATGGCTGGGCAGGAGAGCATGGGGGTGGGGAGGGGCTGTGAAGGAGCTTGGCTGTTCACAAAGCCCTGCTGGCCAGGCACGGGATAGGCAGGTGGGGTGGGAGCAGCAGCAGGAGCCATCATGAGCTTGGTGCAGCCCTGCCAGGCAGGCATGTGGGATGGAAGCAGCAGGAGCCAGAGCAGGCTTGACTACAGGCCCCACGGGGCAGGTGTGGGACAGAGACCAAGAGAGCCGGCGGTGCCAAGCTTAGCTTCACAACATACCCACACACATCCCACACCCCTTCCCCCCACACCACCTCCACCCCCAAACCCACACAGACCTCCCATACACCCTACCCACACACAAACCCCACACCACAACCACACACACAACCCACACACATCCCCAGGGCTGTCCCTGGGGGGCACAATCAGGGTGACTGTCCCAGGCTCCACACTTTGGGGGGCCCCACAGAGCCAGGCAGAGTGGCCGTGGCAACTCTGTGCTGCTGCCAGCTTCACGTCTTGCTGCTCGGCCCATCCCCACTTCCGCCCGCTGCCGAATCTGCTGCCAGCTTCCTTGCCTCCAGGGACGAGGCCCCGCAGAGGCTGATTTGCCATGGGTTCTGCACCCTGCTCGGATCGTCTCTGCACACATCCACACGTATACCCCCCCCGCAAACATATCCCCCCCCCCACAAACCTATATCCCCCCTACACACTCACCCACACCCTGTCACACAGCCATACCCCCCACCATACCCACACACACATCCAACACTGTTCCATATACCCCATACCCCCATGCACCCACACCCCCCACACTCCCCCACATCCCATACCCACACATCCAAACACCCCTCCTACACTCCCACACATCCCAGCTGCACCATACCTATCCCATAACCATATATTTCCCCAACCACACACACACACACCCCCACAAACACCCCCTACCCCTCCACACACATAATATACAAGCTACTCCCCTTCCAAAAGGAGTACTTCCTGGGCAAAGGAAGAGACTTCCAGTGGCAGGGGTCAGGAGTTTAGGTGGGGCATGACTTCTGCACAAGATGATGACCAAGAGGCGGGGCACTTGTCAAGTGGTGGGGCCACCCTTGCAGACCTCGACGCCTCACCAAAACTCATTAACAGGCCTGATAGCCAAAATAATTGCCCACCCCTGGATTAGACAAAAGTAATGTAAGGTGGATACATAACTGGTTGAATCATTGTACTCAACAAGTGGCCTTCATTGGCTCAAAGTTTTCTTGGGAGAACGTATCAATTGGAATCCCCCAGGTGTCTTCCCTGAGTCCAGTAGTGTTTAATATCTTCATTAAGGATTGGATAATGGAATTGAGTGCAGGCTTAGCAGATTTGCAGACAATACCTTGTTGAGTGGAACTGCAGATAATCTGGAATACTCAACGTAGGGTACAGAATAACCTGGGTAGATTGGAGAAATGGCCTGCAATCAATGAAATGAGATTTAGCAAGCACAAGTACAAAGTCTTGCACTTGGGATGGAATAATTGCATGCACAAATACAGACTTGGAAATGACTGGCTAGGCTGAAATATTGCAGAGATTGACGTGGGGATGTAGTAGACGAAGCTGAATATGAACCACCAGTGTTCCCTTGTTGCAAAAAAAAAGCCAACAGCATACTGGATTGTATTAAGAGGACCATCACTTGCAAATGGAGGGAAGTGATTCTTCTGTTTCTTATGAGGCCTGACCTCATGCAATGAAGATTACCACTGATGAGGCCTCACCTCGAGTACTATCTTTGGTTTTGGGCCCCACACTTCAAGAGGGAATTAGATGGATTGGAAAGAGTCCAGTGCAGAGAAGTAAAAATGTTTAGTGGCCTGGGAGGCAAGACTTATGAGGAAAGGACAAAAGGTTATTTAATCAGAAGATAAGACTGAGGGGGGATTATATAAGAGTCTTCAAATACCTGAAGGGCAATTGCAGAGAGGGTGGAGAGAACTAGAAACAATGGTCTCAATCTTCAGCTGGGGAAATTGAGGTTGGAGAGTAGAACTGTCTGACTATGAGAGTGGTGAAGCATTGGAATGGGCTACCTAGAGAAACTGTACTTTCCATCCTTGAAAGTTTTAAAGAGCAGGTTAGACAGACAGTTGGCTGGGATGCTTTAATCAGGGATGCTCCTGCCTTGAGAAGGATGCTGGACTGGATGGCCTTGGGAGGTCCCCTCCAGCACTGCTTTCTTATCATCTTATGAAACTACTTACCTAGAGACAAAAAATAAAGATCTCACACAAGGTTGGCACTGAAATCCTTGGAAAAGGTTAACTGTATGTTTTCTCAGTAATGCATATAGTAAAAAAACCTTTATTCTTCAGCTCATAACTTCTCCTTCTGTATTTTGATATTTAGCAACTTAACTTTTAATATCATCTTTGATACTCAAAATTGGGGTAAATGCATAAAGTTTAATTTAGTTGATATATAAAATATTTTCCTCCTAAAAAACATAATGTAAATCTTCAATTTTTATGTCCAGTTCTACCTGTTTTCCAGAAAGTCACTTCACCACTCTCTCCCTCTCCATGGTTTATTTATGTTTTTCAAGAAGAGGGTCTGTCACTCTATATTTTGACAGTGTCCAATGCATTGGGACCCCAATATTGGGTAGGGTTTCTAATCCATAATTTAATATTAATAATTACATTTGACTTGCAATGACATCTGAAAAGCTGTTTTGGTTGTGCGGAAAAGCATGCCAGTGATAGTTTAAGCTTGCAGACTGAGCAGATGCCCATTAAAAAGTTACATATGGACTTAGACTTTTTAAGTAATGAAAGTTTAAGATGAAGTTCCCAGTCAAGAGATCATAATGTCATCTAATAGGCATGTAACAAAATACTCAACCAGGTTAAAATCCATTCAAACACAAAGACATCATTTTAAAAAATAATTATGTGCATTTTCTCTCTCATTGCCAAATATTCTTCTTTACTTGCACCGTAAGCTGCAACCCCAAGTATGTATGACATATAGAGCTAGGTCAGATGCAGAAGTAGGAAAGGAATTGTGAAGGGGTGAGGGGGCACCTGTCATTAAGGAACTTATCAGAGTAGATATGATTCTGAGTAAATGAATTATAAAAATAGAATAATTATAATAAGCTATTCTCTGCTGGGTGGAACAGCTGAGTTAGAAAATGTATATTTGATTTTTTTGACCATTTAATAGGAGAAGATAGGAAAAAATATATATATAATTTGTCATAGTTAGAGTTGTTGTAGTATGGAGTCTTACACTTTGCCACAATTTAAATTAATCTTGCTAATTATATTTAATTCTGTGACTTTTTCACTTGCATAAACTCTGTTATATTTCTAGTCATACAAAGGTGTGGATGTTAAAAGTAAAAATTGTCTGCAAATTAAATTCACAGAACATAAACTTATAACTTGTTACAGTCACCTTAGTGCTGCCTCAGGGTTTGAAATATGATTCATTAGGCTAAACTTTTTATATCTTTTGTAATGAATGCTACCTAATGAGTTACGTTTAATTTTTCATTTTAAATACACGCTGTGTTAAATTCTGTGCAGTTCTAATGGATTCAGCTCCATTCAAATTCATGAAATTGCATTGCTTTGCATCTCCAGAGAATTTGGCCCTTACTTCAGAATATCTGTGTACAGGATAAAGAATGCACAATGCACATAGGGTCTAATTCTTCCTTCAGATACAGTATATTGAACTCAATGAAGTTGTGCACATATACTGTTATGAGAGCAGAATTAGATGCTACAGTTTTCACTGAAAGACTGCTTTCATTCAGAGCAAGAGTGGTTTCTCTCTCATTGCTGGAACAGGACTTACTGAAAGGCCAAAGAACAGCATCTCTTTAAATTTTTGCAAACCCATTTTTTCAAATACTTGGAGCAGGAGTATTAAACATGAGTTAACTGTCACTGTGTAAAATTTTAATAATTTATTGATATAAATAATTCTTCAGGTATTATATTGGACTGTAGTTTACTAAATAAACAGACTATATCACAGATTATTTTCCTACTACATACCCATTACCCTTATATAGGGTCATGCCCTCCCATAAGTTCCACGACATGGTTGTGAGAAAAATAATAGATAAGTCAATTTGATGGTTTATACAAAATGTATTCTTTTTCCAGAAATGCCGACAAAAGAATTCTGCAGTGTACATATAATATGTGCGTTGTTCCAAATGAAGAGTGATAGACCTCTGTTATTACTTCTCTGTTCCAGTAAGACTTTTTTGTCTCAAGTTAGAATAGGTCTTGCAGAAAATATTCAACTTTTAGGTGGATTCTACTGCTCAGCAGTCCCTGCAGCTGTATGAACTAGACTGGTTTAGGAGTCATGTACCTAGGCACCCATCTTTCAGAAAGAAATAATTATGCTCCATAGGCTGTCCTGGTTTTTAGTTTATTTTTTAGATGCCATTCAAGGTGCTCATTGTTAAACCTATAAATCTCTCAGTATTTTGGGTTTTGGCATCCAAGGACTCGGTGTTTGTGCCTGAAAGCTTGCAAAGAACAATTTTCCCAACTATTTAGTTGGTCTAATAAAAAATACCACATTTACTTAAAGAACCTCGTCTGCCTATGTCTTTAGACCACCCGGCTACAACCAATTCCTCCAAAACACAGTAGCATAACACTAGTGCATCTTGCTCAGTATATGAAACCAGGTGTAAGCAGAACATTAACCATACTTGCCAGGACAAGAGCTGTGAAGATGGAAAAGCCAGACCTTGGATATGTTTTGTGAAAAGAGTACTAGAGAGAATATTGAACTGAAAAAGAGGCTCAGTTGATGTGCATGAGTAACAGGTAAAATGGTTGACATTGTCTACAACAGTTGAGAAAGAATGGAGCTGCCTGGAGGGAGAGTTTTGTTTTAGACATGCTGAATATAAGCTAAAGACTAAATAAAATAAAAGCTTTGTTATCCAGCATGAGTGGGGTAAGGGGGGTGCTGGTTATATAAAAATTTTGGTTACCTGAGGGTAGGTGGTTTTTGGCTGGGGGGGGGGGGGGGGGGGCGGGCACGTGGGGGGGGGGGAGGACAGGGGGGGGGGGGGGGGGCGGG
>NW_005842005.1:2512900-2517045 GCF_000455745.1 Alligator sinensis
GTGGGGGGGGGGGGGGGGGGGGGGGGGCGGTCATGTGGAGTGGTGGCAGCACAGGGTGGCGGGTGGTGGCAGTGGCGGCAAACTTTCCCTGCTGCATGTAAGTTTCTTTCCATGTTGCAGCCGGCCATCTGGCCAAAAATTCCAGTTAATAGAGTGTTCTGGTTACTTAAATGCCGGTTTAAACAGCTTTTAATGTACCTATGAAATGTCAGAGAGCCAGGTCAGAATTTTGGTTTGGAGGGTGGAGCACATATCTGGAATAAAGAGATGGATCTGTGACTCAACAGTAATGAGGTTGGCTGGTGAACGGTTCTTTTTGTCAGGAAATTGCATAATCTACAACATTCAAACAGGCCATTTTAGATAAAAATGGTGTGTCTAAATCTGTGCTGTAGGATTGGACCCTTAGACACAAATCCTGTAATAGGGTTGTTACAGGACACTTGTACATGTGGGGGAACCCATTTATTTGTAAGCGTTATGAATAAGTGTATAGGTCTACCCATGCTAATCAAATTACAGGTTGGGACCCTTAGTAGAAGCATTTATTTAATATTAAATCTAAATACTTGATCAGGAATTTATTGTCGTCTGTGTGTAGCACACTGGTGGTTAAAAAATCAATATGCATAAATGAATGATGGATTTAAAATGAATCTTGGTTTTGGAGGTATAAAGGGAACTTTGCATGATAGACTGCATGGAATTCATTTTATTGAATGCAATAGTTTGGTTAAATATTTCATACGAAGAAGGATTCCTTGACAAATGCCATTAAGATTTTTAGTAGTTGAGCAAATAATTAATATTGCTGGATGATTTTTTTTTTCAAATTATAGGTATTTAGTGTAACAACATTGTTTTACACTCCAGCAGCTTAAGGGATTCCCTCCCCTAGATTTGGTATTAATAGTTACCATGATCAAACTATGGCTATGGAAACATTCATTAAAAACTTTGATATCTAAATACTTTTTAGAGGTTTAATCCAACTTGTGCTAGAAATCTTGTTTCTGCAATGCATTTGTTGAAGTCAGTTTTCATATTAGCGGGGTACAATGAGCACTCAAGAGAAGGTATTATATCATGAAATTTATTTCTTTATAATTAAATACAATTACATTACGCGTACTATATAGAAAAGCATCTTTTTAATCCACTGGACCTGACAGAACGCATTTTCTTTGTGCCAGACTATAGTAAACACCACTTTATGTTGATTAGAAAATGTATCTTCTGTAAACACAAGATATGTAGTTCCACTGGGGTGTTTTCTGAGTAAATAATCAACTACAAAGTGTTGAGAATATTACTTTACAATATTCATCAAAATAATGTTTTCTTTTAAAGTGGAACGTGATGGTAGAGGGTGGTACAGTGCATTTATTTCAGTGAATTAAGGAAGTCATAACTTATGTAGGAGCCAAATCATAATAGTGTAGGAGCCAAGAACCAATTATCAGCTAAGCCTACATAGATATTCAGATACTCACAAATCCTAAGTGGTATTTTAATGTTCATTAAAGGTATGAATTTTTAACCTGCTTGCAATAATTACTTAAACAATAACTAATAAAAAGAATTCCAAAGTCTACTATGTTTTTAATTCACAGTGTAATAATTTGGGGAGGCCACACTCATGAATCATAAGCACGTAATGTCAAGTAGCCACAAAACAAAATACATTTTTTTTAAAACTATAGATGGTTGATAATGTACAAAACACTCAATGGGATCCTGGTGACTATTTATTTGAGCAAGGGGGTGACAGAGGTATATTATGTTGTTGTTGCTGAACCACTTAAATAATTTATTATTTAGATATTTAAAGATGCTTTAAAGGATGTTGTAATCCTCTTTTGAAAGGTTATCTACTGTATTAGTACAAAGCAGTAGTATTTTATGCATTTATAGGTTTTTATAGTAGCAAATTATATATATATATGTGTGTGTGTATATATATATATATATATGCGTGTGTGTGTTTGTGTGTGTGTGTGTGTGTGTATATTTGCATCTATATACACACACCAATACCAGTAGTTTGGTATGTCCTCTGCCTGGGGTAATTTTTGATTTAGGGCAAACACACATACATGTCTGTAAGTGAAAATGAGAGCAAGTCCTGTGTTGATGACTCATATACAGTTGAGTTCAACCTCTCTATGTTTAGGAAAGTCACTAATATTTATGGAAGGGGAAGAGATCTCAGAACATGTGAGCAGAAAATATTATATATATGTCATGTATTGTCTCAAAGATGCAAGACTATTGAAACTTGGGTGGTAGAAAGCATTGGTGATAGGATTTGCTTAGTTAAAGAGAGGAAGAAATTCTTTCCTACCCAGATAGGGCAGCAGATTGCTATTTGATTTGTGCCATACAACATTATATTTTGGCTCAGGCAAGTCTGAAGTTTTCCTGAAAACTTTTCGCTTTTGTGGGTTAAATCTAGTTCTTTATGATATTTAAACAAGTGTTACAAAGAATCATAATAATTCCATTGCCAAATTCTCTCTCCCAATAAATAATTTGGCTCGATACTGAAGACGAATACATGTTCCTGGCTCCAATTTTACAAATGCTTATACTGTAGGAGTAAAGTGAAGAGGTTTTATGATACTAGTCTATCTTATATACATTTTTACACAAGGTGGAAGTGTCAAAAAGTGCAGTCTTATGACCAGTTGAGAATCCATCACACCATTAAAATTGTCATCCAAAATAACAATGGGAGTCTCCCACATTAATTACTGCAGCTGTCAACTAATTTATAAAATTGTTCCCTCTTGCATGTTAATTAAAGTAATCAGTTGATAATAAAGAGAACCACTCATGAGCAAATAGCCAGTGTTTAGCAATATTATCAGTATTCAAGAAAGTATTATTTTATCCTTTTATACAAGTAAATACAGTGTAATAAAAGCCTGATTCTATCATTCGATTTCTGTTTTAGGTATCTGATAAGTTTTAAGAAGGTCTTTTATAAAAAAACATGCAGGTTTTGTGTGTAAAAGTCACTGAAGATGTCATCTAAAATTCACTGAAATCACTATAAATATTCCTGTTGGCTTCACAGGTCTGGACCAAAGCCAAAGTAACTGTGGCTTGAATAAAGTTCTTATTGCTTTAGACAGCACATTTTTTATATAGAACATTTTCCTTTCTGTACTATTTTATCATATACTTCTGTTTTCTCTTCAAATTTTTCTTCTAGCATTGCGACTTAAACCACACATGGTTTTTGGGGGGAAAATAGGTCAACATAATTGGAGAACTTTGTACACACTGTTTCCAGTTTATTGAACTGATGTGGTTCAGTGTTGCTATCCTAAAGATTAATCTGTAAAAAGGTATGTTATACCTATCAGTATTCACCTGTCTTTAATGAAAGGTTGATGTTTTGTAGCCATTGCTGGAACCATTTTCATTTGTCAAGGAGTTCTTTATGTAGTATACAGTTATTAAAACCACTAATTGGCATGACAGCTCAACTAAATGTAACCCAGTTTCATAAATAATTTATTTATAATCTATCCAATGTAGCATTTGTTTTAAAGGGAGACAGGAATTTTTTTGTGGTGATATCTTTTATTTCACCAACATGGCTGGAATAAAGTTTGACAGGCTTTGGAATGCAAGACATTCTTCATCAGGTCTGACGAGGGAAGCAAGCACAGTGAAAGTAAAGAGCCAAGAGTTAGTAGGCAACCTCTGGATCAAAGCTGCTTCATGTTGAGCTTCACCCGTTTCCAGATGTTCCCTCCAGATTGGATGGGATTCTGTGCGCTCCTTCCAGCATTCTATGTTGATACTAAATGATGTCATAAAATTTGTGCATGCATCATGGTACCTCCATAGAGGGTGACCCGGCTTTCCAGAGCTGTCTTTAATATTGTTATACAAAATATTCTTGAAGATACGATCTCCTCCCATTCTCGTGATGTGGCTGATCTATTGCAGCCTCCTCTGATTTTTAGTGTTTTTGAAGTGTGTCAGTCCTTCACACTCCTGTACCTCTGTGCTTGGTATTCTGCCTTCCCATTTTATTTTCAGGCTCTTGAGCAGAAATTTCATGTGGAAGCTGTTCAGTCTCTTGATACGCCTAGCATATGTAGTCCACATTTCTGAACCATAAAGCAGGA
>NW_005842005.1:2517055-2538137 GCF_000455745.1 Alligator sinensis
GTCTTGTAGATTCATATCTTCACTTTAGCTGATGGTTTACTATTATTCCATGCATGTTTCTGTAATAGCCCAAGATTCTTAGCTGCAATTCTGTTAGGTCAGTCTGAAGATCAAGGTTCTTCCTGATCTTAGAACCCAAGTAGCAAAAACTGTCAACAACACCAAGATATTTATCCTCCAGAATCATGTCAGGTATTGGTTCTTTCACCCCTTGATAAAAAACCAAGCTATACTCTTGATAAAGAACCATGAGTTTAGCTGTGAAGTCAGAGGAGGGAGGGAGATTTTCAGAGTAGCAGACAAACAGTAGAACAACCATCTGATTACTGAGAAACCAAGACCCTTCAAAAAAGGAGGGGGGTCATTAATACCTGTTGTATGTAGGAAGAAATTCAAGAATCAAGTATTGGTAGTGCAAGAAAAAAATAATATCCATGTTCAATGTTGAAATAAGTTATTTTAAATTAATATATGGGGTCAGTTGATTAAGAAATACAGGTAATGATATTTATTTGTTCTGTATGAATACTAATTTGTAATCTAAAGTCGTCTGAAAGTAGGTGTAAATGACTAATTTATACTAAAAGCTGGACCCTTTTAAGACCCAACTTTATTGTTGCCCTGCTGGTATAGTCAAGTCTAGAAGTAACAGAATCAGGCCCATTAATAATCCCACTAACTTCAGCCTGAGTATAGGCTGCAAGTTTTGTCTATGTTTCTCTTCACATTTATGATATATGCAGTTTCTAAGAGAACTGACCATATAAATTTTAACAGCTGAATTTACAGATGTATAACAAGATTCAAGTTTAAAAATAATTCTCTGATTCAACAAAAACTGTGAATTTCAACACATTGGGCTAATTTCTAACTGGAGACCTGAGTGAAAGGAAGAATTCTTTTTAATAAGTGTTGATGCTTACAACTTATCTCTGATTTTTTATTTTCTAGCCTGCTGCTAGTTAAAATTAAAGTTGCAGTATATCTGGGGGTTTTTTAATTCATAAAACTTCAGAGTGACTGTGCTCAAATGATCTCAGCCTGTTTTTTGTGTTTAGCAATACAGGAAAAACAAAAATGTTGATATATGCATGTGTATTTCAGGTAAATGCCACTTTAACAAGCATTTTGCAACTGTGGCTGAAAAGAAAACATCTTTAGAAATCTATTGAATACTTAAGGGATGCACAAGAAATGAATCATATAAGACAGTCTATTAAAAAAATTAATACTGAATTGACCCATCATAAATAACTGTTAAGTCTACCAGGGATTTAAAGAGAAGAAGAGGGAGGGAGTATAGCCTGCCTAAACTAAATTACTGACTGAAGACACCAGACAAACAAATCTTAGCATCTTCACATAATTCAAACATTTGAAGTGTGAATTAAATCCATTATTAGTTATTTTCACTATTCAAACTTTATTCTGATAAGGTTTTTGGAATGTACCAAGAAATGTCATAGCTCTCCAAGACACCTATGTATCAATGCATATTAAATGGTTTTTATTTGAATTATTCATGTCACTGCTCAAAATACACATGCCTTATCAGCCTCCTTTGGAAATTACTTTAAAATATCATGTGTATTTACTGTACGGGCCAAATTATCCTCTTTAACTTATAACCATCAGTTCAAATAACATTATTAACTTTTCCCTAGCAGGTGCGGCTCGTGAACTCAAACTAGTGAGGCAGTGGAGCATCCCACAGGAGTGGGGGGAGGGAAGGGTTTGCAGCTGGCCAGGAGTGGGGTGGGGTTTGCAGCTTGCTGGGAACTCCGGCCGGCAGCAGGGAGGCTGCAAAACCCCCAGCTCCCAGCCAGCTGCAACCTCCCCTCCCCCCCCGCTGCTAGCCAGCTGCAAACCACTCCCCACTTCCCGTGGGACGATCCACCACACCACCAGAGTGAGTTAACCAGCTGCGCCTGTTCCCCAGTATGCTTAATGGAATTAGTAGTGCACAGTCTTGCTGTCTTTAAGAATGAAGAGAGCGTATCCTTGATATAGCGTAAAATAGGATAGGATAGGATTACATGTGAAAGGTACACTGAAAGAATGTCAAAGTTGCAAGGTCAAATACTCAGAAGTTGAAAATGTCAGAATTAAAGGGGCTATGTATTCTTAATTTAGCCCCCTTGGGAGTAGGCATTAAAATATACCATATTTTCTTATATACATACTACACAGATCTTTTTCCCCTCAAATCAGCCACCCAAAATTGAGGTGCATGTATTAAGCAGGAAAGCAATTTTCTGACCAGGAAAGAAGCACCCTACTTTGATTCCTGCTCCACAGTACAGCAACTGTTGCATTCCTATTTAGGTAGCCAAGAAATTAAGTTGACTTAATGGTTTATTGTTCTTCCCTCCAGAGGTGTTAATGGTCACGTCTTCTTTAATGGTTTTGATGTTACACTAATCATGGTAAATTTTCTTACGGCAATCTTGCTAGCTGCTCCTGGTCTCCCACTTCAAATTTCACAGCCTTAGCAGCTCTTTAGCACTTTTTAAAAACATAGATCCACCTGTGGAGACCACTCTAGCATTAGCTAGCATAATTAAGCAGGAAATGGAGGGTGTGAGCTGAAGATTTGGCTCTGTCCCTGATCTATTCAGTCTTACTCTGGAAAAATCTTTTTCTTCATTTTGCCTTTCATAACCAATTGTGTATTATATTTTGGGGTGTGTTCTGTTCAAAAATATATGGTAGCCCCTAACACTTCCCCATAATTATTTAATGAGTATCTGTTGGAGTATTATTAATTCTTCTAATTCAGTTTGAGTTCCCAGACATTTTATTGCACATCATCTACTACACACAATTCTTAATTTCATAATCTTTTCTTTTTGGAGACTGATACATTAAGACCAAAATTGTCAATCTTTCCTAAAATTTGGGTGCCCAGCTTGAGATGCCAGGGACCTGGTTATTCAGACTATTCATCAACCGTCTAACAATAAATTGAAATTTCAACTCAAGTATTTGGAGTTGCTCAACACAGTCTGGAAATCCAGATCTAAAATATACCAAGTTGGGTACCCAAATACAAGGAACAAACAATTAGTAGTCAGCTGTGAACAGTTTAGTTTAAGTAATAAAGTTAGTTCTCTGAAAGCATTATATGAGTGTTCAGCAGCAGTCAAAAAGGCAAATAGAATGTTAGGAATTATTTAAAAGGGAATTGAAAACAAAACAGGAAACAATGTTATGCCACTGTAGAAATCCATGGTAGCCCATACCTTGAATACTGTATTTGGTTCTGATACCCCATCTAAATCCAGTATCTAACCTTATATTCAAGAAATTTTAGTAGACTTACAAAACATACAGAGAATGGCCGCAAGGAGGGGGTTGCATATGAGAAGGGACTAAATGGGCTTGAATTTTCTAGTTTAGAAAAAAAGATGATTGTGGGGAGGATATGGTAGAGATCTGCAAAAATATGAATGGCATGGAGAAAGTAAATAAGGATTTACTATTTACTGTCATGATGCTAGAAGTTGGGAGACATAAAATGAGATTATTAGGAAGCAGGTTTAAGTAAAAAAACCAAAAGTTGTTTTTCATTCAGCATATAATTTACTCATGGAACTCATTGCCACAAGATATGGTAGAGACTGGTAATTTATCCAGGTGCAAAAGAGCATTGAAAAAAATGGTGCAGAATAGGTTAATCAATGGATATTAGGAATCAGAATTTGTGGTAGGGGTGATATCTTTTATTAGACCAACTAGATTTTTGCAAAAAAAAAATATTTAATTGCAAGCTTTTAGGCACAAACACCCTTCTTCAGGCATAAGGGAAAAGACTGTAAAAGTTCACCTGGGTAGAAATGAAAGATCATATTTCATAGTAGAGTTGAAGGTGTGGTAAAATCTCCTGTTTGGAACAGTTGATTTTACATGCAGATTAGGCTCAGAGAATAGTTGGAATAGTCTGCTTCCCTTGAAGTTGTTTGGTGGTAAGCAGGATGTAGTCATATTTCCTTCTGGTTATGGTGTTTCATATTTCACAGAGGAGTAAGAAGATGGAATGCTCTTCTGGGCAGACATTTCCTATGTGAGGTGTCTCTGGGCTCTGTGATAAGGCAAATTACTTCAAACAAAGGCAAGAGCAGGGTCTCTAGTTTCAGGTGGTCTATCTTACTTCTTCCTTGTAAAATTATGAAGATTTCATTTTAAAAATAAGTTGGTATTAAATATTATATGTAAGGGTGCAACCTATAAATTAGGACTTTCTAGGCCTTAGAATGCTGCAGCTGGGAGAAGCATGGGAGACTTATCATCGGTCTGGATAGGCCCTGCACGCTTCATCTTAATTTATAGTCAGTGTATTGTAGATACAAACTGTAGATTTTAGCTCAAAGGTCCATGTGATTTTACAAATTCAGTGAAGCAGAGGTCCCAAATGCTGCCATTTCTAGTCCTAATTCTAGAGGTCTAGAATATCTCACTATTCTTTAGAAACTTTATGAAATCTTAAAACAACATAGGTGGTCTCAGTTTTTGAAATCTTCGACATAGGCTTGTTGATCAGCATTTATAGTTATATACTTTCACACCAGTTTATAAAGACACTCTAAAACTTTACTGTGGTACAGATACATTTTATTTGCCGGTTCCTCAAACTGTTGTAATGTAATGCTATCAGATCTCTTTAGGGTTGTTGGTTGTAGCTGTGTTGGTCTAAGGTTCTTTGGGTAAATCTTTTATTAGACCAACTAAATAGTTTGGAAATTTGTTCTTTGCAAGCTTTCGGGCACAAACACCCTTCTTTAGGCACAGGGAGAGTTTGTTCTTTCTTTGTGTGCTCTCCTGGGTGGATATCTTATTGGATATCTTATCCTAGGTTACCAATTGCATTGTGTAGTGTGTGAGGGTCTGCTAATGCACTTGTGTATAGACCCACTGTAGTTAGTGGAGTTCCACATGGACAAAGCAATCAATCTAAACACTAAACAATGTAGGATCAAGACCTTAGCCAGAAACTTTAATTTCCCAATAAGAACAAGACATCAGTTATGTTGCTGTCCTGAATCACTTCACCTTGTTGAAGCAGTTAGGTGTGACAGCTGTCTTTACTACTGAACAAAGAACAATCGAATGCCCCTCTGTGAAGTGATAGCTGAAACAAAGGAAAACTCTCTGCAGTAGTTAAGTTCAAGGATGTTTGTAGGGATCTCCGAATGGAGGCGGGACTAAGGGATTGACTTGTTTGTAGTTGCGGGGGGCAGACAAAATCCAGAGAAACATGCAGAGAAGGCAGAAAGGAGGTCAAAGTAGCTAGAGAAACACCAGTGTAATCCTCAGAGAGAGCAGTTTGGGAGGAAAGTACTGGCTAGGAGGTTTGAAATAGCAAATAAACTGGCTCCTGCTGTTTGATTCTTTCTTTGTTTATGGAAATAGGACACTGTATCCATTGTTTTTAAGTAGACAGCACTGTATCAAAGACACCTATGGCATCATCAGTTCCTTCTACTTTAAATAATCCATAACAGTCACTTTAAATAATCCATGACACTCCCCACACTGGCTAATTGCTCAGGTAAAAAGTGGAAACAATATTTAGAACAATGGAAAAAGAATTATCAGCCGCTGTAAAGGAGGGATCTTCCCGCGTTCAATCTGCAACAAAATCAAAACATTTATACATATAAGAGATAAATATTGTTCAGTGTATTTACTGTGACATTATTAATATTTATTATTAAAAAGAAAACAACAATAATGCATCCAAAATAGTCCCTTCTACTTTTGGGGGAAGAACAAAGCTCTCCATTTCATCCCTACTTCTTTCACAATGTTTTATTCTAAAACCTGTTCCCTTTTCCTCTCCACCCCTGACCTACCAGATCTGAATTTTCTTAATGGGTAGAGACTACAAGAGTTAAAGTAGAAAAACAACTAGAAACAGCTTCTGAGAGTTATCACGTTTTCTCTTTGTTGTGATTTCTGCCCCCATAGGTTTTGATATGGTGATCACCACTGAAGAATCTAGGACAAGACACATTATTAAAGTTTTTCAGATATGTTATGGTGAAATGCATCATATTAATCCTAAAATCTGTAAGAAATGTTCCTGTAGAACCAATGCCTTCTTCTTTTCATCTCTTTTGGATTTGTCAAATACAGTTTAGTTCCTGGGGTGAGATTTGTGCAGAAATGAAAGCCATATTTCACATTCAGCATGAAAATTGAAATAGGATTTCAGCTTATACTACCTATCCCAAAAGTATGCCTGCATGGTAGAAGTTGAGTTTTCATACAAAATATCAATGGGACCTATTTAAAATGCATTCATTGGACCACCAGTCAAACTCATATTATTGATCAATATTATCAACATTTTCTTACCACTAGGGATATATAATTTACAGTGACCTGGGGACCTAAAATGGGTCTTAGCCTCTTACATTACTGTTGTTCTTTAAACCTGTGCCACAGCCAAAGTGAGACCATAACACTTGCCACTAGCTCTTAAATGCTCTTTCTTCCTCCTGCATCTATCACAAAGCACAATTGCTTTTAGTAACACAAGAGAGCACATATTTAGATGTGCTTTGAGACCTCTTGCTATACTTTGTATATCTCCTTGAGATTAAATCGTGGCACTACTAATGTCAGTGGGAATCTTGCTATTGACTCAAATGGGGCCAAGATTTCACTGCTGTATTCAAGTAATGAGGTTTCTAATTTAGCTTTTCCTTTTATGAGCAACCAAAATGTCATTTTCTGTAGGATGTCTTGTACTGGAATTTTCAGCTTCTCTTCCTTTAGTTTCTTTCATATAACCTGTACCTTTTCCCCAGCTGTGTTTTCGGGGAAAAGGGGAATTTCCATGGTGCATGAGAAAAATTAATGCTGTCATCACACCCCTGCTGCTAAATTTCCAGACCCTCACAACTGGATTACATGGCTCCACACACTAGATTAGGCAGGTACGTGTGGTGGATCCAGAGCCCTACCCAGCGCGTGGTCCCAGGCCCAGTACGTGGGATCTAGACATGGCACACAGGGTTGGACCGAGTGCAGGGTTGGATGTGGCATGCCAGGTTTGACCTGGCACGCGGCCCCAGATCCAGCATTCCCGGTCAGGCCCTAGACCAAACACTGCAGGCCCCATCTGGCACATGGGGCTGGCAACAGGCTTGGGAGAAAGTTCAGCTTCCTAACTGCAGTTACTCATTTGCCACTCAGAGTTTTTTCTTCCAGCTTGTGTGTATTATGTATGGGGGCATACTGTATGCAAGAAGATACGGTATAAGTAAATTCACAGCCTTGCCTTATTCGCTTGTTGCTTAGCTCATGCCCATAAATGCAATAGGTTTGCATTCTGTAATTCCTGAAAATAATGCAGGGAGTGTCTGCATATTCATATGGAAGGTTTTTTTAGAATTGTTCCTAGAGATTTTTAGTAATATAAAGAGCGGCAAGGCTTTTGCAGTTGTCCAAAGCAGCAAAGATTTTTGTTGAATATTTAAAGAAAACTGACACATCAAACTACTGTTAAAATTCTGTTCAATCCAGAAAGCATATCTGTAAACAGCTTAATCTGAGAATCTGGGTTTAAGTATGCTTTACATAGCACCTAGCAAAGTTAAGCTCATGATTTTGCAGAATACTACTAGTGGAAGTTTTGGAGAATAATCCCACTATTAAGAAGAAAGAAGAGAGAGAGAATTTGAGAAGACTAGAGAGACCTCGGTTAAAAAAAAAAAAGGTGTTCATTCAAGCAGAAATGGGTATATGTGCATAAATGCACATACATACCCTTTTCAGAATTGTCTGGAAAAGCAATGACTGGCTTTCTAAAGTAATAGCTTGTGCTCTGGAATACTTGTTTCTAAGTGTAATAGATTTGTGGACATGAAACCTTACTGGGTTTGCATTTGTTCCTGCCCAATAAATCCAGTCCTGAATTATTGATAAGTGAACAAAGTTCCTAAGTGGCTGAGAATTGCACCCAAATAAGGCTAGTCAGTTCCTGTGACTTCAGTTGTGTTTTTGTCACAAGCAGTGTGTTGGCACGCTGCTACACCTTTTTAGCAATGTATCAAGAAGCACTGGTCACTGCTCTCCTCCAAATACTTCTGCCATATGGTATAATAAATATAATGGCTGCGTCCAGATGAATGCGGCCATGTGGTATGTGGTGGTGCAGACGTGTCTGTAGCACCACATACCAGAGGTTCAGTTGTTCTCTGTGCTGCCAGGGAGCAGTGCAGGAGGTTATTTGAATCCTGGGTATCCAGGGGTCAAAAAAATCTGTGGAAAAAAAAATGGAGCAGTGGTGCATGCAGGGAAGCATGTGCTGCTCAGAACTGGAGCCTGACCACCCAGAGCCATGCTCCGACTGCTGGCTAGGCTCTGCGCAGCAGGATTGCCATTGCTGGAGCTCTAGGAGGCCCCCAGGTGAAGCTGCTAGGGCCAGCCCA
Organism: Alligator sinensis; assembly: GCF_000455745.1. Lineage (NCBI taxonomy): Eukaryota > Metazoa > Chordata > Crocodylia > Alligatoridae > Alligator > Alligator sinensis. The sequence continues at coordinate 2,525,494 of NW_005842005.1, forward strand.
CTGCTAGGGCCAGACAGAGGGTATGTGGCACAGATGTTCCCCAGGGACAACTAGCGGTGGCACATAGCACGCCACTGTTGGTAGTTCCCTGGGGAGTCAAATGTCCATGTACGTGTAGATGCGACCAACGATTCCAGCTATATATAATCCCATCATGTAAGCACTGGATGGGCTCACGGAGCTCTAAAAAACCCCCCAAAAAAACAAACAACAAAAAAATTTTGCTAATGAATGTTCTTTATATGCTTGACAGTAAAGTAGGCTTTAATAAAGGAATTTAGGTGTCTTCCCTTGCAATATGTATTATAGAGAATTTGACCACAGAGGACTGTGGTCAAATTCTGCTCTTGATTTAACTTATGTTACACAGATGTGGTTCAATGAGTCGTCTGGCATAACTGAAATAAATATTTGGCTTGTAAGTAAACTTCCGGTAGGTTCACAGAATGCTTTTGAAAAATATCTTTTATATTAATGTGTTGTTTGCTTTCATAGGCCCAGAAATGAACTGTTAGATTGGGCTCTGACAACATCAAGTCAGAGCCCACAAACGTGTTAGGAAAGACCACGAGTTCTACATGAGCAGCATATCGTAAACACGAAGAACTCCCTACTACTCCAGACCAACAAGGCAAATTTCTCAAGTAAATTTGACAGAGGGATGAGACATGGAGATGAGTAGTAGCTGAGGACAGTATTGGAACGTGCCAAAATCTGAATTTAAATTTAAATGGTCTCTTTCTAGCTAAAGAGCAGAACCACTATTTCACTGTAATCTTCCTCAACCTGCCAGCCAACTTCAGCACCATGGGCCATGCTTATTCTTCAGATCTTTTTTGCTCTTGGTTTCAGCAGCTGTCCGCTCCTGGTTCTGCTCCTACTTTTTAAACTACTCTTTAAGCATGTCCTTTCAAGGATCCTCCTCCTCCCCATTCAAGCTTCTTCAGGCATTGGGCAGGGCTCTGCCCTTGGCTCCCTCCTGGCCTCTGTCTACACCCTATCTGAAGGCAATTTTATCCATAGTAACAATTTCAGTTAACATCTCTGTGCTGATGACTCACAGTTCTGCCTCTCTCTTCTGTTATTCCTTAGATGTCTAACCATGAGCTCAAGCTCATCTTGACCAAAACAAAGTCTGCAATCTTTTCTCTCCTATGCTGTGTCTCCACTGTCTTTTCCTGTAGGCATAAAGAATGTCACCCTTGTGGTTCTCAACCCAAATAATAAACACTAACTAAGTAATTCTTTTGACTTGGACCTCTTTCTTGGTCTTCAGATATGTGGTAGCTAGGTCTAAATGTATGTATTTATTTATTTTTTGCTTAAAAATAAAGCTTTTTCTACCCAGCCACAGGGAGGATAAAATTCTTGTTGGGGAACTTGGCATCTCATGCCTGGATTCCTGTAATGAGGCCTGAGCCCTAGGCCTAGACAGTCCCAATCAGAGAATCAGGGCAGCTCATTCCCTGAGGCTGGAAGAAGACAGGCACAACTGACAGCAAACCCAAATCAGTGCCTGGGGCTCAGCTGATCTTCATGAGGCAATCAGGGCAGCTAGTCAGTCCCCTGAGGCTGCAGGCCCCTATTCCAGCCTTTAAAAGCTGGGCCCAGCTTGCAGAACTGCCTGGGCAAAGATTAAGGTACTTGCCCTGACCCTGTGTGCTCCCTTGCTTATTGGCTCTCTGGTATTAACTCTTGGCTCCTGATTCCACTCCTGACTTCCAGCATATCCTGACTTGGGCTTGGCTCCTGATTCTGGCTTTGCCTCTGGTTTCCATCTCTGATCCTAACTCCTGGCTCCCTGAGAACCCAGTTCCTGGACTTTGCCTGTCTGTCAAGTGATTGCCCATGCCCTGGTCCCTAATAGTAGGTTTCGCTCTGATCGAACCAAAAGCAATCTCGATGTGCTTGTATTCATCCTAATGCTACTGCCAAGATGAATTTTCTTCAGCCTGTTACTTTAACCGTTCCACTCTCCTTGCATCCTTCTGCTTGTTGCCCTTTTTAACACATCAAACATGCCTTTATCTTCAAAGTCCTTCGTAACCTATCTCCCCCCTCACTATTAGCCCTCATTTGCCATAAAAAGGTTTACTCCTACTTCCTGTTGGTCATGATGTACAAACAAGTGCCCTTGTGCTTCCTTTTGTGCTGCTGCTCCTGCTTGGAAGTACTCCCCAGAAACATCTGCAAAGCTATTACATAATTTGTCTTTAAAAACATCCTTAAAACTTTTTCTGATACTTACAAAACACTCAGCAGTGATTGGGCTGCTGGTACTAATGAGATCACTGCTTCTCACGACGATCAGTATCTTATGGTTTCTTCATACTCCAAACTCTATATGTCTGTCTGTCCATCTGTTGTCTTTTGTTTTTATCTTTAAGAGTAATCACTTTTGAACAGATTATTTGCTCTGTGCTTGTATAGTGCCAAGCATGCTGGGGCCCTGATCAATGAGTGAAGACCCCGAGTGCTATACTGACACCACTAATAATTTATGCACACAAGCTTTTTATCTTCATGCTAGAGGACATAAATAAATCAATAGCTGGTAGCCCACATAAACTTCCCTGAATATTAAACATTGACTATTACAATATTATTTTTATACTTTTTTCTGAATCTTGTAGCTTTGGCTGTTGTGATGGGTTGTGATAGTACAGTATATAGTCCAGTGGCCTGTTTTGGAATGTATGCCAGTTCTTAGTTAGTGATTTAGTGAATTTATATAGCATAATCCACAATTACAGAATGGAAAATGATGATGAATGGAAAGGAGTGCATTTTACCATTTGAATGAATGGGTTGAGATATGTGACACTAAATATATTTCAAAAAGACAGTTTACTTTCTAAATCACTTTCGCTTCTGAATTTCAATAGTAGTTATAGATGAAAAACACCTAACATTTCATCAAGAAGTGAATAACTATTAAAGAAAATACTGTGGATGTGCTAGTAAATATTTACTCATGATGGATGGCATAAGTGAAGGAGAGAGAGTTCAGCATTCACAAAAGCCAAATCAATCTTATGTAAATTATGAAATCTGAATATATATATGAATTATGAATATAATTCTTATGTATGTATGTATATATATACACACACATATGAATGGCTTAATACTAGGAGTTGAAGGTCATGCCATTTGTCATGAGAGAGGTTGTCTTTGCAACATATTCAACAAGGCTTCAAATTTGACCTTAATGCCAGGATTGCTTCAACGTTCTTCTATTAATGTGTACTTATGAAGAAATGTTTATTTTTTCTCATATTTGAGGAACCATATAATTTACTGTGTATAATGGAATGAAGAGAATTTATCTAATTCCTTTTTCGATTTCTGTGAAATCTTCGCAACTTCATAGGCATATTACCAGACAGATGCGAAGAAAAATCTTAATAATGATATAGAAAGGCCAGAATGTTCAAAGAATATTACCATTGTGTATTTGGGAAGAAGCAGGATAATGCATTTAATACATAGGATCATGACATATCTTGGATTATAATAATTAAGAAGGATGTTAAACAACATCTACTAGGGATGAATATATTTATATCAGAATCCTAAAATAATCCTAAAAGAGACGGAATCTCTGGCCCACTGATTTTTATCTTTAATACATCTTTGAACAGCAGGGTAATTCTAGAAGACTGAAATAGTTCTAGTATTGTATTGTATAGTGCCAATATTCAAAAAAGGCAAGCAAGATCACCCAGGTTAACTACAGTCTGACAAAATAATGGAAAAGCTGATATAAGATTCAGTTTTTGAATAGGGGTATAATTAATGCCCATCAATATTAGTTTCTGGAAAAAAAAGTTCTTGTCAAAGCTGATTCTTTGATTGGATTATAAATTGGGTTTATAAAAGTAGATGCAATAATCTTTGACTTTGCTTAGGTAAGAATACTGCTGTATTCTGATTAAAGAAATGTCATTAATAATATGAATAAAAATATACATTGCTTTGTATAAAAATATGCAAGACCAAATCAACTAGATCTTAATCCACATTTCAAAACTAATTGTTGATTGGGAATTGTTACTAAATGGGGCCATTTCAGTGAGATTCAAAAGTATTGGCATTAACCGGGGAGCCCCCTATTGCCAGTGCCAAAAGTATTGGCATTAATCAGGGAGCCCCCTATTGCCAGTGCCATTGTCACTGTTCCCAGCTAAGCCCAGCTCCCATGCAGCCCTGGAGCAGGCAGGAGCAGCTTTGAAGCTTCCACTGCCCTAGGGACAGCAGGAAAGTAGCAGCTAGTAGACAGGGGAAGGGAAGGGGAGGAGACATGCCTTTGAGCATGGAGGGAAAGGAGGGGATTCTTTCCTGCTTTGGGAATTTAAAAAAGTCCCCAGAGGCTCCCATGGCATAGTCCAATCTCAAAGAGACCATTGACCAATCTAAAAGCTGCAGCACTGCACCCCACCTGGATCTACCCCTGCAGTTGTATCATTTTTGACCAAAAAGGTTTGTAATTAAATGTAATTGCAGTAAGCCTTGACTTTGTCACTTATCTGCATAATGAATGTAAAAACTGTGGACTACTGTTACGGTTTACTTGAACTGATTAATTGGAGGGCCTGCATTGGTAATAATTAGTAAGTAGAAAAAAGAGCAGCAGGGCAAATCAATACTTCAAGAGGCGACTCTTTGTCCTTTGGGAGTCTATACCATAACAGAGCTGTCATGTTGTAAGAAGATTAGAGTATCCCTAATTTATGTTGGTAATTTATTCATTGGTGGCTTTAACTTACATACCTACTGTACCTAAGTAACTTATACCTGCTGTACATTAAGTATCAAAAGATATTTCATTGTAAATTGTATTAATGTTTCAAGTCTTAAATTTTGATTGATAATCTCTTAACATGGTTTCAAAATTATATAATTATGCTTTTATAACATTCTCCTGCTGTAAATGTTTAGCAATTATATGCTTCACTTGCTGTTTAGTGTTGTAATTACTATGAAGGTGATTATAAGTCTGCTTTAGTTTTAAGGATAAGCAGTACTATAAAGTGAAGCCAATCTCCTGTTTTACAAACTGGTCTATGGGAACACAAGTCCTCTGGGCTGTTCAGTGCTAGTAATATGTTGTGATATGGTAGACTTGAACACAACATATAGCTGATGAATGCCTCAAGATACCTATACTTACTGATTTTGGACTTGAGCCTTCTTCCATTAACCCCAGTGGAAACAGAAGTGGAGCTTTTTGCTCCAAATTGTAAGAGGCTTCTGAGACAGGTGCACGTATTGCTTAGGTTTCCTGAGTTCTGTAGCACCTATCCATGGGAACACAGAACACATGCAGCGGGATACTTTTTCCCAACTACCCATGAAAGGAATATGGCTGGGAGGTTTTTCATAAAAGGAGATTCAGACTAGTATGCTCAAAGTTTGTTTGTCCTTAATTGAACAGAGATTCAGAGGTCTAGCTGAACAGAGAGCAAATAGCAAATTCCATTTTAATGTTTTGATATGGGATTGATTATGTGAGTTGCAGGAGACCAGGATTTAAAAAAAAAAATGGAGCTTGTCTCTTAAAAACTGAGTTTTTTACTTTCCTGTTTTTGTTCCTATTAAGAATAGCTGTGATGTGGTGCGGTGCCAATTGCCCCTGGCTTTCTACAGAATTATCTGAACTGTAGAATTATTGATATTGCCTTACCATAGTCCATCATTACTCTCTCTTGTTCCAGTTGGGCAAGGTATTCAATGTGAAAAATGTATTATTTGCATAGAAGTTATCACCTAGCAATCTAAGGACTACATTGCACAAAAAGTACACTCATATTAAATTCACCATGATTAAAAACTCCTTCTGTGATGTAAAAAGTCTGTTTATTGAGACAGGTTTGAGATGTTTAGACACTGTTTTATATGAAGTCTCATTTTCCTCCGTGTTCAAGTGTTGGTTAAGCAATAGCTTTCATGGCTCTGCTCTGAAGATAACCCAGCTGATTTGATGTGGACTAGATTGACACACAGCCCTGGGTTCCTATATTAGCTGAAGCTTTCCTTGTTTTGTGTTTGTTAAAACTGTAAAGTTCTTTTTTAAAAAATTGATTAGAATACTAAGAAACTGTAGGTATTAGAGAAGAATTGCATTACAGAGTACTGACACGTAACTTTCTGATATTTGAGGCGTGATACAAATTGGGCTGCTTATCTGTGGCTAGAATTACCCAGGTTTAATAAAGATATCCTAGAATGCTGAGGGTTTTAATTTACTAACTGTCAGTATTAATGCAATCTCTATAGAAGTAAAACTCAGGGTCTGACAGTAACATGGACATGGACAGAATCCATTTCAGGTGAGCATAAAAATCCAGTCTATGATGTACCTGTGACTGTCACAGGTGAAAGTGCCCACTAATTAAGTGGGTATTAGTCATAGACAGGTAGAGAACTCCCTGATTCTCCTCATTTACTTTGAATAATTCATTAGATAACACTTTTCACTTGTGAGAGTCACAGGCAAATCCCAGATTGGAGCTGTTGATTAAAGTTGCAAAATGAAGAGGAGCTACTAATGAAATATTAGACAAGTCCTGGAACAATGGAAAGGTAATTTTAAATAGATATAGTCATATTGTTTGTTGGATTATAGAAATATAGGGAAACTCTGCAGAATTTGTAGGAATAAATACTTTAGAAATACGAGGGAACATAAAAAAGGATGTAAGATATGAAACAGTTTCTCCAAGCCCAGTATAACTTGTGTAATATTTTAGGTAAGTTTATTTTAAATACATATTTTTATGGAAGGGTAATGAGCACTTCATATTTGGATACTTAATGAAAAGAATTAACAAATAATCTGGGTACATTGTATCAGAGAGACAAGACCCAGGTAGGGGAGAGCACCACCTCCCTTGGAAGCCCATTCCAGATTCTGGCAATCCTAACCATCAAGATTCTTCCTGATATCTAACCTGAATCTGCTCTCTGTCATTATTTCTAGTTACTTTGAATAATTACTTTCTAGTGGCCATTATTTCTAGTTACTCCAAGAGGTGCCCTGGTATACAGAGCATCTCCTATCCATTGCTGTCCTCCACCAATGAATTTGTAGACAGCCACAAGATCACCTCTAAGCCTTCTCTTGTGGAGGCTGAACAGATTCAAGTCCCTCAGTCTCTCCTTATAGGGCCTGTAGGCCCATAACCATACGAGTGGTCCTCCTCTGAACCCTCTCAAGGTTATCCACATCCCTCTTGAAGTGTGGTGCCCAGAACTGAACACAGTACTCCAACTGCGGCCTGACCAATGCCGCATAGAGAGGAAGTATCACTTCCCTGGACCTGTTTGTGATGCACCTGCTAATGCATGATAAAGTCTGGTTAGCTTTACTGATCAGTTCATCACACTGACGTTTCATGTTCGTCTTGGAGTCAGTTATGACTCTGAGATCCCTTTCTGCTACAGTGCTTCTGAGAGGGTGATCCCCCAGCCTGTAAGCATGTTGGTGGTTCCTTCTCCCTAGATGGAGCACTTTACATTTGTCCTTGTTGAATTGCATCCTATTCTGTTCTACCCACTTCTCCAACCTGTCCAGATCTTTCTGGATTCATTCCCTGCCCACTAGTGTGTTTACTTTAACCCATAATTTAGTGTCATCCATGAATTTGGACAGAGTGCTCTTCACTCCCTCATCCAAGTCACTGATGAAGACACTGAACAGCACCAGTCCAAAGATCGAACCTTGGGGAACTCCACTGCCTACATCGTTCCAGGTCAATGCTGACCCATCCACCACCACTCTCTGGGTGCGTCCCACTAGGCAATTTGCCACCCACCTGAACATGTCATCATCTATATCACAGCTGCTCAGTTTATTTATGAGACTAGGATGAGATACCATATCGAAGGCTTTCTTAAAATCCAGGTAGATGACATTTACCTCGTCCCCTGCATCTAAGCATTTTTTCACCTGGTCATAAAAAGAAATAAGGTTAGTTTAGCAGGATCTACTTGCTGTGGAACCCTGCTATGGTAACCATACCTGCTAAGGTAACTTTGCCCCTCCTGCTGCTTAGCTGCAGCGCGGTATAGGTTCTTCATTTCATAAAGTGCTTTGTGGCTGGGGACAGGTGTTGATAGCCTGGAAGGCCCCTCCCAGTTCCTCTGTCTAGTAAATCTAGCAAATAAAAACTCCTACCTGGAAAGGTCACTTATAATATGTATTATAAAGGAAAGGTCATTTATAATATATATTATAAATGACCTTTCCAGGTAGGAGTTTTTTATTTGTAGATTTACACACACACACACACACACACACACACACACACACTCCAAATTATAATAATTCGTGGACTTAAGGAATATAAATATATGGAAACATTTTTTATTATAGACCTTACATTTTCTAGGGTTAATCCTGTAATTCTGAAGATCAGAGAATTGAAAACTTAATGTTCTGTTAAAGGTATTTACATGGAATCATATTAGATATGGTTTTTAGGGCCAGTACAGACATTATGCTTTTACCAATGTAAGTGATCAGAAACCAGTTTATACCTCCCCCCCCCCGCCCGCTCCCCCAAAGGGCAAAGGTGTATTCTGTTTGCTACTGATCTAAACTATGCTGCTTACAGAAAACCCCATAATTTAGATTGATTCCACCTTGGGTTTTTTTGAATATCTGTACCTAGCCCAAGTTCAGAAGAATGCAGTGTTTCAATATATGAAAATATCCCTAACATAGAAAGAGATCTGAATGTGGGGAAACCATGGGTGCTTCATTTTTATGAATAACTTGTTTTATGTAGAACACAGCAGAATTCTTAGAAGAAATCTAGATATGTTGAAATAGTAAGCCTTGGATTTCTAATAGCATTGTTTATCATGTTTGGAATTTTCTTATGGTTATTTGGTGCAGTTAAAGCTGAAGCATAATGTAAACAAAGAAGCTTAGTCAACATTTTAGTATTCATGTTGAAAGTTCTTTATGCTTGGTAATTAGGACAGAATTTATTCTCATATTGTGAAAATAAAAGCTTATTCTTAGAGATATTGCAAATAAAACTGAGCAAGTACTTGATTTTTTTGGTTCAGCTACTGAACCAAAAAATAAATATTCAGTACAATCCAAATTAATTTGTATATTCATATATCTTGCCAAAAAACATTTTTTTTTTTCGTTTTGTGTCAAGTGTTCCATTTGCTGTGAAAAATGTAGTGTCTTCTGAATTTAAAAGCCAAGGCAACGAAGAACTCGATTCCACCGGAGTGGAAAGCACATATCTCAGTTCTTACGTTACCTCTCCAGGATGAGGAAGTCCTGGGTTCAGTTATTTTCTGTGCCACATGCAGTTTTTGCATTTATAGAATATCCCAGCATGGTGGCTAGGGGACTGTCATGGGAAATCATAGATGATGTAGGCTCACATCCCTCAAGTAGAAAAGGGAATTGAACTCGAGTCTTCCTAATTTGGGGTGATTGCCCAAACCACTAGAAGGACCACTACCTTCTTCTTCCATGTTTTGTTGGAATCTGGTGTGTGAATTGCGGGGTGGGGAGAGCAAGGCAAATTGACTAACACTTTTGAGTCAAACGTAACTGTGTTTTCAGCAGATTTACTATTTTCCTCCAAAAAAAATCATGAAGCTTAAATAGCAAAGTCAGTTTAGCAAAGCTTTACTTTACATACAAATGTGTGGCAAAGAACATCTCCATAAGCACTACTAGTCGTGCTACCTAAGCAGGTTTGCTACAACCCCAGATACACAATTGCTAGCATGCTACTATTCCCCATTCAAAAACAGGGAAATAGTAGCAAATTTTAGTTTGGTCCTAGGAGACCCATTGGCAATATCATTGCTTCCTCTTTGATCACCTATATTCCTAACTCCTTTAGGGAAATACTTTAGATTACCACAAATCTTCTGGATGGCATACAGTGGAATATGCATACTGGTACATTTTGGTCATGTGTTGAAGAAATGAGGGGCATGGATGCACAACACTTTAAAATGGCTTAAATGCTTTTGCACTGCTTTAATGGTATTGGTGTTTGCATGCGCATTAATTACAGCCGCTGTAGCAAATTTGGCGGCGTAATGCACCTTAAGTGACTTGGGGTGCAGCAAATTAAAACTCTGAGGAGGAGGTTATTTTGCTGCCCTACAGCCACGGAGTGAAGCACAGGGCTCCATGCAGCTCAGGGGCTCTACAGGAAGCCCTGCAGGCAGCCTGGCAGCAGCTCGGGAAGGCAGGCTCCACCGAAGAAAAGCGGCAAGCCTGACCTTTTTTTTTTCTCTCCTGGAGCCTGCCTGACTGCCTGAGCTGCGCAGAGGCCCGGTGCTTCCCTCCAGGGCTGCAGTGCCTCCCAGGGACTGCCTGAGCTGAGTGCCTGTGCGTAGATGCCACCTGCAGGGGGCTGCCACTGCCACAGAGGGAAGCACCAGCCCAGGGTCGGCAGTTCGCCCTCCCCTCCCTGCCGCCAGACAGGCAGGTAAGTGTGTGCGGGTGTGTGCACAACACAGGGTTTTAAAGGGCCCTAAATTGAACAGGTGTTTAAAAAAACCCACTGCTTCAATTTAGGGCCTCCGTTTAGTCTACACACGCCCTTTGGCAGTAGTCTTTTTTAATTGTGCCCTCATCTACAGAAAAACTGTTTGGGTGTTAATGGTCTGATTTGGCCAGACACAGAGTTCCAAATATGTAAGTGATGAAAATATATCAGTATTCAATTTTTATTTTTCTAAATAAGAAACTATTAAAAATGTTTAAATCTATCACAAGTAATTCCTATAAAATCATAAAAGCCTGTTATTTTGTGAAGCACAGGTGGTCTGCAGATACGACAGTAGAATTTTCAGTGGCTTGTAAGCACTATAAACATTTATAAATATAAAAAGTGTAAGTATGAGTGGGGAATTATGATCTGGAAGCCTTTTTTACTTGCTTTACACCTTTAAGATGTTTATATCTCTTATACCAAAAAAAATGTCCCAAACTGGGCTCTTTTTCATAGTACTGTTAGAGTGAAGTAGCTGTGATGGTCCAGGAATTATGCAAGAAGTAAGGATATTTTTGTGGTTGATGTCTTTTACTGGACCAGCTGTGTGGTTGGGAGAAAGTTAGACAATCTCTTAAATGCAAGGCATTCTTCATCAGGTTTGAGGGAAGAAACAGGCACAGCTCAGACCTGATGAAGAGTGCGTTGCATTCAGAAGCTTGATTAACCTTATCCCAAATACACAATTGGTACAATAAAATATATCACCCAAAATTCCTTGCCTCTTTTTTTTAAATATACTTTCACTTTAATTTGCCTTTGGAGAGAATTATGTGAAGCTGTGCTTGCTTTGTTGATAATGCTGTCAAAAATCATGTAATTTTTCTTTGTAGATATCTAATTCACCTGTGTGGTAGGTGTGATAAGCGCTATCTCTGATTTACAGATGGGGGGACTTAGACAGTTAGAATGGCAAAGCCAGTAAGCCTGTGCGAACAGGGAAGTATTTGATTCGAATTCAGCTGATTCGGAGGACAGTGATTCGATTCAGAGATTCGGATCACTGTCCCAAATCGATTTGGCTGAATCAGCTTTAGAGGACTCAGTGCTGATTCGGAGAGATGTGGTGATTTGGATCAGCCAGGGAGAGGAAGGCACAGCCAGGTGGCTGCAGGTTCTCCCACAGCTCCTTCAGCTGTGCCTGCCTCTCCCCAGGCAGGGGAAGCTGTGGAAGAAGCCCCCATGGCTTCCCTGCCCGTCCCCATCACCCGCCTGGCCCCAGCCTCCCGGCACTTGAAAAAAGAAAAAAGCCCTGCACCCACTGTAGCAGGGGCTGTGGGGGATCTGGGGTTTCCTGGCAGAGCATCTGCTCCCTGATGAACCCCCTGGTTAGCCCCAGCAGTCTGAGAATCAAAAAAAAAAAAAAATCTGCACTCACCACCAGTAGCAGTGGCTGTAGGGGCTCTGGGGCCACGTGGCAGAGCCACCCTCTCACAGCCCCTGCTCCCCAATCTCCCCTCAACCCTGTCCCCAATGGATACCATACCTGGCCCCAGACTCCCAGCACTTTAGGAAAAAAAAAAGCCCCACACACACTGGCTCTAGCAGCATCGATTGGGACCTCTGAGGGCTCATGGCAGAGCCCCGCCCCCCCCAGCATGGGGCAGTGGGGGGAATGGGGATGCCCCCCTGCCTGGCACCTGTGCAGCAGCTGCCCCATGACGTGGGTGCAGTGCAGCTCAGCAGGGCACTGTGTGCTGTCTGGGAGTGGGGGCCGCTAGGACTAAGCAGTGCCGAGCTCCGGCTGACACATGGATCCACCCCAGCTCAGGCTGCACCCGGCACCCTGCCAAGCCATGCTGCACCTGCGCCATGGGGCAGCTGCTGCATGGGTGCCAGGTGGGGGGGAGGCAATCTCTGCTGCCCCCCACTGCCTCACACTGCACGGCAGAGCTCTGCCATTGAGCCCCCAATTGCCACTGCAAGAGCTGGTGAGTGTGGGACTTTTTTTGTTTTTTAAGTGCTGGGAAGCTGGGCCAGATGGGGGATGGGGCCAGGCAGCACAGCCATGGGGGCTTCTCCCCTGGCTCCTCCAGCTGTACCTGCCTCTGCCCCGGTGTGGGGAGCCACAGGGGCTATGCCCTGCTGCCGATTGCCCGT
>NW_005842005.1:2538189-2547809 GCF_000455745.1 Alligator sinensis
CGCCGGTTGGGCAAGGGGCAGGAGTGCAGACCCCCTGCTGCCAGCACTGCCATGCCCGCATCCTGTGCCTCCCTGCCCTCCTCTCCGAGTAACGCACCACCCGCCCCGGCTGGGCAGCTTGTCCCAGCCCCAGCCCCAATCCCACCCTCCCCCACGGCCCTTTCCTCTCCCCAACCCCAACAGACCTACCAGCTGGAGGCAGCTATCAGCTGCCTGTTAGTCTATGGCCAAATCTTTTCCAAGTCGATTCAGATGCTTCAAATAGATTTGGAGCTTTTACTTGGTCTCCTGATTGAATTCAGATTTAGAGGTTTGGTTCCCGAATTGGGCCGAATCTCCTCCAAATTGAATCAGATATTGAAGCTTCGCAGAGCCCTAAAAGCCAGGCCTAGAACTCTATTCCCAGTCCTGTTTCAGTTCCTCTAGATAATTTTGGACACATGTTTTATCTAAAAGTCTCCTAAACTTGTTCTTCTTGCAGAACATTGCACTTTGTGTCTATACTTTCTACACAAACATTTTCCCATGTACCAGACCCCAATATCAAACCTTTAATTCTGCTCTGGGATTTAAATTTATTGCTAAATATACTCCTGTATTTGGCTTTCAAACACCTAAGTTCATCCTCTTTGTTTAATTATTATTATGACCTTTTCTGATATCAATATTTTCAACTTGAAGGCTATCTGAACTGAAATTTCTTTCCTTTTCTCTACTGTTTTTATAATCTGTCTGTGTAAAATAGTCCCAGTAAAGTCAACATAGATATTATTTGCTTGCATAATATAATCCTTTAATTATGGGTCTAAGAGCCCTGGAATGCTTCAAAAAATTCACACTAAGCACTAAAAAGAGATGCTAAATATATTGTCACTTACAGGCCATGCCTCCACTATCCTAAGGATCCCCAACTGAATGAAATAGCTTAGATTTATAGGATTTCATTCAGTGCCTGCATTTTGCTTCATCAAATGAAATGGGCCCTCTTTATGTTGGAACAGTTTCATGCTTTCATCATGTCAAAGGAGGAGGAACAAAGTGAAACTTGTTCTTGTGAAAGCATTATAGATTGTACCTCCTTGTGAAGGGGCTTTCTTGAGATCCACTGGCCCATATTGGTAAATAGGACCTAAAATGTTACTATCTATCTCAAAGTTGAGTATAGACTCCAGAATGATAATGTGTCCTATTTCCTTTGATCCCTGACCTCCTTTTAATTTAAGATTTTTTATCCATGTCTACATTCATTTTATTACAGTTTCTGTAATTTATGCAGAGTACTTCAGCGTGAAGAAGTTGCAGGATCTAGCCCTTAAGGAGCTAAATTGAACTCTCATGTAGGCAGCAGCATCTCTATTAAAATCAAATTAACTTCAGGGGGACTGCAACTGCATTCCTGAGAGATAGCTTGCCTCTCTATCTTCACTTATTTTCCAAAGCTTTATTTACCTGCTGGGCACCATATATCATACTTCAGATCAGGCCCATGTAAATTTGAGAGAGATTTGTTTGGGTGACCTCATACAATATAGGGATTCACAGTACTTTTCAGACGCATTTGTTGTTATGAGTTACCTCAAACTTCTATTCAGGGGCAGATCCAGAGGGGGTGCGGCAGAGCCTGTGCTTTCATGTGGCTCCAGAAGGTGAGTGCTGTGGCTTCTTGTCCCCTCCGTCCCTGGTGCTAAAGTCAGTGGGAGATGGGAAAGCAAACAGCTGCAGCATTCACCCCCTGGGCTCTGGAGCCATATGGGAGTAGGTGCTCTGGCCAGACACTGCCCTGATCAGCTGGTTAGTTTAGAGTTTGCTGCAGTGAGCACAGGGATTACTGTGCACACATGGCACAGCCAGAATGGGGTGGGCCACAGTGCCCTTGCCCCATTCTTGAATAAAAACTTACGAATTGCCATTTACTGGGTCAGACCATAGGTCCTTCTTGCCCAGTATCCTGTATCAGAGAGTGGTTGCTGAAAAAGGAGAGTCAACTGGGTATGACCACGGCTTTTGTTCCCTCCATTCCTCTCTGACTTGCAGCCTCCAGCACTTAAGGGCTATATGCTACCACTTTTATCATGTGCGTATAATACAGTACATGTGGGCTTTTGGATTGGAGTGATGTTAGTATGAGTTTATCGAACTCTGGCAGAAAATGCCCCATGCCACTTCTCTGGATTTTATGTTATAAAAAACATTGTTTCATATTATGAATATAGTATGGTATGGGGTTAAGATTGTCTTTTCCCCGTGGCATAGCACTCAGTTTGAAAAGAATCTCCCAGCTAATTAAAATTGTCCAGTGTTGTCAGATTTACCATATCTAAACAAAAAGAAAACCAAAATGCTGAATTCAAAACCACCCAAACTGACTGATGGGTTTTATGGAAAGCCAACATCAGAATACCTTTGCTTTTTATTTTTATTTATTTTTTTTTAATACCTTGTTTTTCATGTTATTTAATAGTAAAACACAGAAACAGGTAGTTTAAAAAAGGTTTGAAGACTGATGTATTTTTTTAGCTGGAAACATGATTTTTGTGTCGAGTTATTGCTTTTAAACAATGCAATAGGTTAGATAACATAGGATGTTTAAACACTGAAATCCCTAAAATAGTTTTCAATTTGGTGATTCTTTCTATATATACTTCAGTGTTACAATCTCAGGTTAATCTTAATCTTCTGCAAGTCTACTTTATGTAGCTCCCTATTATATAAAATGGGCATCATGAACTTTCCAGTGTAATACATAACTAGCTAAATGCATGGAGATACGAACAGTAAGGAAGGTGTTGCAATCACTTTGGAAAATAGGATTAGAATTCAAAAGGGTGTTGATACATTTGTCTCTGAATTTCATTGTGTTGTCCACTTCCCCATTGTCTAACGTAAGGTGCTCCACCGGGGGAAGAAAAAAATTAATGCACAGATAGAGCATGGAAGATTATGGGCTAGTTATTTGCGTTGCTGAGGGGGAGCTGATGATTTTGGTGGATCACAGACTTGAAATGAGTTAGCAATGTGATGTAGTCACAAGAAAACAAGAATTCAGTTTCACTAAAAGCTGTATTGTATATAAGACATGGGAGGCAATAGTCCCAATGTACTATGGGCTGATCAGCCTTCAGCTAGAATACTACATTAGGTTCTGGGCTCTGCAAGTATGTAGACAAACTGGAGAAGATCTAGAGACAAGGGACAAGGATGATAAAGGATTTGGAAAATATATTTTATAAGGAAAGGCTGAGAGAACTAGATATGCTTAGGATGGATTAAAGAGGGATACGATAGCAGTTTTCAAATATTTGAAAGGCTGTCATGAAGAAGAGGGGGAACAAGTTTTTCCTTGCCTCCAAGATGAGGACATGAAGCAATGGCTTTAAATTGCAGCACAGCAGATGTAGATTAGATTGTCTTAAAAAACCTCACAAACAGCAACAACAACAATAGCAACAATCAACTTCTGTTCAGAATGGTCAATCAATAGAACCAATTTCAGAAGAGTAAGTCAATAGAATCAGCTGTGAATGGGAGTTGTGAAATCAGTATTATCAGTGGTTATCAAAAAGAGACGGGATAAGCATTTGTCCGGGATTGTCTAGCAATGGCACCACTTACATTTGTGCTGGTAATTGACTTAGATGACCCTTGGGATCCCTTTCAACCCCATATTTCTGTACAACATGCTGGATCCCAGAATAACATACTTTTCAAAGATCTAGTGCTATATTTTATTTTCTGTGGAAAGAAGAAAAGCAGATCAGTTTTCATTATAATAATACAGGTACAGGATCTAAATTGTAAATGTAAGTCCATAATTGCAATTTAAAATGCAAGAAGTTTTTGCAAATCATTGCTAAATATAAAAAAATAAAAAAAGTGATAATAAAAACTATTTCTAGAGGGAAATATTCATGGTAGTCATGATATAGTCTGATTTCTGTCAGTCATAGCTTGATTGCATATACAATTATATTTGTGCTACTCTGTTAAATTCCTGATTGAAAGATAATATTCACATTTTAACTCAATACATCTTATTTGAAAATCTTTATCACAATGAAATATAAAATAAACCCATGCATTATCTTTTTCCCTCCCTGTCTCCTCACTACCAGCTCTTGGGAGTGAGAAATATTCTGTCTCTGGTCTGATAATGAAGAAAACTATAATGATAATATTTTACACTTCTGTAGCACTCTCTTTCTGAAGATCTCAAAGTACTTTACAAGTATTAGGCAATTAAGGCCCGTTACCACCTTTAACCTCCACTACTTTTTAATTGTTTTTTAGCTTCAGAGAAGCGTATGGAAGAGGGAATACACTAAATAGACTGGGGGTTTTCATGTAAAAGTGAGAAAATTTTGGGCGGGCATTTAGCAAACAAAGTTAAATTGAGATATTGTTTGGGAGTCCCTATTTAAATTTTGCTGCAAGGTGCCCTGAGACTTCGTTGAGAAGAGTGGCAAAATAAATTGCATAATTAATTAATAATGAATAAAATAAAATGTGGAGAGAGCAAAGGGAACCTTCTCCCCACCCCATCTCCCCCCAACACCCCCAACTTTGCATCTCATTACAGGGACAACCAGAAATACAGTGCATATGTTTCACTCTACTAGAGCATGTGTATGTGCTCAGGAAGATGGGAGGTAATGGAGCAAAGGGCAATTAAAGGGTAATGATCTTTTCCTGGGGAGAAAAGTCGTATTCAGTACATTATAGTTTAAGACTGTGAAAAAGAGTTCTGTTACCTTGCTTGCCAAATTGAAGAGTTAAGTTGAATCTAGGGGCATGCAAGGTCTTCATTTGTGATAAAGAGTTCCAGAATTCTGATTGCTGTTAACAGAATAAATGTAGCTAGCAGGTAATCTGTTCAGAGCATAAGGTTCTCATTAGAAAGAGGAGCCTGCCCTGTGCCCTGAGATAGAGCCTCTACTGGCTTCAAACCTGTCCTTTTTAGTGCCAAAGCATCCCATTATAACAGGTAATACTGTGACCCACAGACAATTTGTAGGAATGTCTACAATCTCATAAAAACATGTTTAATAATGTTTCCTCCAATCTCTTCTCTGAACTGGCCCCTGACAAAACTTATTAAAGAAAGTCAGCGTGACAGTCGTCGTTTTTTTCTTGTTCAGTTTGGTTCTGGTTCATGGACCTGATGTTGTGCATCTGTGAGCACCAGCTTCTATCCTAAGTGTTCACTGTTTTCTTTCAAGAAGCTGAATGTGCTGATGTGAAGATAAATATGAAAGGTTAATACTCCAGTCCAGAACTGCTCTTTTTCCATTAATATTCCTATTGCTTGCACTAAATCTTGAAAAAAAGTTTTAGTATTATCACCAAGCTGCCAGGGATCTTTATTTATTACAAGAAGCAATTTGCAAAAGTTTTTCTATTAAAACATTTCAGGATCAGACCTCTGTACCTGATACAGTCTCAGTCTAAATTTTCCAATTACATATTGGAATTGTGTAAGAGTAAAGTAAAATCAGACTATGACATTCTGGTATCAGAATACATCACAAATATATCCCTTAAGCAATATTCTTTTATATGGTCTTGTTCAGTTTTCTTTTAATAAAATGTTTATTCCCCGGTCTTACTTTAGCCCCAGAAATTACATTCAATCTGATCACATTCTGGAAATATGTTAACATTTTATGATTTCCATAATAATATTTTTTCCATATTTACAACACATGTAATATATATTATTATTTAAAATATATAATATATTATAGTTGCAGTTATTTGATATAGAACAAGGTAAGGATTGAATATAGACCCTGTCTCTGGCATGACCAATTAGAATTGGATCCATTTAAGCGACTGTAACTTCAGGGCATACTTGCCATTTTTTATTTCCCTGATGATATTTTTCTCTCCTTCCTCCTTTTTTTCCTACTTTTTCCCCCCTGTATTCTTTTCTGTGCAGCTGGATTTCAGTTCTTCTCCACCTCAGCTGACCAAAGGAAATAAAGTCCCAAGTTTTATAGTGATTTCAGAACTGTAAGTGTGACTCGGGTCAAGCTAGGAACAAAGGAATTGCCATCTAGTTGTCTATTATCATTTATTATTTGTATTCTGTAAACCCGAGTGATGAACAAGTAAAATGCACCTTTTTGTGATGGGCACTGAACAAAAAAATACTGGACTGTATTAACAAGAACATTGCTTGCAAGTCAAGAAAAGTAATTCTTCCACTGTTCAGCACTGGTGGCAAGTCGCACCTGGAGTACTCTATCCAGTTTTGAGTATGGCACATTGAGAAAGATGTGGTCAATTAGA
This sequence comes from Alligator sinensis, assembly GCF_000455745.1. Lineage (NCBI taxonomy): Eukaryota > Metazoa > Chordata > Crocodylia > Alligatoridae > Alligator > Alligator sinensis. The sequence continues at coordinate 2,544,478 of NW_005842005.1, forward strand.
AAGGTTGCAGCAGGGAGCAACAAATATTAGGTCTCTAGGAAACATGACTTATGAGAAAAGGTTGGAAGAACTGGGATTGTTTAGTTTGGAGAAAAGTCTGAGGGGGGATTTGATAACAGTCTTCAAATATTTGAAATGTGGTTTTAAAGACGATGGTGGCAGAGACTATCCTTTGTAGCTGCAGGGGACAAACAAGAACTAAGAGTCTTAAATTGAAACAAGTGAGATTTAGGTTAGATATTAGGAAGAATTTTTTCACTGTGAAAGCTATTAAGCATTGCAACAGCATACCTAACGGCATTATGGAATCTCCATCTATGGAAGTTTTTAAGAGCATTTTAGACACATGCTTATCTGGGATGGTATATACAGGGATGATCCTGCTTTGAGCAGTGGGTTGAACTAAATGACCTCCCAACGTCCCTTTAAGCCTTACTTTTCTATAATTTATTAGAACCACTGTTGGTAGATGGGAACAACCATTTATCCAGGGCTCATCTGAGTTAGCTACTGTAGTTGTTGCTTGTCTGTGACCTCTTCAGGGAAAACAGCTGAATCAGTGCCCCTATTTTCTCCCTTTTCTGGGATTTTGAGAAGGTATTGCCTATTTATCCATACTATGTGACCATTTGGTATGATAGTGTCATATGACCTCGATGTGTATCTGTTGTGATACTACTGCTATACTTTCAACCGTTGTTTCCTATAATAGGTACATAAAGCCATTTTAATAAAGTGATTGTTCCTTCAGGAATCCAAGTCCTATAATTATTTTACTGTATCTAGCTCTTTATATGTTTCCAAATATTCAGTGACTGACAGCAGTTCTAGCTGTGTGGCCACTTTTAGTTTCATCTTCTGTTGAATTGAACGTCAGCAGGTGAAAAGCTGGTATTCACTGGTACCATTTAATAATTTATAGTGCTGAATATGGATCATAATCTGATTCCTTAGCCTTTTTCCATAGATGCTGTATTATTTTGATACTGTTTTTCACCAGCCGGATATATTGGAATGATAGGTAGTAGTATCTTTGCAAAGAAGCCCTCTCAGTTTTCTGGTTCCAGTTGCTAGGTTAGGCAAAAATATCCTTGAAGATGTCATCCAGTGCATCAAATGCTCACAAAAATTCTATGAAAATATTGCTTTACTTACTATTACTGAATGAAAACAAAGATTTTCATTCAGTACAGATCACCCTGTACTGGCAGGCATGTTAGTGGTGGGGTCAACCTTGCTATGCTTACTTCTCTCCATGGTATATTATTTCTGCTACACAGACTTGCATTTTTGTTTAGCTTTACCAGGCTGCTCTCGTTCTTACTCCTGTATGTGGACCAAGACCTTGTAGTAGTGGAGAGGCTTACATGTCCCAATGATCTTCAGAGCTGTGTGGCCCAGTGTCACACTCCTGGCAAACAGATCTGAGGAGAGGTTCCAGACGTGTCACAGTCCAGCCCCAAGTCCTCGGTGGTGGACCAGTCAGAAGATGTCAGGATCTCAGTGGCTATAAAGATGGAAGAAGGCTGCACCAAGATGGAGATCTCCTTCTGTTTAGAGTTTTCCCTTGCCACCAGGCCCAGATCTTCACCTTGTCAAGATCATGTGGTTGCTATCTCCATGCACCAGTTTCCTTATGTTAAGCAAAGTCACAAGCAGACTTCTACCACAGGAAACAACATGGTCTCCTGTACCAACCCCGAGTAAGCCCTGCATTGATGGACCAGTGGTGATAGAGACAGAACTAGTGAATTTGACAGTCTTTAGCCATGAATCTTTCCACAGGTAGTGGTAGCTTGATGGTCTTCTTGCACCTGGGATAAGACAGGGGTACAGTTCAGCAGCTGCTATTGTAACTGAGCAGTCCTGTTCAGAATCCCCTCTGCTCATCCCACATGGGAAAGGGACTAGGAAAGATGCCCTAAACCTAGGCTGTCTTATCTGCTCCTGGTTGGATTAACATGTCCAGTGGGATCACTCTCTCTGCAGTTGAAACCATCATAAGAAGAAAATATTTTTTGTAATGTGGAACCAAGGCAATGAATGACCAGAATGAAGAACTGCCTTTCATCTTCAGAAAACTAGCGAGATACAGTATTAATGTTTCAGCTCTGAGTGTGACAAGACAAACTGATGAGGGTCAAGTGAGGGAAGAAGATGGAGGCTACATCTTTTTATAGAAGGGAAAACCAACCCAGGACAAATGCATTGATGGTGTCAGCTTCATCATCAGAAATCAGCTTGTCAGACAACTTATGGAGCTCCCTGTGGCCAACAGTGACTGTCTTATGACCCTAGGTCTTAAGGTCAGCAACAACCAGTATGCCACCGTCATCAGTGCATATGCCCAGACTTAATGCTCATGATTATGTCAAAGAAAAATTCTACTGCAACCTTGACTGCATACTAATACTGTCAAGGGGAAGATCATTCTCCTTGGTGACTTCAGTGCCAGTTACGCATGACCTAGAACTCTGGAGTGGCACCATTGGGAAAGAAGGAGTATGGAAAACTAACTCCAACAGCATCCTCCTCCTGAGCAAATGTGTGGGGAGCTGTCTTGTCATTATCAATGCCATCTTCAGACAGTGACAAATACTAGACTGCCTGGAGACACGCTCTCTCTAAGATTGGCACCCGCTCTATGTTCTTGTTTATTGTTAGAGCCCATGATCGAATGGATGTCCATATCATTCCAGGCGTGCAAGAAATTGATGACTTCTAGACAGATCACTGTCTTGTCAGATACATTATAAAGATCTGGCTTGCTTCCAAACACTGAAAACAGTCAAAAACAATGTGAAGGACTCTCAGGGCCATAGCTCTTCAAAATTCGAAGGTCTGTCAGCATCTCCAACAGTGTCTCTGTGAAAAGATTTGTGTCCTGTCCACAAATGAAGGGAATGTTGAGGAACTCTGGAAAGGTTTTAAACCACCGTCCTTATGACCTGTGCTGAATGCATTTGCTATACCGCCCATCAACATGAAGGCTGGCTTGATGAGAGTGACACCAAGATCCAAGCCCTCCTTGACCAAAAGAGAAGGGCTCATTTTGCTTGGCAATATGACACCTCATCTCAGCAGAAGAAAGAGATATATCAGTTACTCAAAGTTAAGCTCAAAGGAGGAGCCAGGAAATAAAAAATCAGGGGTGGCAAGAGAAAGCCAAAGATAACCATCTCTATGCTGACAAACATGACAAGCATAGCTTTTTCCAGGCAACAAAAGCCATCTATGGCCCACCTTCAAGGGTCCTAATTTCCTGTGATTGAAGAATGGCTTGACACTCCTCAAAGACAATCTAGTCAAACTAGATGGAAAGAGCATTTTAA
>NW_005842005.1:2547838-2551237 GCF_000455745.1 Alligator sinensis
ATGGCAGATATCATCAAACCCACCCGCCAATACTCTGAAAGGGGGTCCCTTGCCAATCCCTCTGTTGTAGAAAAAGTCTGGCTTGACATCATGGAAACCAAGGAAAAATATGTAGGAGAAACCAAACAACAACTGCATATGAAAATGAGCGTACACCGAAAAACTATCAAAGACAAAAATACTCAGTTACCTGTGGGTGCACAAGACAACCACTCTCTCTCCAATGTCTCAGCTCTGAAAGGGGGTCCCTTGCCAATCCCTCTGTTGTAGAAAAAGTCTGGCTTGACATCATGGAAACCAAGGAAAAATATGTAGGAGAAACCAAACAACAACTGCATATGAAAATGAGCGTACACCGAAAAACTATCAAAGACAAAAATACTCAGTTACCTGTGGGTGCACAAGACAACCACTCTCTCTCCAATGTCTCAGTTCTGATTCTCAAAGGGAATTTACAAAACATCTTTTGTAGATGAGGCTACAAACTTCACTTCATAAATCTACTGGATACAAAAAGCCATGGACTAAATATAGACATTGGATTTATGTTACACTATAGTATGTCTGCCATTTGATAACTCCAGGTAACCTCTGTACATTTTACCTTGTAGTTCCCTGGATCCACCTTCTACCCTTTCTTTAACAGTCACTGCAGTCACATCAGCGAACTCCCTTATCACCCCCAGGTGCATCCTGTCCAGCACCATGGACTTGCATATGTCCAGCTTATTTAAATAGTCCCTAACCTGGTTTTTTTACCACTGAGGGCTGCTCCCCTCCTCCCCAAACTGTGCTGCCTGATGCAGTAGTCTGGGAACTGACCTGCCTGTGAAGACTGAGGCAAAATAGGCATTGAGTACATCAGCCTTTTCTGTATCCTCTGTCAGAAGATTGCCTCCCCCATTCAATAAGGGACCCACCCATTCCCTTATCCTCCTCTTGCTACTGATATACTTGTTATACCTGTCTTGTTACCCTTCACGTTCCTTTCTAGCTGCCATTCCAATTGCACTTTGGCCTTCCTGACTTCATCCCTGTATGCCTGAGTAAAGGTTTTGTATTCTTCCCCAGTTATTTGTCCAAGTTTCCACTTCTTATATACTTCCTTTTTGTGATTTGGTTTACTGAAGAGTTCCCTGGTAAGCCAAGCTGGTCTTCTGCCATACTTGCTAGTCTTCCTGCACACCAGGGTGTTTTGTTCCTGCACTTTCAGTAAGTTTTCTTTAAAGTACAGGCAGCTCTCCTGGACTCCTCTCCCCCTCAGTCTGGCTTCCCAGGGGATCCTGCCTGTGAGTTCCCTCAGTACGTCAAAGTCTGATTTTCTGAAGTCCAGGGTCCTTACTCTGCTGCTCTCCATTCTTCAAGTTATCAAGGAAATGAAGAACAACAAGGCTACTAGAATAGATGTGCCTGTGATTGTTCTGTGTAATGGATCAGAAATAGATCCATTTGTCATCTGAACTGGGGGCAAGCAAGGATGCATCACTTCCCCAACTTTGTTCTCTGTTTTTCTGGCAGTCATCCGGTTCTCATTAAAGACTGCCTTCCTTCCAAAATTGACCTTAAATACTGAATGAATGAAGGGCTCTTCAATCATTTTCACTCGAAGACCAAAACAACCATCTTTGACCATCAGTATGCTGATGGCTGCATCATCCTTGTGCACACAAAGAAAGACCTCCAGAGTGTGCTGAATCTTTTCAGAGATCCAAACAAACTTTGGGCCTCTCGCTCAACATGGAGAAGACTAAAGTGCTCTATCAGTCTGCTACCAGCCATGAATGTAACCCCCCTCTTCCCAAATTACTCTCATAGGAAAGACTGTGGAGGTAGTCAAGCACTTCCCTTACCTCAGAAGTCACTTCTCTCAGAGTGAACATTGAAGAGGAGATCCAGCACAGGATCCAGCATGCAAGTGGTTCCTTTGAGCAAATTGCTTCAGCATTTCTTTATTCATCGCAATCTCTGGAAAGACACCAAGATTCAGATCTACAAAGCAGTCATCATCCCCAGTCTTCTCTACGGTGCCCTACTGTCATCATCTCAGGAGCCTGGAAAGATATCCTCCAGAACGATGCCTCCGGAAAATCCTCCGCATCAAATGGAAAGATTGCTGCACAAATGCTAGCATACTTGCTGAATCCAGTGTTACCAGCATTGAGTCAATGATCCTTGTGCACCAACTTTGCTGGACTGGACATTATGTGCAAATGCGTGACTCTCAGCTCTCAAAACAAGTGCTTTACTCTCAGTTTAGTAATAGTTTGAGATCTTGTGATGGCCATAGGAAATGCTACAAAAGACACATTGAAGGCATACCTCGACAAAAATGGATGCTGAGATCAAGAGCTGGGAGAAACTGGCTACTCACCAACTCTAGTGGCACCACAACTGCAACCAAGTAGCAGCCCATTTCAAGGTAAAGCATCTTGTCCTTGAAGCAGTGAAGAGAGAACAGAGGAAGGAAAAGGAGAGAAATCCCAGCTTGCAGCCTGCTCTCCCCTTTGGAAAGACCTTCAACTTCTGTGGCTCAAGGATTGGACTCTTAAGTCATCTCAAGACCTATCAATGAGCTGTGGTAGAGATCATCCTCAAATTGAGGGATTGCCAACAATGAGTTCTTACTAAACTAATAACTTTTTGTTATACTTTTTGACTGTTTTCCACCAAATAAACATCCCCATTCTGTGTCTTCTACTTGTTCTGTGATTCTCAGAGCAATGATTCAATCAAGGTCTTCTGTTTAGGGTACATGCAAATGTTACACTTACATAACCTAACCTTTGTTAGGTCCATCTAAGTGCCAAACTGTCCCAGCTGCCTGCAGTGGGTTTGTTCGGGATTCAGAGAGTGGTCAGGGTGAAAAGGTAAGGAAGGTTTATTGATCTAACAAACACGTAATTACACAAAGCTTAACAACATAACAAAGACAGACAGTAAATCTCCGAGTCAGCAACTTATCAGCAGTCTCCTTTTATGCCTGGTATACGACAAGCCTCTCGAAATCCAGTGAAGTCAGGCGTCCCCAATCTACGCTGTCTAAAGGGGTACTGGGAAGAACCCTAGTATCAGTCTTCGAACTTCTCAGGAACCACCGGTCTGCTGAATTCCTGGTCTGCAGCTTATCTTTCACAATGATAGCTTCCTTTACCACACCGCTTTCCTTCAGTCGATTTCCGGATACACCAGCAAATTTATAGATTTTTTTGAGCTGGCTGTTGGCTTGCAGCCAATTATAGTTCTATACTACAAACTTTCTTTATATGACTAACCAATAGTAGTACAAGCCTTTGCATTTTCTCTATATGATTAATTTTAGCTGCACCATCTATTGAAACTGGCTTTAAGCTATGGCAAAATACATTAATAAAATACAGGAAATGCTTAACTACAACGGCT
>NW_005842005.1:2551278-2565596 GCF_000455745.1 Alligator sinensis
TTCTTCTAGCGATAAGCATTCCGCAATAAATAGATAAGCAGCAGAAAATCAGGTTTAACCCTCAGAAAGCTGGTTTTGCTGTCACAGGATGCCTCAGCAAGCACTCTTTTAAGCAGACACTATTTTGCTGTCAAGAGACATGACCAAGTCACTGCCACACCAAACTGTACATACCTTCAAGAAGTTTAGATTGGACAAAAAATGGCTGGCCCAGTCTAGCTTAGATTACATGAGGAGATGCAGTAAGTAGATAGGGCTAATCCATGCCTTATGGGTTAGAATACATGGAGGTCGGGGGGAAAACTGTACATACCTTCAAGAAGTTTAGATTGGACAAAAAATGGCTGGCCCAGTCTAGCTTAGATTACATGAGGAGATGCAGTAAGTAGATAGGGCTAATCCATGCCTTATGGGTTAGAATACATGGAGGTCGGGGGGAATCTTGAGGCAGCTTTCAGAGGCCGTATGGTCTATGGGCATGGTTGTCATGGGGGATCTAACCTACTCTGACATCTGCTGGGAGGACCAGTCAGCCAAATCCAACCATTCACGTAAATTCTTAACCTGCGTACAGGACCTTCACCTAATGCAGGAGGTATACAGTCCTACTAGGGGGAAGGCCTTACTGAACTTAGTATTGGCTATGTGGGATGACCTGGTAGGGGAGCTGCAGATTTATGGTTAGGAGTAGAGGTGGATGTCATTTACTTGGATTTTAGGAAGGCCTTGGATACGGTATCTCATCCCATTCTCATAAATAAATGTAGAGATTCTGAGTTAGATGATTAGACAGTCCAGTGGGTGGCAAATTGGCTTAGGGGTCACACCCAGAGAGTGGTGGTGGATGACGGGACGGTATCGACCTGGAAGAATGTGGGCAGGGGGGTCCCGCAGGGCTCAGTCCTTGGACCTATGCTCTTCAACGTCTTCATCAGTGACTTGGATGTGGGTGTGAAGTGTACACTGTCCAAGTTTGTGAATGATACTAAATTGTGGGGTGAAGCAAACACATTGGAAGGTAGAGAACAATTGCAGGCAGACCTGGACAGGTTGGAAAAGTGGGCAGAACACAATAGGATGCCGTTCAACAAAGACAAATGCAGAGTGCTGCACCTAGGGCATAAAAATATCTAGCACACCTACTGGCTGGAAAATGACCCTGTCAGCAGCACAAAAGCAGAAAGGGATCTCGGAGTCACAGTGTACTCCAAGATGAACCTGAGACATCAGTGTGATGAAATCATCAGCAAAGGTAACTGCACTTTATCATGCATCAGCAGATGCATGACAAATAGATCCAAGGAGGTGATACTTCCCCTCTATGTGACATTGGTCAGACTTCAGTTGGAGTACTGCGTCCAGTTTTGGCACCATACTTTAAAAAGAATGAGGATAACCTTGAGAGGGTCCAGAGGAGGGCCACTTGTATGGTTAGGGGTTTGCAGGCCAAGCCCTATGAGGAGAAACTAATGTACCTGGATCTCTTCAGCCTCCGCAAGAGAAGACTGAGAGGGGATCTTGTGGCTGCCCACAAATTCATTAGGGGGGCGCAACAAAGGATCAGAGATGCTCTGTTTCCCAGGGCACCTCTTGGGGTAACAGGGAACAATGGTCACAAACTGACAGAGAGCAGAGTCAGGCTAGACATCAGGAAGAACTTTTTCATGGTAAGGGTGTCCCAGATGTGGAATGGGCTTCCAAGGGAGGTGGTGCTCTCCCCTACCTTGGGGGTCTTTAAGAGAAGGCTGGATAGGCATCTGGCTGGGGTCATCTGACCCCAGCCCTCTTTCCTGCCCAGAGCAGGAGGTCAGACTCAATGATCTGTTGAAGTCCCTTCTGACCCTAGCATCTATGAATCTATGCTCAATTTAACTCAACACGTGCACATGTTTTGAGTGCAGGTTGGGGCTGGGAGAGCGCAGGAGGGGTTGTGCTTTTCCTCCCCCTCCTACTCTCCCCCTCAACTGGACTATTTTTAGCTCCCTTCCTGATCCTCCCCAGTCCCAGACAGACAACCCTCTCCCCCTGTGAATCTGCTAGCCCCCCCACAATGCTTCCCATCCTCACTTACCTAGGTTGTGTTCCCAGCACAGCCCCCAGCACTGGCAAACGTGCACATGTGGGCCCCAATCTATGATCATATGGCTTAAAGTAAGCTATGTGATCATATATCAAGTCTTGAGAACATCTGCATGTGCCCTTGTCTCTCAGCCTAGGGGCATGATTCATAGGCTGTTACAGGCTTCCTGTGTGTGTGTATATTTGTGGGCGGGGGGTTTAAGAACTTCCCTAGAAAGACATTCTCGGTCTCTTCTGTGGTTGTATTGGTTCCATGTCTGTTCCATGATTGCACTCCCTTGATGAGAACTAAGTGTTTACTTCATTCTTAACCCCAAATTATGTACTTTTCTCTTCTTTTAGCATATGGTTTGTAAACTGCAGGATGACTTCTGTGGCTTGGAAAATTCTAGTAATTAAGTCCAGGTCTTTTGGTGGTCTCTCTCTCAGTTTTTGTCACGGATCCCAGTCATGATTTGGTCTCTTACTGAGAACTTGCCCCTAGAATTGAAAGTATGGATCTTCAGTCTTCGATCAGTCACAAACTTTTCACCTACTTCTTGTGCACCATGGATGGAAAACAGATCATAGATTTCCTTTCTACCCAGAGTGCAGTACTCTTCACTTTCCTGTGGCTCTCTCGACACATTACACTTAAGGCCTGATTAACCAGGTAATCACAACTTAAATTGTAACCTGGCTATACATTCAACCAATTAATGGCATGATAAAGCAACCAATAAGCTACAAAGTTATTCCACAAAAAATGGGTAAGAACTTTGTAGCTTGTTCTAATCACACCCTTAATTGAATGTGTGGCCAAGTGCTCCCCTGTGGCTGGGAGCAGCCATCAACCGAAGGGCTCCCAGCTACAGGGGCGCATCACCCGCTGCCAGCCCAGCAGCTGATGAAGCTTGCAATGATTTCAGTATTGTCCACTGCAGTGCTCTCAGCAGGGGCAGTGTCTTTGACTGTTGCACTTGCAGTAGGGGCAGCAAGAACACTGCCCCTACTGAGAGCCTTGTGAAGTGTGGGGCTCGCAGTGGTGCCAGAATTACCTCTCACAGCTCCTGCTGTGAGCCCCACAGCCCACAGAGCTCCCAGTGGCAGCCTTGTCCTTGCTGCCACTGCTGCAAGACCCACAGTGATGTGGGCTGTGGGGCTCATGGGGGAAATACTGCTGCTGCTGCTTCAAGCCTCCTGCTGTGAACCCCACCACTGACTATGCTTGCAGTGGGGGCAGCTTTCCTGGTGATGCCCTCACTGTAAATCCTGCAGCGCATGTTGGCTTTGGGGGCTCACAGCAGGGGGCAGCGCAGGAAATGTTGCCCCTGCTGTGAGCCCCACCAGCCCTACCAAAAATACCAGAGGCTTCAAAATCAATTACTGTAAGAAAATTTAGCAAGTTAGCTTTCTTTTTGTGCCCCGCCCCCCTTTTTTTTGCTGGCACCCGTCTTCTGTATTTTTGGAAAGTTTCACATCTGGTGACATTTTTAACAGCTCAGTTCTCTATTTTGAGTATTTTCTCGTTTCACTTGACTCCATTTACCATGTGTTGATCAATGAAAACTCAAGGCCAAGGAGTCGAATAGAGGACTGCTGCATTCAGCACATGAATTGTGACTGATCGCTTTTGTGTAACATGAGCAGGACAGAACAACTGTTTTGTACAGGCTCATGATGAAGTCTTTTTAAGGAGTCCCAAGACAGACTCAGTTTCGGAGGAGAATTCCTTGTACTCTTTTCCTGTCCCGTACCTCAATGACTGGAACAGTAATAATTTGGCTCTGATCACGTTACATCAAGCTTTTTATTCTAAGAACCATATATGATATGTGGCGTTCCATGACAGGGAAGAAGCCAGCCTGTTAATACTTAGTAGTGTTTATCAATTTATAACTATTAGGAACATTGCCGTTGAACGGCGTATATGGGAAGAAAGTCAGAGAGCAACTTCCTTATTAAAAATGTCTATAAAATGAAGAATTGTCTGCTCTTACAGGAATTTTATTTTGTTAATTCAGATTGTTATCAAAATATCAAGATACTCATATAGCTCAATACTACAGTCAACAGAAATAGAATATACATGTTTGGTAGGGTATTTTCCTAAATTAACTAACATATGTCTATACCTTAAATCTACATTTCTGCAAGTCTTTTTAATTAATCCTTGAAGCCTAAGTCTTCAGGGTCTTTTTAAAAAAAAACTTTAATCAATTATTTTGCTTTAGATTTCTAAATTGGTTTGTAAGAATTAATGGCATCTGTGGCATTTTCTTAATATACAGGGCATGTTAATAATAAAACATTATTAAAACTGTAAAAGTAAAAAAAATGGAAAATTCTCATTCATTCCTTTTGAATAATGTTTAAAATGTAGAACGTTAAGGTACCCTATTTATTCAGTAATCAAATTTTAAATTACACATGCTCACATTACTCAATGTTCCTTATGCTAACACATTGTAGAGCTACAGCACTGAAGAAAAATAATAGTGCACTCTAATAAGTTTAGAAAATGAACTGAAGCAAGATTCACTAGCTTTTTCACACTATGTGTAGCCTTCAAGGAAGGGGAAAACTTGTATGTTGGTACTTAAGAAAAAATAACTTCATGCCGATTTATAGTAGATGCTGCTCATGCTGACTAAAAGGTCTGAAAGCTGGAATTAGGAAGTCACACAGTTCTAGCTTGTGAAAGGAAACATAAATTAACTCAATGCACCCCAAAAATATGGCCCTAAATAGGGCATATTCTTGAAGAGCCCCTTTAAACCAAGCTCACGCTGAAATCAGTAGAGGCATTTATGCATAGGTGGGATGGAAAATCTTAATTAAAAAAATATTTCCTGGATGATTAAAGGGGACCCTAAATATTTGCTTCTTACTCAGACATCCATTGACATGCTTGGAAATTTTGCCTTAGTAAATTTTTCAGGATTAGGCCTGGATTGTGTAATTAAATGATTGGAACTCAAACTGGGCTCAATGCTGCCTTTTATATGCAAGCCTGTAGAGTGCACAGTTATAAATGAGGGTCCAAATAGGACCCTCTTCTTCACAAATAAAGTTGTATTTACTTCTAAATATTTGGCATGTGTAATTACTAACATGACATGCAGCTCCTGACCTGGGCAAAATTAATTCAACTGTAGTAAGGCTTGTGTCTATTTTGGAACACCTTAACAAATGCTTATATTTAAAGCCTTCTCATTAAAACTAATGGCAAGTAATGTGCACAAGAAATCATTAGTAGAAAATGTGATTATTGCAGCTTACGTTTAAAATGATCTAAGTCAGTATTCTTGACAAATACAGCAGCTGACCTTTTATTAAAAGGAATGATTGGTGTTAGCAATTAAAATAAACCACACTAAATGCAATGCATCTTCAAAGTACCCCTGTATAATTCCTTTCCCTTCATTACTGTATTTGGAAAAATTTCTTGCTTTCTCTGAGGTTGTTGTTTGTGTGTGTGTGTAAGGATTGTGAGATACTGAAGTATTTTTCTCTTTAGTGAACTGAAAAGAAATTTTCTAACCTTAATCATAAAAGCTTTTAGAGTTATATGGGCTTTTTTATGAGCTGAGAGATCCATTTTATTACAGCACTTTAGTCATTTCAAAAATGTCTTCCTATGTTGTCTTTTTAAAGAAACCTTATCACAGATTGTATTCTAGAAATCCAAGTGCTGATACACAGGGTTCTTATCAGCATAAAAAAGTGTATTTTCAGCCTCCTAGATGTGATATTTTATGCCTTCTCACAACGGATACATAACCTGGCAACAGCGCAGTGTGTCATGTGCATGGGTAACGTGAACAACACTTCAGTGAAGCTACAATAATCCCTATTTCCAATCAGTCGGACAGAAAATACAACTGATAAAGCTCAATGTAGTGTAGGAGGAATAGCTATAGAATTAATGGTATAATTTCAATTACTGTTTTATTATTAAAATGACAGTAGAAATGTAATGTGTTATTAACAGGTTTAGCAGTTTGAAAATCCATATTATATATATCTTTTAGAAGTCAAAGCCAAAACTTTGTATTGTATTTTGTTTGGCTTATAAAGTATCTTAACTTTAAAATAATATCCCATGAAGTAATGGCAAAATATGAAAAACAAACAAAACAAGCAAGATGAGCATCATTATTATGCTGTTTTTTCTGATCTAAAATCTTTTAATCACCGTGAAACAACTGTGTGTTTCTTATCTATTCTTCTGCATTGTATGTCATATAGTCAAACATACTTAAAAATAATGTATGCATTTATAAATGGATCCAGCAATTTAGTTAATAATCTGTTAGTGTTACAAAGCTGACTTTCCTGTAAAATCCTTCCATTTTTTAGTGGTCAGAAGGTGAAATCCTGACCCCATCAAAGCGACAATTCCACTATGAATCCCTTGTTGATCCCAAAGTTTAGTAATGAGATCAGGGCTGCCCTCTGATCTTCCCACATAGTTGACCATGGCCATCTTACATCTTAAAAGAAAAAACTTACTTCTACCCTTTTTTATTTTTAAGGGTTTTTCTTTTGCCTCTTCCTCAACATGTAAAGTCAAGAAAAACATACAAGATGTCATACGTTATTTCTCTTCCTCCTCTAAGTAAACTGATGATCAAAGATATAGGGTTAATACAGACCAGATAAACCTTTTGGTAATTTTCATCACTTATTCAATATTTAATATTTTGGCTATATTTCTGATATATTTGCTTGAACAACACTCCATGCACTGCTGATCAAAGAAGTATGATCGAAGATGATGAAATCATGCCACACCTGGCAGATTTAATAGCCAGAGGTCCAATGTGGTTTCTGCAAGTGATTGCATGCAATTCATTTTTACTACAGTAAAAGGTGCACATGCTTACATATTGGATAGCAAAAGATGATTTGGTGTGTATTGACTTGGTTACAAGGTTTGGAGCCTATTCACCTGTGCCTGGTTAACTATGCTGCCTTTATCCTAGGCATGGATGAAGGCTTATTTCCAGTGATCCCTGGAATTCCAGTGTCCTTTTTTTGAGCTACCTCCAATAGAGGAACATACACACACCAAAACACATAACATATCACAACATATCTACTGCAAGCATGAATATATATAATTTTAAAAATGTAAATAAAAAATTACTAGTGCCTTATATTAAAATGCATATATATATATATATATATATGCATTTTAATTAGTGCATAATTTAGTGTTTAATCTAAAGGATATCCTTTAATCTCACAAGACCCTTGTTTGTTTGTTTCTAATTCATTTATTTTTAGTCTTGTGTTTAAATGTTATGGGCATTTAAAAAGGACACAGCCTCTGATTCTCCTCCCACAGCAGCATAAACCAGGAGTCTCTCTTTTTAAATCAGTGGAATGAGTGACAGAACAATCAGGTCCATGCCCTCTACTGAGAGGAGTTTACAGTCTCTGTTAGAGTACTATCTTCTAGCTTTAGCTGTGACTAATTGCTTTCATTTTTTATTGCAGGTGTTCAATTATTCACTAGGTGACCAACAATTCTCCAATAGGGATTTTTTCTAGAGTGATTCTACCTTGAGAGTGAAATCCTGGTTCTGCTGAAGGCTGCAGTAGAATTCCATTCAACGTCACTAGAACCAGGATTTTATGTTTTTTGGTATTTCCATTTATAATAGTAAGCTATAAAGTGAAAGAAAAATAATAATATTTAGAGAAAATACCTGTTTGTGAATTTCTAGGAACTGCAGGCTCTTACCTGCTTGTAGAGTATGCATGGGTCACTGAAATAAAAAGGGTGGTGCAATATTAATATAGGAATTACTAAAGAAAATCAATATCAATGTTATGGTATATTTTTGCATTTATTGATGTCCACTATATGGCCACTAGCATCATTCATTTATCTTATGAAACTGAAAATGGACAATGATACAAGTTCAGAAAATATTGTTAATAAAATATTTCCTAGGGTCCCCAAGCCATGGAAAAGAAAGATAGCGACTAAGAGAGATCCTATAAATCCCTTTCACTGTGGGCAGAAACCAGAACAAGAGGCTTAAAACTACAACTGCAGCAGTGTACCTCTGTAATCCATGTAAGAAAAGAACCCTGCACATGACTAAAAGCTGACTGACCCAATTTTTAATAAGCTGTTTCCATATTTATAAACTATTTTCCTATCAGGCTTGGTGACTACATTGCTTGCTTATATGATCTTTAAATATCAGACAAGTACAGTTTCATATAGGTGACGTGCAAGTCTGAAGAGGCAAATGCCTTATCATCCCTGCATTGTCAGACTGAGGTAATGCTTGTATTTTGCCTTTAACCTGACTCATCAATACATTAAAAAAAATCTAACTCAATTTAACTCATACTGGTTGGGCTACTGAGCTTATGGGTTGAAAGCTCTTGATGCTTGGGCTAATGATGAACTGGGGATACAGGTCTACCTCCTAAACTGCTAGTCCAAACACATTAATCAAATCATATCGCATAGGTCAGGTGTTGTTGCATTGCAGTGTGATCACTCATGCTTGAACTAGGCTAGCTTCAGTTGGAAGAACCCGTGTGCCAACTTTTGAGTTAACTGTTAGAGTGAAAACAAACACAAAGACTGTGGAGCTTCACCGCTTTTCTGCTTCTCTTAGTGGCATGTCATATGCTAGTTTATAAGCCTGAATGAAACTATCATTTGGAATAAGGGGTACTGATTATGTGCAGAGGGCTGTTGTGATAACCAAATCTAACAAGGTGCTTAAAACAAAAGTGTGAGACCTTTGATGCTGCCCCCGTACTGGTTTAAATTTCTGAATTCTTTCCGGAAGGTATGAACCTGTAATTGGTCTATTTATAGGTGGGTGACAGGATCTATGGGGAGAAAGAGGGCAGTAAATGGGGAAAGGCTCATCCCTAGTCCACAGATTGATGCACTGAATATCCAACAGCAACTGAATAATATATAGAAAAATTTTCAGGGGTAATTTGAAGCTGTATTTACCCACATATTTCTCTTTTAATCGATAAACAGTAGTGCATGCACCAAAGGACATAATTTTGCAGGCACCAAAGAGCAGAATTTGGCCTGCAGACTTTTGGAAACTGGACTATATCTTTAATCATCTCAGTAAAGTATTGTTCCTGCTCCCATTTTTCTAAGATCTGCCAGAATGAGCTGAAGAAAGCATGCTGGATCTGTAATTCATCTTCCTAATAGTTGAAAATGACAATTAATGGCTGTTCTTGTTATTGGGTAAGCCTGTATTTTACTGACTTAGACTTAAAATGTGAAGAATTATTTATTTTGCAGTGTTGGCTTGTAGGAGCACATACTTTAACTATCTTAAATATGCCCTCTTACAGCTAGGATACAGTGTCACTTCATCTCTTGAGTATTCTTCCTTTGTTGCAAATTGAATTCAGCAGAACTGATTCTTTTTAGTTTCACTCTAAAATACTACAAAGTAGCACTGGTGCAGTGTACTCACAGCTAGCTTTCATTTTTTGTCTTTTAAACTGTATGGCAAGAAATGAATTATGTTGTTTTTTTTAATATACACATGGTAATTAACTGCCTTATGCTAAAGACTCAGTGGCACCCATCTATGTGGAGGCCCTGGAGCTCTGAACTGGGTCTGGCTCCCTGGTTCTCTTGTATGTTTTTCCAGTATTTAGGTGAGTCTTCTTTGAGGAGCAGAAAAGGAGAGGAAGGTAATTTGTATAGAAAGAACTGGATTTAATTGTTGGATTATTGTATGCATTATTCCCTGTCACATTTATATGTACCATGAGTGTGTATCAAACTGTAGGTCTCACAGAATTTTGCTTTTGATGTGCATCCCAAAGAGTTTCAAATTTTAAAATGCACTCTTCCAAATTGGCAATTTACCAAGATTTATTTTTCAAGTCAATAAAGCCAGCACCAATTCAGTCTTTATAGGTTAGTCTAAGCTGCAGAGATTAAACCGAGAAGCAAGTAAACAGACACTCATTTTTGATTCAGGAAATGCAGCCACATGCTGCAGTAGCTCAGGCCAGACACCTAGGGGCATTATGGCATGCCTCTCAGCCTGCCAGCCACTGGAAAAGAAAAGGGACTGACATTCCAAGGCTTTTCTCCCTTCCCTGCTTGAGGGGAGGGGGCACGGCCAGGCCCCAGCTTGGGGCTATCATGATGGAAGGTGGTGGTTTACATTCCCTCCCTGGCTCACATGGGACCCTAGATTGGGTCTGCCTGGGCAGGGGAGTTCCTGCCAGGCTTTTGCCCATGCCCTGCTCCCTGCTGGAGGAGGGGGAGGGCAGCCCCTGCCAGACTGAGAAGGGGGTGGATGGAAAAAAAGATAGTGACTTTGAATTCATAAAAGCTTGAACAAGAATAGTCTTTTCTCTGAAGCGAGCATATATTGAACACAGCAATTAGCAACCTCAAGCACACGGTAAAAAACAACCAAAAATCTTTGCTTAATCTACGATCCAGCCTAGTAAAACACAGTGAGAGTGCACATAGCTTAGTCTAACTCAAAATGGAATGTAATAAACCAAAAAGACAAAAGAAAGTTTTGCATACGTCTCATGTAAGCCTGAGGGCAATGTGTCTCCTTACAGCCAGGTATTCAGAAAGTCCTTCTTGGGCAATCAGCAGGCGGGCTTAGGTGTTGGAGTGGAGATCTCACAGGCCTCACCTCTGCTTGGGTTTTTACAAGAGCACTTGCACCCTCTTCTTCCACTTGGATGCCTTGACATTAGCGTGCTTGTCACCTATAGCACCTTTGGCAGGACTCTCATGCATCCAGTGTTTTTTGTCTCTTCTTATGTATTCCAGTCCCTCACCTTATACAGGTTCTGCACTATAATGTAAATGTAGTTCTCTGCTTTCTTTGGTCACACCAGCCCAAGCAGTCTGGGACCCTCTCTTGCTCAGTTAGCTCCATCTGCAGCACATACATATGTGATGATTGTGCCAGGTCTTTGCCAACACCTCCCACTTCTCAGTCTGGTCCTGCAGGGCTTGGCCCTGTGCTCACAGGTGGCAGGGGACCAGTCCCTCCAGTCCCAGTTCCCCAGCTTCTTCCCCCTCCCACAGGGCCTGGTGGAGCTGAGGGGAATTATGCCCCCCTCCCCCTCCCTTATCAACTGCTTGCCTCAGTCTCTGCCACAGGTGAGAGAGGGTGAAGTCTGCTGGTCTTCTGTGGCCCCCTGCCAAGCAGACCCCAGCTGGGGTCCTGTGCCAATGGGAGAGGGGCTTAAATCCTCCTCCCTCCCCTCTGCCTGAGCCTGCCTGCCCATACCCCTGCCCCCTCTGCTCCAGCTGGGAAAAGTCTAGCAGGTGCTGCACCCCCCACCCCCATACAGACCCAGCTGCAGTCCCCAGCCGGGTTTCCCACCTCTGCCCCCTTGTTAGCCAGCCCTCACTGCTCCGGCTTTTCAGCAGAGGGGCTGGGCCAACCCTTTACTCTGGAGCAGACATCACAGCTCAGCCCAGGGCTGCAAAGCTTTCTGACATGTTGGGGGGTGGGAGGGGGTGATTTAACTTGAACCAGGAAGGGGTCTGGGACAGAAGTTTCATAAACCAGTTTGACATAAATCAGTTAAATCTGATACTAGATTCAACCAGGTTTATCTTAAACCAGTTTCAGCCATTTTGAAACTGGTTTATATGCACTGAACTTCTGTTATGTTACAGGTTTAAACCAGTTTCTGATCACTTGAACTGGTTTATGTGTAACTTCTGTCCCATGTGTATAAATGTACTTAGACATGTAAGTATGATCTTATTTCACCCTGCTCAAGTCCCTGAAAACCTGTGAATACAAGTTAGGTGGATCTTCCCCATCCTGTGTCACTGCTTTTTTGGACCATATCTTATGATAAGATGATGGTGTGTTACAAAAGTGATGCATTAATGGATTTGTATGGACTTGAACAGAGTGGAATAGAATTGCACTTACTCTAGTCCACTTAGAGGCCCAGTAAGTAAAATAGTAGTTAGCCTCTAGTTCCCAATTGTTTTTTCCAAGAACTGTTACCAATAAACAGAAAACCATAAAACTGATGGTTTGGATGCATTTCTGGGAAGTGAAATAAAGTAGAGCCTCAGGTAAAGAGAAGAATATAACTTAAGGTCTCTGATATCCTGGGCAAGTGATCTAAATGTACCACCATTACCACTAATTGTGTTTTACACAAAATTTTACCTACTTCCTTGAAGGATAGGATATAGGCAACTAGTTTCAATAGAAAATCTTGAACTCTGGATCCGAAGTGGCAGAGGGGCCTCCCTAAGGAAGCTGGGTATTAGGATATACCTACAAATTCATAATTTCCGGTTGACTAACTCTAGTCATGCTGCTAGTTCCAGGTGGCTCCCTGCTCAGTGGATTTATTTTGAATCTTATGCTAGTCTATAATTTAACTTCAGGGCATCAGTGTACCTTAGGCATCAAAGACTAACCTTGTGAACATCATAAATCATGAATTCTTATTGATATATTTATTGGTTTAGATCTCTTTATCAGTGGAACTATGGTAGAAACTTTGTTTTGCTATATAACACTTCAACACCTCATGTTTTCACTTAAATCATCAGTTAATATTAGGTCTGACAAATAATTAAAAAAAATTGTAATTCATTTTGGAATTTAAAAAGTCACAATTAATCATAATATTAATCACACAGTTAAACAATATTCAGAACCCCCCCACCCAACAGCTCAGAGCCCATGAGACCTGTGGCTCCCTCCAGGCATCACCAATAGTGCACAGCCCCAGCCCTGAACCCAACTGCCCCACGCCTGTTCCGAACTCACCTGCTCATGTTGAGTATCAACAGTGGCCATACACAAGCTGCTGTTCAGTGCTGAGGAAAAGCAACCCCTTCCCCTCACCACTGCTGGGCCCATCTTCCTTCAGTCACCTGGAGCCCACACCTGGACTGCCCTGTGGCTCCTCTGCCCTGCAACCACTGCCGCACTGGGTGGGCTAGAGGCAGTGGTGATGGCAGTAGACAGGAGCCATAGGGCAGCCCAAGCACGGGCTCTGGGCAGCTGCAGCAAGACGGGCCCAGCAGTGGTGAGGGAGAGGGGCCACTTTTCCCCCTTGGTGAGTAACAGCTTTTGCCTGGCCATTGCTGCTGCTCAGTGTGGGTGGGGGAGTCTGGAGTAGGTGTGTGGCGGGTCAGGGGGTGCGTCTGTGCACACAGGTGCTAGTCGGGAGCTGGTCTGCTTTGCTGGTCAAAACAATGTGCGCGATTAATGCAATTAAAAAAATTAACATGTTAATTTGTTTTTGCAATAATTGCGTAAGTTAACTGTGATTAAGTGACAGCCCTAATTGATATATAAGATATCCAAGCATTAATCATACTTCTGCTACCAGATCTCCACTATGAAACACTTACATTATGCATATACTACCTATCTTCCTTTTCTCCCACAACTCTCTTTAGCTTGAGCATTCATGCTTGAGGAAGACTTTTTAACCATTTCATTACTGACTGGTTTTATAGAAATGGATAATTGTATACAAAAAAATCTTTGGTATATCAGTAGAACATTGTTTGAAAAAGGCCCCAATATATATATATATATATATATATATATTGCTGCAACTAAAAGGTTGCAATGAACATCATTTTAAAAAGTTAAATAAAAAATTACTAGTGCCTTATTAATGCAGATGCCTAATATTGTGTCTTGCAAACACTCCCAAAAATGAATAATCACTGGATTAGTTTAGTTAAAGTTAGTAATTTTATCTTGACATTTTATGAAGTCTTGGGTCTTTTTTTTCTCAGTCAGAGGCTCATAACTGCTAGTAGGAGGGGAATCTGCTTAATGGCAGGAATGTCAATGAGTTAAAGAAACTTTGTATTTTCCTTGACAAAAGGGTCTGAAAAAGCCTGGCCAGTACTGAATTTCAGTCCAGGTATTTTCAAGTCTTTTTCTCTTCCTTTTTTCAACCCTTAATAGTTTGCAAGTGCACAGGTCTCCAAAAGGAAAGTAAACAGATGGGACAAATTCTACCCTCAGTTGTACTCAAGTCTGTGAAATTGCATGAAGTGGGTATCTATTTTGTCTTTATTCCATAGCTAGTGCATAGCCAACCTCTCCCTTTCTGGATATGAATATAAAGCTTTTTCAACAAGTCCATCTGCCTGTCATCACTTTCAGAAGAGGATAAGATGGTGCATGCAGATCTGTGGAGGCGCAAAGTGGTGCAGACATGCATTTTGAAGATAGGAACCTCTTGTTGAATGTGCCATGGCA
>NW_005842005.1:2565627-2569267 GCF_000455745.1 Alligator sinensis
TAAAATATTGCTCTTCCTTCATCACTGTTATCCTTCTCTCCACGGTTTTCCCCTCACACACTGTTTTCAGTGAGGAGGCATTTAGATGGCAAAATACTGTTAGATAATAACAGTCTTTGTCTTTTTCAGCTACTTGGAATATGGAGTTGGATCAGAGAGCTATTTATGTAAGGAGTCTTGCTGAATTTTTAAAATATTTTTTTGTATTTTCAGAAGATTTGTATCCATCTGATGCTTTTGAATTTGTGTCTGTGCCTGTTTTGAGTGGCTGAGTGAGATCCTGTTAGCACTGTTGCAGAAGGATGCCGGCTGGGAAATATTGAATGCTGCTGGCAAAATAACAGAGAGTGAAGATGAAGAGTGTGCCAACCAGGAAACTTTGAAAGAAGAGGCGAGGAACGATGCCAGCTCAAAAACAGAATGTAGCCAACAAGTCTAATAAATGGAGAGCATTTACTGTGAGGGAGGTAGTCTTCTATCACGAGGGAGAGAGTGAGACTGAGAGAACAGTTGTTAGATGCAACACAGTGAGGAAAGTCAGCAAGAGGCCTAAATAGTCTGAGTCACTTGCATCCTGGTATAGCCTCCTTGTTCATTGTGAGCTGCCAAGAAATATTGGGTAAGAGAGTGTGTGCGCAAAGGAACTCCTGTGAGAAGATGCCACAGAGGGAAGAGTTAATTAGAGGTTCTGAGAAATAAAGAACTGGTGTTTGATATATTGGGTGCAGAAAATTTGCTCTGGAGTGGAGATGGATGATAGAGCTCCTGCTGCTAAAGGGTATGAGTGAATGGTTGAGTGAATCTTTGTAGGACAGAGAAGTAAGAAATGTAACAGTACTCTGAAGCAACAGGTTAGATATCAGAATTATTATGACACTATAATACCGATGTTCTCTAGGCCTATACTGGCTGACGTAGGTGCTAGAAATTTGGAAAAGTAGACAGACAGTGGCTTTTTGACATATTTTCTGATTTGGTACTATTTTTTTCAGCATATTTTTGCATTTTTCCTTTGTACAGTCACAATAGATTTTGTTCTTCATAGCATGACAGATCATTAAAATAATTTGGACCATCTTTGCTTGCTGATTCAGTCAGTGTTGCTGTTTCATACCCCCTACTTTGATCCAGGTTTCACATTATCTAGTTAATACAACACTGCTAGAAGGAGATAAGATCAAAAGCCTTGTGTTCAGTTTGCTTTTCAGCATCTCCTCTAGCAGTTTAAACTATTTAACTTTGAACTATTCTATATAAAAATGAGAATAAAATAAGTCTGTATTTGGGTGTGTTTTGTTTTTTAGGAAAGCATTAATAATATTACTGATACTGGGAATGGGATCTAGGTGTGCTTGCTTGCTGATATTTGGCTGGTGATTTTTTTTTTTTCCAAAATGAGATTTCCTCCATGATTACAGATAGTTTCTTGAGCTTTTTGACCTGAATTGTAGCCTTGCAAAGATACAACTAGAAGATTCCCCCTACAGTAATATCACTGGTCAATAAGCATGCTCTGCAACAATACTTTTTAAATACCTGAGAGCCCTTGTCTTCCTGAAATCTTGTCATCTTATTCCAATACTGCTTCACTGACTTGGCATTATAAACATTTCCATAGAAGTCAATATCAAAATCCATAAGGTGAAAGGTAGTAGCTCAGGTGTCTTCCCCATTAGTGCAGATCTCCATGTCAGTTCAATCAAAAAATGGGAAAACCTGGTTACAAAAGAGCTGTGACTTCATCTGGCAGGGATACATGCAATTAGAAGTTAAGAATCCTGTGCAGACATGACCACAATTTAAAGCTGCCTTTGCTGGTGATATCCAGTGAGGAAGACAGGAGTACGAACTACCTATTCTCCACAGGTGTAGATATCTTTTATACTGCAGCTGCCCCTTTTAGTGAAAAGGTTGTGTGTAAATTGAACCCCTATCAGCATATACTTTAAGTGTACTTGTTGTTAATCTGGTTGTAATTGCCTATGAGATGCCATGACTAGTCTCTTGTTACTGTGAACTAGTGTTTCCATGGGAAATGGTGATTTCTGATCCTGAGAACTAGAGCTTAGACATATTAATGGTGTTTGGTTATCGTGTGCTAACAGCTCCATTAACATATGTCACTGCTGTTCTAACACAGAATAAGGTGGTTACATGTATTGTTTGTCAGCTTGGCTGAGGAGATATGAAGCCGTGTACTTAAAATTTCTTCAAAGTCCTTTTTATATTTTGTAGATATTCATTTATGAAAGTGTGGTATGCATGTAATGCAATTGTTTACTTTTAGAATACAGTTGAGGAAATGTTTCTTATTTCAGCAACAATGTCAATTGTTTTATATATGGAATATTTTTTGTAATTACATCTGTGTAATCTGTTTCCCCATGACAACTTCCAAACAGACTTCCCCATAGTATTTAGCTTGACTCCTTTTCCCACTTACTATTACATATGTTTCCTCTAATGGTCCAGGAAAGAAGGGCTAGGGACAAACATTACACATAAACCAGTTTAAGTGATCAGAAACTGGTTTAAACCTGTAACAGAATAGATGTTCAGTACACATAAACCAGTTTGAAAATGGCTGAAACTGGTTTGAGATAAACCTGGTTGAATGTAGTATCAGACTTAATTGATTTGGGTCAAACTGGTTTATGCAATGTCTGTCCCAGACCCCTTGCTGTTTTAAGTTAAGCAGACTCCCCCAGCACCCCAGCATGCTCTCCGGGCTGGGTGGGGCTCTCTGCTCCACAGCAGAGCTGGCCTCTCCCCTCTGCTCCCTGGCTGGAGCTCAGCAGAGACTGCAGGCACCTTAAACACTATTATCAATTCTTTGCTGGGCTGGTCAGAGTGGGGCGGGGGGACCTCTCCCTAATAAGAGCATCCTGCGGGCCTGGTCACCCCCCCCGCCCCTCAGCTCAGAACCATGCAAGGGAAGGGAGGGCTGCTTTAGTGCCCTCTGGCTTCTAGCCTGAGCCAGCATTTCTGGGATGTCTGTGCAGTTACAAACTGATTCAGCCTAGTCAGGTTAGACCAGGGGTATGCAACCTTTTTGAATGTGGGGCCGGATCATGAACTTTTTATCACCCAGTGGGCCAGCGAGCTATATTCAAACACCCTGTGTCCTGGGCCAGAGAGACCCTACCTGTGTAGCCCTACTACACCTGCCTGTTACTGCAAGGTTCATGGTAGCTGCTGGTGGGCAGAGGCAGAAAGGACCCATTCTGCATCCAGCCAGCTACCGCACCAGAGACTGAAGGGGAGAAATAAATAGCTCCACATCTCCATCCCCCGAGCAGTGCAGCCCCATGAGCCGGTGCTGCCTGAAGGGGGTGGAGTGAGGTGACCGCTGCACTGCAGCCCGTCACCCACCCGCCCGCACGGCTCCGTTCGCCATGGTGCCCGGCCACCTACACACACAGCCCTGGTGGCCTCAGCACTGCAAGCCCGAAGCACGGGGTCCGGCAGACACTGGCTCCCACTGCCTCGCCCCGCAGAGGTCATGCCAGGACCCCGCCTGCTGAGGCCCCTCTGTGCTAGCTTCCCACATGCTGCTGGGGACAGGAGGAGCCTGGCCAGGTCTGCACCAGCCAGCAGAAGCAGCAGCGAAGACCTGTGCCACTCAGGATGGGGCGAACCT
>NW_005842005.1:2569553-2575494 GCF_000455745.1 Alligator sinensis
CTGTGGGGGGGACGGCCCCCCCGGGGTCACCCCCAGCCAGCAGAGCCAGCGGCGGAGCCATGTGCTGCTCGGGACTGACAGGCGCGTGTAGAGGGAAAGTGCAGCTGAGCCCCCTGCTGCTCCGGCTGGGCTCATCTTGTCCCAAGAGGCACATGGCTACTCCATTTACCACACACACTGCATCAGCAACGTCAAGCTGACGCGTTGCGTGTGGGAACCTTGTCCCTTCTCCAGCCCTTCAGCAGCCGTTAGGAAGCTGCTAAGGGTCTGGTAGAGAGAGAAGGGGTGGGAACATTTCCCATCGCAGCACCGCGGGCCTCAGAAAATGCCTTGGCGGGCCGTATGGTGAACAAGCCTGCGTTAGACTAACCTGCAAAGATTGAATCAGTTCAAGCTCAGGTCTTTTGAATGTCTGTCCCTAGTCAAGCTGTCTTGCCTCCTGGCTATAAAGGTGTGTTGGCTTTGTGAAGTTTTAATGTACTAGAATGCAGGGTTAAAGGGCATTTTCTGGGGTTTGCCTTATCATGGATTTTGTTTTGTTTCTTTAAAAAACAAATACATTGACACTTTTTTGTAAAAGAAAATAGAAAACTATCTTTTTCCCCATATTCCTTCAAATGTCACTATCCTTGTTCTAGCATACAGCAACATTTGTGTAAAAGATGTATGAAAAAA
The DNA here is from genome assembly GCF_000455745.1 of Alligator sinensis. NCBI lineage: Eukaryota > Metazoa > Chordata > Crocodylia > Alligatoridae > Alligator > Alligator sinensis. The sequence goes on from NW_005842005.1 coordinate 2,570,229, forward strand.
GAATTTTTTTAGGAGGGGTGTTACAACTTTATTAAGGAAAGTGAAGTGCAGTGCAAATATGCCTATTTAAATAAGGCTCTGATTCATGAAGGAGCTAAAGATCATTGTCTGACTTTATTTATTTTACTATACAGAGAAAAAAAAGAGAAAAAAAGAAGAGTATAGCACTTGATTACAAATCATAACAGCAACTGCACTTTCGGAACTATATCTTCTTGTATTGTGAAGACACTTAGCTGTTGATTTGTGGTTTTTAATGCATATGCTAACCTCTCTGTTTTATAATGGGTGTTTAGCTTGATTTTTTTTTTCTGTATAATTCTTAGGTAAAAGCTACTTGGAATGGGAGAGCAGGCTAATGGTTGGAATGGGAGAGCAGGCTATAAGATAGGTCTGAGAGAGAGAATTTCTACACCAGAGTGTGCTGCTGCATTTCTTTGACTGCATAGACGTGTCTTACTGTTGTGGCTAGTGAAAATTAAGCTGTTTCCTCAGCTTTATTGCAATTGCCGCTGTGCATGATATCCTTACTTATCACCAGCATAAAACAAACACAAAAAAAAGATCGCATCCATCGGAAATAAATTGTAATAGTACATTTCCAGTTCTGTTGTGCATATTTTCTGTTAATATCCCTTTTGATCTACTACATGTAAACTGATTTGTATTTTCATGAGGTATATTATAATCTGTGGGTTTAATGTGTATAGTCCTATTTAAGATGACTTACTATTTTGGGTTTCAAGAAAAAAAAAAGGTTTTATTTGTGTTCTACCACAGGTAATCTATTACAAAATTTTAGAAAACACAATAATTGTAGGCAAAAAAAAATCAAGTAAGAAAGAAAATACTCTCAACTCCTAATTTTTATGGCTCAGAAAAAGAGAAGTTTCAAAATAAAACCCCTTAATCATCAGAGCCACATTGTCCTCATACTTCCTGAGCACGTGAAAGTCCCTTGCATAATACTGGTTAGGATAATTATATAGAGCTAATATATAGTTGGGTCACAAACAGATTTTTGTTTTAGGATGTTTTTATCAATTGCAAAATTTCTTCTTTTCTGGAGTGGAAGGAAATTCAGGGGAAAATTGCCTTTTAAGTTAATGGAAATGTTTTGACTTCAGCTTCATTCTGGCATGAATTTCATTTTATATTAAAAATATAATGAAGAAAATCAACAAAACATAATTTTTAGAAAACTAAAATGTTCTGATACAAATCATATTTGATAGCGTCAAGCATATTTTGCTTTCAACAAGTGATTTTTCAACAGAAAGGAAAAATCCATTGAAAACTTTCTGAGATTCCCAGTAGTGTCTGACTACTTCACAAAGTTTCGTGTCAATAAAGAGGGGCATATGAAGGTATGTCTTTGTGGCACAATGCATGACTGTGGAAAAATATCTAAATTAGCTCATGAAGAACTGCGTTATTTACCAGAAAAATAGCTCCCCACAGCTCCAGAAATTTGGCAGCAGCGGAGTGGTGGCAGTGTTAATGCCCAGGGCTCTGAGAGCCATGGCAATTGTCACTGTCACCGATCCCCTGTTGCCAAGTTTCCAGGCCCATGGGGATGACATGGGTCTGGAAATTTGGCATGGCCCCATATACCAGCTCAGGCCAGCACATGGTGTGAGTCCATTGCCAGACCCGGCACATTGCTTGTGTCCCCAGACTCATGCTGTAGGTCAAACCCATTGTGCAGTCACAGAGGTGGTGTCCTGGGTTTGACCCAGCATGGGTCCTTACTGCACAAGGTTGAACTTGGTGCATGGCCCCAGGCCCAGCATGCTAGGTCAGTCTACAGGCCCCATCTGGTCTGCAGGGGGCTTTACCACACTTACCATGTAACACATTGCACTTACCACACAGACTTTTTTTTTTTAATTCAGGCTTACTTTCACAAACAATGTGCATACTATGTAAAGGGGCACGCTGTTTGTAAATATATATATATATATTTAGGTGGATCACTGCCATTATGGCTAGGCTTCTTCCAGTAACTTAGATTGCTTGTTCAAAGATTGTACAGGTATCTGTACATAGCATTGTGTTGTGCCAGGTAGATATACTGTTGCTCTGAGACACTATCCCACAATGCTTGAGTAATCCAGAGGCTTCCTGTTGTTCTCGGTTATATTTGTCAATTGATTTTTGAATGCCAAATTAATTCTAAAAAACAGAATTGCTTCACAGGAGACTCATGAAGCCAAAACACCCCATGTTTTTCTCTAAATTGTTTTTGACAGATGCATTCAATTAACTCTAGTTAGCTTACAAAGCTCCTTCCCCTCCTATTGCTTTACTGCTCTGAATGAGCTCCTTGCACACCCCCAGGATCTGTGCGTCTGGGATTCCTTTGCATCCTCCAGGACTCCTTGAATCCTCATGCCTTTTTCTCATAAAAACATGATTTGAAGAACCTGAGAGAGTCAGTCTCCTGAAACTTTCCTGACTTTTTCCCCCCATTTTTTTTCCTGTAGGCAGTGGGCTGTCCCACCAAGATGATAGGTTGGATATCTCTGACTTTTCCTCAAAAAATATTACCATTTTTAGGAGGAAAAATGCTTACCTCCCCCCAATAAAATACTACTGTATTCATGTTCTCCTGTTGTGGACATAAAGTACAGAATCATTCCACAGACATCAAACGTGTTGAATCTTTGAAACCAATGAATTAAAAGCCAATTTAAGATTTTAAATCAAAACATAGTTTAAGGTCAGGTGAAGCACTGATTTTTACCTGTGATACATATTTTGCTTTGTGATCTGTTTAAACTCAAATTTCAGTTTGAAAGTTGTGAGTGTTGTCAACACCAAAGAAAATACTCACGGAAACCCCACTGAACTACAGCGAGAGTCATTAGCTCTGATGAGCCTGTTTCTGTACCATAACTACTATTAAATTAGTAGGAGTTAAGGTCACTGAAGGGAAACAGTTTCTTCCCTCTACCTTCATTTGTGTATACTATTCAAGAGAGGCCAGCTCCTATTTGAAGTAAGTTGGACCAGGAACCAAAATATAGTTATTAAACACATTATTTCTGTCAGCTTTTCCATGCAGTTTTTTTTCTCCATATGGGTCTAATTCCAGAATATACATATCACATTTATGCTATTGACATTGTGGTTTTGGTATACATTCTGCAAGGTCCTGTATCTCTATCCAAATAACTGGAGCAATTGTTCAAATTAATTATTCAAAAAGATGCTGAATGTTAGGACTAGAAACATCTAGTAAGACATACAATACTGCGAAACCTAAGTAGATTCTTTATAATCTGTTTCTCATCATTGTCAGTAATCATTGGCAGTAGTTACAGCAAATTGGTTAAGTAGTGCTCACATACTGAGATGTCTTGTTTCTTCCTACCACATCTAAGAAGTAGTGTTAAATGTAACCTTTCACGTTTAAGTATTTGGCATTTTTATGTGCATGACCGCCATTGCAAGTGACAGAGAATCATAGCATTACTTCTCTTAGCCATTCCTGAAACTTTTATTACATGTATAGCTGACTGGTAGGGGGGGCATGTGCCCTCCCCCCCACAACCACAGGGCTGCCTGTGGCTTCTGCTGGTGCTCGCCAGCCCCGTCCCCACGACTGCCACCAGTGTTGACTACTGTGGGTGCCCTGCCAGAGGCAGGATGCACCAGTTGCCCATAATGACATGCTTTTGTTCTTGCAGTTGGTTTAAAGTTAAACCACAACACCTTATGGGTGAAGTTCTGGTCTGCCTTATCTATAAAAACACTTTTGATCTGTTATTGAATCAAATAAAAAGGAAGTACAACAAGCCTTCCAACTCCTATTCCCCTTTGCCTTTCAAAATGAAACTGGTAACTTCCTAGAAGCTTTACTTGTAAAATGTACTGTTAGTGCTGTATTATTCTGGAGTGATATTAAAATGGCTTGTACATAAGAAGCAGCTTTTATAAACAGGATAGTTCTGTACAGTTTATTGCAAATAGCAGATGTAACAGTCAGAAAGGTCTCCTTTGAACACTGGTGTAGCTCCCTAAATACTGTTGGTAGAATTATTGGCCAGTGTTGAACTGCAGTATATGAGAATTGTGGCAGATAGATTGTGTGCATAATGATACTCAGAAGATTCAAGCTGTCATTAGATCCTTTTATTTTTGGTCCACTGATTTGGGAAAAGGCTTTTCTGGCTGTGAAGCCAAACACTCCAATAGAACGTCCAAGCAGTAGCTGTACAGCCTATTATTAAATGAAAATATTTCTTGTTGATTAATGGGGGCCAAATGAATTACAATTTAGAGGAAAAATGCTAGAACTGGAGGTGAATAATAAAAAGTAAAATCTCTTTTTCTTTCCTTTTTTATAAAAAAAAGAGGCTTCTGAACTTAAATTTCCTTTCCCATCTGAACACTTTGGGGAATTTAAAAGTATTTTGATGTAATATTCTTGTGAGGAAAGTTATCACCAAATAGTCTGTTCTTTTTAGCAGTAATATCGTTCATGCATCAGCACCTGCTTCTTCATCAATGGTAGCAGCTGTTTGAGTTGAAAAAAGGAATGAAACCTTGATAGTTTCATACTTTGTACTATTGTGTATTAAGTTAAAACAGCTGCTGTAAATCTGACTTTTCTCTAGGAAGCTTCTAGTTCTAGATACCTTTTTCTAAAGATGAAGTTAGTATATATTTGTGAGCACTTTGGGTACCTTTTGCTTTGAAAACACATAAACAAAAAGGCTATTTTATATGATGGTTTCAGTACAGAATTTCACTAAAATGCATGAACAATTCAATTCAGGTCTCATTATATTTTGCACTGTAGTGCCAGACTCTATTAGTGTTTGAAAGTACAGAAAATGTTTTTGGCAGACAGAATAATTCTCCACTCTAGATCATTCTACGGCAAGGTTAATCATTTAAATATTGGACTAAGAGATGATCATCTTATCTTTACGGTAAATGCAAAATGTGTTAGATGTTCAGGGCATAAAACTCAAGGTGTAACTTTCTATGCAACTATTCTGTACTGTTTGTTTCAATGATATTGGTTCAAAAGCTATAAATAAATTAGGATAATTATGATACAATTACTTTGTATAAAAAGAACACACAAATATTTATGTTGCATATTTTGATCCAGATCCTTAATTGATGTAAATCAGCATAGCTGTATTACTATCAGTGAAGTTAAGCCATTGCACCAGATGAAGAGCTGATTTTATTAAGGAAAAACTAGTAGAGATCTAGCCAAGCAGTGATTCTCCTTCAGTGTTCAGGAATG
>NW_005842005.1:2575525-2587165 GCF_000455745.1 Alligator sinensis
GCCATCATGGAGCAATGAAGAGGACATTTGGGTAGACTTGGGTAGACTTCACCTTGTCTGAACTGGTATGCTCTGCAGCAGAAAGCTAGGGGAATCTGGATCAAATTTAGACTGCAGGGAGGAAAAGTAGAAGCTCAGCCTCTAGGTCTGTGATTACATGACAGTTGGCCAAATCTCCATGTCAGGGGAATTGTGGGGACGTGGTAGTTGTGGAGTTGTTACACTAGTCCTCCCCTGTCTGTGGTCATTTTTTCTGGCCTGTACACAAGGTTCTTACCGAAAGCCAATTTTCTTGCATTTCACATAGAGACCAGTATTTATCTACAATATCATCAGGACAGAGAGAGAGATACTAAGATAAAATATTTATGTCAAGACCATGGTTGTCTCAGTGAATGTAGAAAAAATGTCTATAATCTATACGTTCCAATTATTGATATGCAGTAGTTTTAGATTAGTTGTATGTACAGGGGCAGTTCCAAAGTGGTGTGATGATGCAACTGCACCTGCTCCATGTATAGCATGCTTGCCACTGGCTTCACTTACCTGTAACCACAGATGCTTGGATCCTCTGCAGAGTCTGAGTCCCAGGTGGGCTGGTGGAGGACACCCAGAGGGACCAAGTAGGGAGCTGGTAAGAAAGGTGGGGCCTGCTGGCTGCTGCTGTCCTCGACTAACCTAGGGCTTGGGGAGGTCCCAGAGCTGCTCCTGCCACGCTGTAATTGCTCATTGACAGGAACAGCCCTGGGACTTCTCCTGGCCCCAAGTCAGCCAGGGACAGCAGTGGCAATGGGTGGGTCCCCTCACTCCCTATACAAGCCCAGAGGCAAAGCCTACTGGGAAGGGGAAGGGGGAATGACAAGGGAGCGGAGGCACTGCTAAGCATCAGAGGGGAGGGGGTGCCCAAAGCACAGAAAGGGATAGGGAGATAGAGAAAAAAGTCTGCAGCAGCTGCTGCTGTGGCATAGTTTGCCCAGAGGGACAGAGGGTATATGCAGCCATCCCTGCAGTGCTGGTTGCATCCCCTATACCTCGCTCTTTGAAATCTTATTGCTCATACTGCCCATGACTGCAGTAAAATTAGTAAAATAGATACAGTAGTTTTCAAATGTCATTGCAATCAACACAAAGCTATGACATAATAGGCACATCTACACGTGTGCTGGATTGTGCAGTTGCTACTGCGCAGTCCTGACACCTGGCACAGGTTTTTTTCTGATGCTACTGTGCAGTAGTGTCAGTGTCACAGGCCATGCCCGCCAATGCTACCTCATCATAGCAATGAGCTACAGTGATGTACCTCACTGCTATTGCAACGTAGCATCTCATATAGATGTGCCCAACGTGTAACTCATGTAATGTTTCTGAAGATTCTCATTTTCCTAGGAAACAAATACTTGACTTTTCAAATAACTGAGTTACTTCCCAGTCATTTTTGGAAAAGGAATTGCTTCTCCACTTCTGGCCCACTTCTGAAAACATGGCAAGCAGCTTCTTGTGATGCCATGATCTCTCTGTTTCAGTTAGTATTGTAGCAACTTGGCACCTCACAGAAGATAGTCATCACCTTTTCAGATGAATCTTGTAGGACTTGACTATTATACATGTTGCCTGAATAGCAATGCAATGGATGCAGTCTTTAAAAAACAGAGTTTGAGATCCAGGCACAAGATTGCAAGCACACATATTTATAAAGATAGCTTGGTCATTTCTTTCAGAATTACCCATTATGTGCATTCCTTTATGATTTTGCATGAACAAATATGACTGTGTCCATGTTTTCTGCATAGAATGACCTCTGCCTCTGTCTGTGTTTACCTCTAACTCTCAGTCAGTTTGGAGAAATATAGTTCAAAATCCATTATACCCTGCACTATAAACCAATAGGTTCTATTAAGCGTTACTGAAGTACAATTAAAAGTCATTTTAAACAATTTTGCAACTTCAACTTTCCTCCCAAGTTGCATATTTATTATTTAAAACGTAAATATAATACACATATAAGGCCAGTTCCTTAGGGTGAGTTACATTTTAGAGTTTGCAGGTGCTAATTCTAATTTTAGTCTGTATTAAGATTAACTAATGCTAGTGATGATCAAGCATGTTTGGGATTAATGCTCTCTCTAATGTGCACTTCCCAGATCTATCACTAGACTACTGGGGAGCAGGGCATGACTAGAGGCTGCAAATCTGCTCCATGCTGCCTGCCCTGCTCTCTGGCTTACAAGCCACACAGTATAGGCTGGGGAGGGAAAGTGAAGGGGATTCTTGGATAACCCCCTCCACCCTCCAAATTCTCCTAGTGCCCCTCATTGTCCCCTGGATCTCCTCTCTACCTCCCAATAAGCCCCCTCACACCAGATCCCCCCACCCCCACTCCTGGATTTCTGCCCTGCCACCCTAAACAGTCCGAGAGCAGCTGCAACAGCCGGGGGGAGGTTCCCCATCCCTCGCTGCTCTTGAGGTCTCTGGAGCCCATGCCACTCCTGAACATCCAGCCTCCACCAGGCCCTGCAGCTGCCCAGCAGCTCGTCCTCCACTCTGCCCCTCCTTCATTTGTGGGGCCCAGTGAGGGTCAGGTATGAGTACTCAGGGTTGGTGACCCCAGGAGCAGGCAGGGAAGGGAAACACCTCCACCAGTGTCTCTGCTGCTCTTGGGTTGATCAGGGGGGCAGAACAATTATTTGGGGCTGAAGGGACCAATGGGGGAGCAGAGCAGGGTAATTGGGATTGCAGGGGAGCAATCCAGGCATGGAAGGGGTGATTTAGAGTTTGGGGGAAATTGTTGGGGGGCAGAGAGGGCAGCAGCCTAGCAGCTCATCACTAACTTTGCACCTTCCCTCCTCCTACCCCTCCTTCCTCCCCTCTCCATTCCTGTTCCCCTGACACTGTCCCCATCCCCCCATCCCCTTGCCCCTTGCATTCCTTTTCTTTCCCTCCTCATTCAACCCATCCCTATTGCCTGGCTATTTCCATCTATCAGTTCCCAGCTGTCAATCCCTGACTGTTCTCTGGATGATATGTAGTCCACCTGGGAGCAGTGTCTCCTGGGATACTGGAAGTCCACAGATTAGTTGTTTTACCTCAGGTGAACATGCAGAAGTTAACTTAACTTGAGCTAGGTAGCCCAGCTCAAAGATAATCGTCATCCAAAGTGGCCCAACTTTAAAAAGTCTTGCTAACTGTAGCACTTAAGAAGACTTAATATGTGATTTTTCAAGTTTTAAGCATTCTCAATATGGTCTAATTGTAATATGTAATCTCACCCTTAGCTTGATGTATATGACCAAATCAATACTGACTTTATAGGAACTATAATGGTTTATCCTCTTTTGACCCCTCCTTTAGGTAGTTGAAGGCTGCTATTAAATACCCCCTCAGTCTTCTCTTCTCTAGACCATCACTCTGTTCAGGTCTCAGAGGACTGGAAAAGAGCCAATGTGGTCCCCATTTTCAAGAAGGGGAGGAGGGAGGAACCAGGACACTATAGGCCAGTTAGTCTCACCTCTATCCTTGGGAAAACTCTGGAAAAAATCATTAAGGATCACATTTGTGGGAGCCCAGCAGGGGAAATAATGCTGAAACAAAATCAGCACAGGTGCATTGCAGGTAGATCCTGCCTGACTAACCTTGTTTCTTTTTATGATCAAGTCACAAAATGCTTAGACACAGGGGTTGAGGTAGAAGTCATCTAACTAGATTTTAAGAAGGCCTTCGATATGGTATCACATTTTGTTCTCATAAATAAACTGACAGGCTGTGATGTAGATGATTACACAGTCAGGTGGGTAGCAAATCTGCTTAGGGGTCGCACCCAGAGAGTGGTGGTGGGTGGGTCGGTATTGACCTGGAAAGATGCGTGCAGTGGAGTCCAGCAAGGCTCGGTCCTTGGACCGATGCTATTCATTGTCCTTATCAGTAACTTGGATAAGGTCGTGGAGAGCATCCTGTCGAAGTTCGCAGATGATACCAAATTATGGGGCAAAGTTAGCACGGTAGAGGGTAAGGGATGGATCCAGGCAGATTTGGACCACCAAAGAACCACCCTGCCGCCTGTCTCTCACCCATTGACTCCTCAGTCTACATTTTCACTGACTACCTGTCTTGTATGCATACCAGCCCAGCCGCTGGCCTCTTACTTTTCATTCCATCCAGGAAGAGCACACACCAACTGCTGAAACTTCCTTAGCCTGACAAAGGGTTTTTGAACCTGAAAGCTTGCTTAATAATTATTTTGCAACTATTTGGGTTGGTCTAATAAAAGATATCAGATTCACCCAAGGAACCTTGTCTGCCAAAGAACCACCAATACACTTACAGGCTGGGAGATGACCTTCTCAGCAGCACAGCAGTGGAAAGGGATCTTGGAGTCGTAGTTGACTTCAAGACGAACATGAGTTGTCAATGTGATGAAGCGATCAACAAGGTTAACCGCACTTTATCATGCATTAGCAGATGCATGACGAACAGGTCCAGGGAGGTGATGCTTCCCCTCTATGCAGCGCTGGTCAGGCCAGCTGCAGTTGGAGTACTGCGTCCAGTTTTGGGTGCCACACTTAAGAGGGATGTGGAGAAATAAGCCCAATTCCCTAAGCCTCTCCTCAGAAGTCATGTGCCTCAGCCCCCTCACCATTTTTGTTGCCTTCCACTGGATTTTTTCCAATTTGTCCACATCCTGTCTGCAGTGGGAGGCCCCAAAATGAACACGGTATTCCAGATGTGGGCTCACCAGTGCTGAATAGAGGGGAATAAAAACTTCCCTTGACCTGCTGACAACACACCTACGAATGCAGCCCATTATGTCATTAGCCTTCTTGGTAACAAGGTCACACTGCTGGCTCGTTTTCAGGTTATTGTCTGCTGTAACCTCCAGGTCCATTTCTGCAGAGCTCCTGCCCAGCCAGTCAGACCACAGCCTGTACTGGTGCATGGGATTGTTCCCTCCTAAGTGCAATACTTTGCACTTTTCCATGTTGAATCTCATGAGATTCCTTTTGGCCCAATGCTACAATTTGTCTAAGTCACTCTGAATCCTAGCCCTAGCCTCCAGTATATCTACTATTCCCCCCAGCTTGGTGTCATCTGTAAACTTGCTAATGCTACACTCCATGCCATTTTACAGGTTGTTGATGAAGACATTGAACAGAATTGACCCCTGGGCACTCCACTTAAAACCGGCTGCCAACTAGAGCCATTGATTATTACCCTCTGAGCCCAATGCTTCAGCCAGTTTTATGTCCACCTCATTCCATTCATCCAACCTGTGCTTCCTTAGCTCGCCTGCAAGAATGTTGGGGGACCATATTAAAAGCCTTTCTAAACTCAAGGTACACCACACCCAATGATCTCCCTGCATCCACAGAGCCAGTCACTTTGTCATAGAAGGCACTTAGGTTGGTCAGGAATAACTTGCCCCTGGTGAATCCATGCTGACTGTTCCTGAATCACCTTTTTCTCCAATTGCTTAGAAATGGATTCCTTGAGGATCTGCTCTATGATTTTTCCAGGGACTGAGGCGAGGCTGACTGGTCAGTAGTTTTCTGGATCCTCCTTCTCCTTTTCTTAAATATGGGCACTATGTTTGCCCTTTTCTAATCATCAAGGACCTTTCCTGATCACCATGAGTTTTCAAAGATGATAGCCAGTGGCTATGAAATCATATCGGCCAACTCCCTCTGCACCCTAAGGTGCATTCCATCCAGCATCATGGATTTGTACACATCCAGTTTTTCTAAATAGTCCCTAACGTGTTCTTTCACCACTGAGGGCTGCTCACCTCCTTCCCAAACTGTGCTGCCAGGTACAGTAGTTTGGGAGCTGAACTTGCCTGTATAAACTGAAGCAACAAAGGCATTGAGCACTTCAGCCTTTTCTGCATCCACTGTCACAAGGTTGCCTCCTCCATTCAGAAAGGGACCCACACTTTCCCAGATCCTCCTCTTGCTACCAACATACTTGTAGAAACCCTTTTTGTTACCCTTCACATCCGTTGCTAGCTGCAACTCCCAATTGCACTTTGGCCTTCCTGACTTCATTCCTGCATGCCTGAAAAATGCTCTTATATTCTTCCCTGTTATTTGTCCACATTTATACTTTTAATAAGCTTCTTTTTGTGGTTTAGTTTACTAAAGAGTTCCCTACTATGCCATACTGGTCTTCTGCCATACTTGCTAGTCTTCCTGTGCATTGGGATTGTTTGTTCCTGCACTCTCAGTAAGACTTCTTTGAAGTGCAGCCAGCTCTCCTGGATTCCTCTCGCCCTCAGTCTGGCTTCCCAGGGGATCCTGTCCATGAGTTCCCTGAGCAAGTTGAAGTCTGCTTTTCTGAAGTCCAGTGTCCTTACTCTGCTCCTCTTCATCCTTCCTTTCCTCAGGAACATGAACTCACTCATCTCATGGTCGCTGTTGTCCAAGTTTCTATCTGCTACTATATTCCCCATCAGTTCTTCCCTGTTTGTGAGCAGCAGGTCAGGAAGAACATGGCCCCTAGTTGGCTGCTCTAGCACTTGGACAAGGAAGTTGGCCCCAACACTCCCCCCAAAATTCCCGCTCACTGCCATTTTGTCCTCCCAGTAGATGTCAGGGTGATTGAAGTTCCCCACGAGAACCAGGGCCTGTTATTGGGAAACTTTCATTAGCTGTTTGAAGAAAGCCTCATCCACCACCTCCCCCTGGTCTGGTGGTCTACAGCAAACCGCCAGCATGACATCACCCTTGCTGCTCTCCCCTCTGACCCTAACCCAGAGACTCTCAACAGGCCTAGGTCCAGTTTCATACTGAAGGTCTGAGCAGTCGTTCAGCTCTTTTACATAAAATGCAACTCTTCCTCATCTTCTCCCCTGCCTGTCCTTCCTGAACAGTTTGTACCCATCCATGACAGTTCTCCAGTCATGCGAGCGATCCCACCAAGTCTGTGTTACTCCAATCACATCATAGTTCCCTGATTGTGTAAGGACTTCCAATTCTTCCTGCTTGTTTCCCAGGCATTTGTGTACAGGAACCTGAGATAACTAGCTGATTACCCTGATTTCTCAGGAAATATGATAGCACCTCCCCTGTTGTTCCCTCCTGCTTGCTCTTCCTCCAGGTCTCCCACTTCCCCACTTACCTCAGGGCTTTGGTCTCCATCCCCCCAGTGAACCTAGTTTAAAGCCCTCTTTACTAGGTTTGTGAGCCTGTCTGAGAAGACACTTTTCCCGCTCTTCATCAGCTGGATCCCATCTCTTCTAACAATCATTCTTGGAAAAACATCCCATGGTTGAAGAAGCCAAAGCCCTGCTGGTGACAGCACCTATGCAGCCAGATGTTGATCTGCAGGATGCATCTGCTCCTGCTGGGGCCCTTTCCCTGAACTGGAAGGATCGATGAAAACACAACCTGAGCCCCAGAGAGGGATATGTTTCTACGGCTGCATATCCGTTCTTCAGGTGAACCACTGTATGTGAAGGTGAAAATCTCTGCTTGCAAAATAATCTGGGACAGATATGACCTCCATATGCTCTGCCAATTGCATATCAAGAATGCAATGTAGAAAGTAGTATTTTTTTTCATCTCCATGTAAGATGAGTTGCACATGAAAATCCCATGGTAATAATTCAGTTTGAAAACTTTAAAGCTCTGCAACTCAACTAATAAGTTCTGGTAATATTTCAAAAGGAAAAAAAAATAGAAAGTATTGTATATCAATATAATGTATTACAGGAAAGAATTATCAGTGTGCATATATACAAACTGTCTTTCTCCCTGTCTCTATTTAGGAGGAACAGTGAAGTAGGAAAACTAGTAAATCATTCAAAATAGACTGTAATCATATTTTGGTACCACTTCAAGGAACTTTTGGCATGAGATAAGACATGAGTTTGTTACTGAGTTAGAGGAGAGTCAGAACAAAAATCCTTAATTAGAATTTTGAACCTTGAGAATTCAGTTTGAAATTAACTCCAGGGGTGTATGTCTACACTCCAATGCGATATAGTTAAAAATGAACCAGCATGTGCACCTCTTAGAGACTAAAGCTTAATGCAAATGCAGCCAGTAAAAGGAACCAAGCCTCATGGCCCCTGTATTATTTAACAAACTTTTCTTTAAGGGTATTTGATGGTTTATTCTTCCCCAAATGACCTTTCCTTTGATAAGATTATTCACATGGGGTTTCCATGTGTTGACACACTGTAGTCATCCTCTCCTTGTTAATGGCACTTATTGTATTTTGGGTATAATAAGCTATCAACGGGTTTCAGAGTTTGAGATGAAGGTTTAAAACTGCCATGCTATTTTTTATTACTTAAGTACAATTATGAATAGAAGAATTCAGCCAATTATTTTGGAGAAAGGCAGGAAGGTGCCAGGAACTCTTCAGAGGAAAGTATTCATAAGGAGATACCATTAAGCAGAGTATCTTCATAAATAAGTTTTTGGTGTTTCCAAACTTTTTTATTGATCATCTTTCATTATATTAATAGTATAGATGTAAAAAAATCCCCCCAAAACAGTGCTTTACTTTAACCTCCATGCACCTCCACAGTGAGTCCAGCACACGTCCAGAAGAGGCATTGCGTTAGTTGGACCCAGCTCACCCAACATCTGTATAGATCGGGTGCTTTAGTGAGGCTTTTTTGGCGCTTTTTATCTAATAGCTGATTGAATCAGCTATTAGATAAAAGTGCCAAAAATCCCCATTGAAGTATCCAGTCTATACAGATGCTGTGGAGTCAGGTCAAACTAATGCACTGTTTCTTCCCGTAAAGCGCTTTTCCCCCCACATCCGTCAGCCTCCAATATGTAGTAGATAAGAGTCTGAATCAAGCTGAGTACTTATTTTTTTTTAGTTAGTTATAATGTTTAGTTACCACTAATCTTATTCTGCAAATTTAAAATAGTCTAATCCACATATTCAAACTGATGCTGTTTAACAATCTCTGCCATGTGACAGTTAGCTACCCTTTTTGCTGAAGTAGCTATAGAGCTAATGTGAAAGCACAGGAACTTTTCTACATTCAGCTAGCAAACAAGGTGTTTTTCAAGTTGTCTGCATGTTTCAGAATAAATATAAAAGATAACTGAAACAATTTTTCTTCATTAGAGTACAAGCTTCCTTCCCTTTCCGTTGTGTTGCATGTTAATTTTGATAGTTTTCAAAGAGAAGAGATGGTTGCATTTTTTTAAATGGAATTTGAGCAATTTCTCGAACAGCAGATTGTTTGAAAAATGCAGGCTAAAGAACTATGAACAATGACTGAAGAAGCAATAAAAATGTTACTTTGCACTATATTGGGAAAATAATATGTATGGATTGCATTTGCAGCAGAGAGCACAACAATCCAATCAAAACAAAGGCTTGGTGCCTATGCAGAACAGGAAGAAGATTTGCTTAATAATAAATGTTACAAAGAGGAAATGCTTCACTTACACAGAAATAAGTAGGTGTCTGTATCCATTGCTGCTAAAATATAGTTTCTGTACTTAATCTAGTCTGTTTGTCTCTTGAGCATTTTCTCTGAAAATTTATTTAGTGTTGCTTGGAAGCTCTATTGACAAAGGATCTCTACTTAGTGTTGCAAAACCATTTGGTTTTGTTTTACAAATAGATTTTGTTAAAAAATAGTTGAAAGATTTGGAGAGTGATGAAGAGGCTATAGGTAGTTATGATTAAAACAATTGGATTGAGAGTATGTAAGAACCAAGAGAGACCCCTGACTCCTACTTATATTAGGGCAATGCATGAATGAGCTCATATAAGCTTTCCTCTCAGGAAGTGACATATTAGCTTCTTGCCAAAGACAACAGTTTTAACCCAACTGTATGTTTATAGATTTTTTCTTTCACTAGTGTATTTGCTCTTTTGTTTATCTAGTATGGGAGTAAGAGAAAGAACACTCAAACTAGAAAATAACTGGATTAAAAAAAGATCGAAAAGGCTATTGTGCATAATAATTATGGCTCATTTTAATACAAACTACCACACTGTACATGTGGTAAGGAGTATATTAGAGCTTACCTATCTATTATTAAAAAAAAATAAAATGTTGCATTTTGCAAAAGGAAAATGCTCTACTTTTACAAAAATGAGTGATTTTATATATTCTGCACTGAAATGATTAATACATCTATGTACAGTGAAGGTGTTTTAGTTAAAGAAAATTATCTTTGCAAAAAATAAGTACAGCTAAAACATTTAATAACTACTTAGAGCACCATTTCTCTCAATAAGTGCACTTGTCTTCCACTTACACTAATGAGAGCTCCACCACAGATAGCACTATGGGAACCTGAAGATATGCTTTCTGCCAAACTGTTTTTTGTTGGTTTGTTTAAAATCCGGTCATTATTCAACATGATCTGGGTAAAGGAAAGGGGGTCTAAAGCTAGTTGCTGTTAATGGTTGTTTTCAAGTAGCTTTTTGTTTTTAAAATAGAAAATATGGAAGAGTTGGCCACTCAAGTAGAAATTAGATAGATGGTATTTGAAATGGATCCTGCCAAGGTACATAGATATAGATAACTTTATACACTATGAAATACCCCAGTGAAGTCAATAGGACTCCTCAAAGTATGTAATTTTATGCATATCCATAAGTTTTTGCAGGAATGTTAGGAAATTATGAAGGTAGAACTTTAAAGTATGAGAATAAGCAACCTTCCCTTTAAGTTTTCACTTATATTATCTGGCACAACATGATATGCAATTCTGCATGCAAGTTCATGCAGTCTCTACTCAAATTAGTCCTGATAGTGCAATCAGACCTGCCTAGACAGACCGATGTGCCTGTGAGTAACCCAGCTAAAGTCCGACTGCAGGATTGAGGCCAGGTTTAACAGGAATCCAGGCAGTCAGAAGTGATTACTTGAGCCAGTCTTCCAGACAGGGATTGTGATATCTCTAAATTTCCAAATATAACAACACACATTGCTACTTCACAGCTGCTAAACTAATGGTACAATCTACTCTGAAAATGCATCTTATAAACTAGAAAAATATTTGCATTAGTACTTTGCTTAATGTTTCCTATTGTGAAACAAAAGTTTTGAAATATTAAAGGGAAAAAGCCATCTCTTTTTAAAATTGGATATATAGTCTCAATTATTTTATACTTTTGATGAATCTTGATTGGAACAAAAGCAAATAGCTCTTAAGAGGCACAGTGCCTGCCAAACATTAAGTATTCAAAAATGGGAATCTGATTCTCTTTGGATAATTGACTGGGCCACTGAAACAAGTGATTTGGCTGCTCTTGAAACAATGTCCTTTAAATTAAATGATGATTTGGAAACATTCAATAAAATATGCTCTATCATTGAAAAGTATGATTAATTTTTCATCAACATTTAAATATTAGCATTTTTAATGAACTGTGCTTGCTATTTAAGATTGTTTTCCTTTAACATCTTTAACGCTGGGTTTTCTATTGTGAATACATATTTTATATACTTGTCACAATGATCATTATTGTATTTTTGTTACGATTAGTTTAAAATGAATAAGGTGTTTTTAAAGGAAAGGGTTAGATATGTGCATTGTGGGGACAGCCACAGACTCCTATGAGAAAAAGAAGTAGGGGCTTGGGAGGAAAACTAGGGAGGAATGTGGGGAATCCCCTGAATGAATGACAGGGGAAAAATATTTTTATCTTTTATGGAGGTAG
>NW_005842005.1:2587195-2608905 GCF_000455745.1 Alligator sinensis
AAAGAAGTTGGGCTGAGTGGGGAGGACACTCCCATAAGTGACAAATAAGGGAGCAGAAATGGGTGGGGTGGGGTGCAGTGGAATATTTTAAATTTGGGGATTTGCCTTGCTTTATACCATCTCATTTTAATATGTTATTACAAGCTACCATGAACCTCTTTTGGGTAGGGCAGCATATAAAATAAATAAATATAACATATCACAAAATAGTTTATATTACATGAAAAATATGAACGAACTTGTTTCATTTTGTGTAAAATACATATCACAGTACTGCTTGAAATATAGAGATGGATGATGCGACCAACCAATGTAGAAACATTTCTTTTAATAACATAACAGTTAATAACAGTTTAATAGCAGTGCTGGAGAAAATAATGTACCCTGAAAGGTTACACAATAATATTACACTTACAGGACCAGTTCCTCAGCTGTTATAAATCAGTGAAGAATCTTTAATTCCAATAGAGTTATGCTGATAAATGCCAATTAAGGATCTGTCCCAGTATATTTTTGAATGCAGCATCAAGAAATTAAAATCCAAAATTGTCTTTAGTTTAGTATCCCTAAAATATATCACATTAAAGTGCAGTAGTATTACATTACAGGAATTACCAAAATAAAAAATCCCAAACACCCAGACTTTCTAGACAGCTTGTAGTAATATCAGCTGTTGATGATTCAAGGTGCTTTGTGAGGTGATCCTGAAAATCAGATTCCAATACTGCATTTATACCAAAATACTTAGTGCAAAGGCTTCTTGTTTTTTCGATGTGTTACAAAACATGGTTCAAATATAATAAATGCCACATTCTCTCAACGGCATCTTTCATTTCATAGGACATTTATGACCATAGTGGCATGCTGATTCTACATCAGAAATGCCCCAGTTGCAACATGCTGTCGTCAGAATGAATTCAGAACAATTCAGTATTTAATCTAGATAGCAGCAAAAGTCCATTGGATTTCTCACATCAGATTTAAAACACGAACTTTTGTGCTTTATTAAATTATTTTTGACATCATTAGAAAAAATATAAAATAAGAACTCTCAGATAGTTGGCTTTGTGATGATTGAGCAGTTCAGTCAAATGAGAACCTAAATTTACTTCATATGTATTCTCAGGAAATTCTGTTCTTTTAATCCAGTTCCCTTTCTGTGCAGTTATTTTTAACCATGGTGAGTGCAAAGATTTTTCTATCACAGTCACTTAAAACCCCACCATTAATGGCGAAAGCTCAGTCAGGATTCTTTTTTCATTATACATTCTTTAAAAAAATGATAAATTGCTTTTTCTTCCCAAGTCAATGCATGTCAGTTACAAATTCATGGTATCTTTCTAGGTTGAAAGGCTTGTTCTTCATGACAGGTGTCAGGACCGCTGGTGATTCAAATTAATATTAAAGGACAATAAATGAATGGCAGAGGAAATCTGCAAAATCTTCTCAATCTAAGACACTCAGCTTTGGACCTTTAATACCTATAAAATATGAATTGCTTCTAGGCAAATTATTGAAGGATTTCAAGCAGTGATATGTGAAGAGCACAACAAGATTCAGCTGACAGGCTCTTAGAATGCCAACCCAAATGTTTTAGATACCATCTGGACCTATAAATAGGTTCCATAAAAGAATCTCGTTTAAGGAGACTAGTGTAAATGAAACTGGGAACATATAATAGAAATTTGAACAGAACTTATTATATTTTCCCCTGTAAATACACAGGTAAATTGCTTATTAAATACATGTTCTTAAATATGGGTTATGGGTATTTGAATGTACTACTTTTTATAGTAATCTTCCTCAGTTTATAAGCTAACAGGATGAACCTGTCACCATATTCAGGACTGAAACAAGGCAAAATGTAACTAATGCTGGATGAGAATCTGGCCTTGCAGTATTCTTTCTATTGTGTTAATATATTATTATCTTTTTAAAACGTGTACATTCTAATTTCCCTTCTGTCTTTTGCTGGGCATCTTCATTGAGCTAAGGACATTTAGAAAGCATTTTTTTATATTGCCCTCAAGACCAAGAGAAGTTTTGTTAAAGTGCCAGCTAAATCACATGATATTATTCCCTTGTAATGTGAGGAATAGTTGGTAAATCTGGGATCGTTAAGGCAAATTGTCAGCTCCATTCAAGTCAGTGAAGCTAGTTTACATCCACTCAGGTTTTGAATACTTGCAAGGTCTATGTTGGCAATCCTTTTAGGCACAGATTGAAGTCTGTAGCAGGGCTTTGGGAATGGGCCAACAATAAATAACAAAGATTCAGTGGTTATCAATTAAAAAAGATACCAAAAAAGAAAAGGCTTTGGAAACACTTGGAAAAATCTAAGGCCTACATCCAGACAAAATACGCGCTTGGCTTTCTGAGGAACTTGAACCCCAGAAGATCTCACCTACTGAATGAACAGAAGGCTGGCCATATGGCCATGAATTACCATGTAACTGTGCTAGAGTTACTATGTTCTATGCTTAGAAATATGTTGTAAAATATATTTAAAAGGGAAAGAATATGTTTAAGCGAGGCCTCTTATGACCAGTTGACCTAGGGCTTTATTAAGAGGGGAAGGGCATATAAGGGACTCAGACAATTTTTTGTCAGACAATTCTGATTACAGGGTTAGGAAGGCATGCCACATCTGTGGAGGATTATAGGAAAATAGGGCTGGAAGGCACCTGACAAGGCCATCTACTTCAGCCCCCTGCTCAAGGCAGGGTCATACCTGACTAAACCATTCCAGCCATATGTCTACATATCTCAGGACGTCATCCTCCCACTGTACTCAGCCTTGGTGAGGCTGCAGATGGAGTACTGCATCAAATTCTGGGCTCCACAACTCAAGAAGGATGTTGAGAAGCTTGAGAAAGTCCAGAGGACAGCCACATATCAGAGGGCAAGAGAATATGCCTTATGAAGAGAGGCTAAGAGCCATGGGACTCTTCAGCCTGGAAAAGCGCAGGCTCAGGGGGGACCTGGTGGATGCTTATAAGTATATAAGGCGTGTATATCAAGACCTGGGAGAACATCTGTTCACCAGAGCAGCCCAAGGAAAAACAAGGACCAAAGGTCATAAACTCCTCCAAGACCATTTTAGGCTGGACATAAGGAAAAATTTCTTTACTGTCTGAGCCCCCGAGTCCTGGAATAGACTCCCTCCAGAGGTGGTGCAGGCACCTACTCTGGAGTCATTCAAGAAGCGTTTGGATGCTTATCTTGCTGGGATCCTTTGACCGTAGCTGACTTCCTGCCCCTGGGGCATGGGGCTGGACTTGATGATCTTTGAGGTCCCTTCCATCCCTAACATCTATGAAATCTGTGAAATCTATGAAATAACCTGCTCTTGAAAACTTCCAAGGGTGAAGTTTTTCTAGGTAACCTGTTCCAGTGCTTGAACACCCTCATAGTATCTCCTTGAAACTTGGCAGGCTTAGTGGCCTCACCAGGGGCCACCACTCCCCTATGGTGTAACACGTACACGTGACGTGAGTTTGCTTTCAAGAATTTGGGGTGGTTTCCCCCAAATCCCTACGCTTATATTCTTGAAAATTGGCAGGCTTCATGCTGTCAGCAGAGACTACCAGACTACCACCCCTGCAAGTTTCATCCAAAAGAGACAAAAAACAACAAAGTTATAGATCTTTGATTGATTCCCCATTATATCCTATGGCCGGATCTCTGAAGTGGCTCTGAAGCTTCGGAACCACTCTGGCTGAATCAAAGCGGGAAACCAATCCGGACCAGAGCCAAAGCGGGAAAGCAATCCAGAGCTCTGGACCAGATCGCTGGCATCCAAAGTGGCTGGATCTGAAGCCGAATAGAGTAGTTGCCTATTCACACAGGCCTAGTATTTGATTGTTATCAAATCACCCTCGGTCTTCTTCTCACCACACTAAATAACCCTAGTTCTTTTGACCTCTCCTTATAAATCTCACCTCCTAAGTGGTCCCTATTCATTTTTGTTGCAACATTTATGTTGGGCTTAAACCTGGACTCCATGCGAGGCCTCACTAGTGCTGAACAAAGCAGAAGAATCACTTCCCTTGATTTGCAAGTGACGCTCCTGTTAATACAGTCCAGTATGTTGTTGGGTTTTTTCTTTTTCCTGCAGCAAGACCACACTGTAAACTCACATTCAGCTTATGTTCTACAGTAACAGGTCCTTCTCTGTAGTACTGCAGCCTAGCCAGACATTCCCTAGACTGTATTTTGTACATGCAATTACTCTGTTGAATCTCATCTGCTTGTGAATCATTTTTTTCCAGTCTAAGTCATTCTGGATCCTTACTCTACCCTCTGGAGGGTCATCTGCAGATTTACTAAGTGTGCACTCATTCCCATCCTCCAAATCCTTATTGAAGATATTAAATAATACCAGACCCAGGACAGACACTTGAGGAACCCCACTTCATCCCTCCCCCCTGCTAGAAATTGAGCTACTGATGAGTACTTATGGAGCATGATTCAACCAGTTATGCATCCACCTTATAGTACTTTCATCTTCTCTGTATTTCCTTAACTTGTTAAGGAGAATGTCAAGAGAGAGGCAGTGTCAAAAGTCTTGCTAAAGTCAGGACTCTTCCTCTTATTCACACGGCTTGTTACTGTCTAGAAGAAAATCAAGTTGTTCAGGCATGACTTACTCTTGGTGAATTCATGCTAGCTGTTCCTGATCATCTTATTCTCCTCTAGGTGTTTCACAGTAGATTTTTGGAGGATGTGCTCCATGATCTTTCCAGATATTGAGGTCAGGTTGACTAGTCTATAGTTCTCTGGATCTTCCATGTTCTCTTTCTTAAATGTGAGCCCCATATTTAACCCTTTCCAGTTACCTGGGATCTCACCTGACTTCCATGAGTTCTCAAAGAGGTTAGCCAATGGCTCTGAAGTTACCTCTGCCAATTCCTTTATTACCCTAGGGAAGAGGTTCCCAAACTTTTTCTTATTGTGTATTCCCTTCCAGATTTACCAGCTACCCACATACCGCTATCAGCATATATTTTATATTTTATCCCCTTAAATATCAATTATTATTATTATGAAAATTAAATCTGCCATTATGGTTTCTCAGACATATCCCCCAAAGATGTCTTGGAAAGCCCCAAGGGCACGCATACCACAGTTTGGGAACCCCTGCCCTACAGTGTATCTATTCTAGCTTTAGTGACTTGAAAGCATCTAGTTTCCCTAATAAGTTCTAACCTGGTCTACTGCTTTAGGCTGTTTGTCTCCTTTCCTCTCTTTGCTCTCAAATGCACTCATCATGTGGTAGCTGCCATTATTTGTGAGGACTGAAGTGAAGAAAGCATTCAGCTGTCTCTTTGTCATCTGTAACTAGATTGCCTTCAGCATACTGTAAGGGCAGTTGAGGACCTGGTAGCCAATGGCAGTCTTACCTGCTTACATGTACTATCAATTTTTACACCAAAAAGCTGAACTGTCCAACACTTATAGACATTGCCATAAAAAATACAGAGACTTGCAGGTGTTTCTTTTTTCTTTCTTTCTTTCTTCCTTTTTTTTAATAATCCTCCTCATACCTCCAGTAGCCAGAATCAGGATCTTCCTGCCTAGATCCCTTTGCAGAATCAAATTCTGTAAGGGAAGTCCCCAGAACATGTTAAGGAAAGATGGGGGTTTTTTTAAGGAAGACTGCATTCATATTTTCACAATAAAAATTAGTGAATGGTCTTTTACATTTCTCCCTGCCTTTAGAAATGTGCTTTTGGAAACCATTTCAGGGAAATATAAATAAAAGCTTGACAATTCAGAGTGGACAGTAACTGTCAATAATGAGCACTTTACTCTGTGTTATTTTTCAGTTACTATGAAGAGCCATTTACTGTCACACTCATAATCTGCATAGTACACACTGTCTAGTTCAACCTTCATTTTATTGTAGTTGTGAAGCAATAACCTTACAGATATCTTTCTTTCACAGAAACTGAGTGCTCCCAGTGGAGTTCACCCTACCTAACAGAGAAGCCTCCTTCAGGAAAGGAGAATTTTAAGCCTGAAGGACTACACTAAAAAAACCACATACATTTTTGTAGGACAATTTATTAATATAGTATGTTTTCAATTAGGTGAAAATCATGGGAAATGTGGAATAAGTTAAGGATAATAGATGGAATTTCAGTGTGTAGTAATTACCCTGTATTAAATAGCAGAAGGTTTGGATAATTTAAGCTGTACTGGTATTTTGTTATGTGTTTAAGGAAACAAAACTTAGTAAATTAAAGAGTCTGTGCAATCTCCTTGCTGTTTGGTTGATTGTATACATGCTGTATACACAAGAAGCCCATTTTTCTTTGAGACAGTCCTATGAGGTAGATAAACCTTTTCTGGCTAGTGAAATCTTTGGATGTACAAACAGTAGTTAATAGAAGAATTTCTGAGACCATGACTAGTATGCTACAAAAAAAAAAGTCGAATGTCCACTGTTGAAAAATTGGAGAGTACAGAAAAGAGCAGCAAAAAATATGATGAAAATACTTTCACTGAGCCATTCGATCAAAGGCGTTGCCACCTTTACTGTCAGATCCTATTTTTGTGCAAAGCCTGTTCCTTAAGGGATATTCTGAGAGCCTACCAGTCTGGGAGGCAAGATAGGTGAGGAGAGGGGAGTTTATTCTGTTGCTCTTCTTGCTAGGCATCTACCTATTCCACACTGTGAAGACACAGAGACTTCTGGGCATGCTCAGAAACATCACATTGGGTGATTTACTGGTGAATAAAGAGAGACCTAGGAATTTTAGGCACCTCCAGTTTAGGCAGCAGCTGAGCAAATATTTTCTTCATTCTTATTTCAAGTTTAGGCATCTCAAATGGGAGCACTCAGGCACCTTATTTTTTTGGTTCTAATCCTAAAATACAGCTCCACTTGAAAACTATGAAAGGCCTCTTTTGACTTCAGTGTGAGCTGAACTGGGCCATAAAGCATTTATACAACCAAGCAAATCCATATATGTAGAGTGACCATAATAATTTGAGGGAAATTGTGGATGTGGGGGCACCAGGGGATGGGGCCAGGCAGGACAGTGCAGTGTATTTGAGCTCCCAACTGCTCCCAAGAGTGGGGCCAGGCAAGACATGCCCCCGACCCCACAGCTCCTAGGAACAGGGCCAAGCAGGACTCCTCCCACCCCCTCCATAGCTTCCAAGAGTAGGCTAGGCTACCACCCTATGGCTTCTTCCCTCCCCCTCCCCCCCCCCAATTCTACTGCATAAATGACTTTGCTTACAGTCCAGCAGAGTTAAGACCAGGGAGCAGCCCATTGGCTGGGCTCCCCAGAGAAAATTGAAGCAGAAGTCCTGGATTGGCCTAAATCTATCTGCATGTGCCTAGCTCCTGACTCAGGAGCCAGGTACATGTGGTGGATTTCCACCAATCCAGGACTTTTGCTTCAATTTTCTCCAACAACCGGGATGCTGAGACATCATCCAAAATCCGAAACTGTCTCAGCCAATCTGGGACATATGGGGGTCACTCTACATATGGGGCACCACCTTTTAAATAAAGAGTTCCTTCAGTTTAACATCAATATATGTCTATAGTATCTTACAGCTTTCCCCAAGGGAATTAAGAGCCATAAGAGTAAAAAGAGCTCCTACTATTCACTTGGGCAGGACTCTTTTTCAGGGGCCTACCAAGCTCTTTGAAAAACCCTCTGATTTCCTGAAAGCACATCCAAGAGAGATTTCCAGCATCCCATGAGTCCTTCTGCTTTCTTTATACTGACAGTAAAAATAGCCAGGTATCTATGTAAACGTCTTTAATGTGAGACTAAATAGATTATGTTAAAACAAAAACATATCCTGGGGAAAGAATGTAGGGACTTGTATTTAATTACTTACTATGGCTCTCCTCCTAGATTTAACGGTTATATGATTCTTTTGTACACTGATGCTTTGTTAAAGAATGGCTGTACTAAACGCATATTTATGAAGATGGCTCTTATATAGTCTTTCTGTAGTTAGTTCATCCCTTTTTATGACCTACTGGCTTTTTTATTACCCCATTCTCTCTTTTTTGCTATAAATTGTTAATTATTACCTCAATTTCACTAGGAAAAACTTCTATTAAATGTCATTGTCTGAGTACTGGTTATGGAGATTTACCTCTGCCAGAGACTTACAGTATTCCATTGCTATAAAATACAGCATATTTTACATTGTAAAATAGCACAGTACAGTTTATGTTTAGTTGTTCCTCAGAATTGAGAATATATGATATCAGCTATAAGTTGTTTATTTACAGGTCGGTGGACACTTACATAACATATTCATCATTTAAATGGTGATCCCATTAACTAAAATCTGTTATCTCAGTTCTCATTACTGGTGCTGAACTGTTATTACTCAGGAGAAAAAACGTGATTGACATCCTAAGTTTGTATTGATTAAAGCAGAACTTTCTTGTGTGCACATTTTTCTATAGTACTTCAAGAAGAAAACACCACAAAAAGAGAAGTGTTTCTTAAAATGCTGAATCCTATAGGAGTTGTTTTCTAGTGAGAATTAAGGTTGTTCAGCCCTCACAGGATCAGTTTTTTAATGTTGTGTGTACTCTTTCTATATATCTTGATTTAGTCTACAGAAGATTTAATCGATATTTCCAGAAGTGAACAGTGAATGATGTTTCTAACCTGTTAGTATGTATTCTCTGCCCTGCCTTTGTCTATGCACCCTTCTCTTTTTGGATTATGAAGGACCCTCAGGCATCCCCACAAGTAGGGTTGTTTTCTAAAATAGTTTTAAAACAGAGCATAAAGTACAAGCATACTCTAAAAGTAGGTGCCAGTTGATGTAAAGCACCTATAAGAGGTGATCAATTTGTTTGTTTTGATTTTTATTCATACATTTTTGTATGAATGTGTATGAACAGGTGTTATAACGCTCCTGCTTATTGGATGCATGATTTTTCTTGAGTGCCCATGTAGTTAGGTCACCCCTCAGCTTTGATGGTAATGAAATTAACAGAAGGGGTTCAATGTTATGAATAATGAGGCCGCACTTGGGTTACTCACAGTTCTGGGAGAGGTTGGCTCTGGGGTTCCACCTCCCCTATACCCCAGCCACACACCAGCCGTTGGTGTCAAGATGATAGAATATAATGCAGGCTTCCAGCCAGACCCAGCTATGGTATGTATCATTCCTAGCAGCGGTGTCTTGGCCTCTTTCAGACAGCCTCCTTAGTTCTTATATACAATGGGCTAATCCCTAAATTGAGCCCTAGATGAGGGCTTTAGGTGGGACCTGACCCTAACAGCCCTACAAGTAACTTGGAAAAATAAAATAATAAAAAAAAACAAAGAAAAGCCTCCACTCTTGTGTGGCTCCCTTTTCTGGGCAAAATGCTCCTGCAGGCTTCAAGAAACTCTCTTTACTCCATATGGGAGTTCTATCTAGCAAAATGTTGAGGCCTGGCTTTCCAGTCTCCCCACAACGGAGTCTCTTGACTCTGTGCTAAGTGAGCCCTCACAGATCTGATACTATGCTGCCTAGGTGCCCCAAAGCTGCCTCTAACCCTGCCTCAGCTGGCCTTGAGGTTCCTCCCTCCTCTCTATTGGCACTCCAAGTGCCTTTTAAATTCCCCATGGTACTACCGAAGGCTGACATCATCAGCCTGGCGCTGCCTAGGTTGATTGACAGGGAGATTTTAAACCACAGCAGCAGCACCACATGTTACCACAGCTGCCCCAATTCCTGCCTCCCTGGTAAGTTATTTTGCTTGTTGTGGGCTTGCTCAGCCTGTACAGGGTCCACAGGGGTCCTGGTGGGGCATCTCAGGCCCCTTTCATTACAGGTGTCTTTGAAATTAGATTCTGACTGAAAATAGTCTTTGGAGAATCTCACTTTTCTTTCTTGGTTAATATTTAAGAAAAAAAATGTGTATCTGTACAAAAATAGTAAGACTTTATAAAAAAAAAAATCTTTAATTGTGTTTCCATTCAGTGCTGTGCAGACAATTCTGATTGATGGAGTGGATAAAATAAAATATTTTCTATGAACAGAAGTGCTCCAGCCTCCCAAAGGATACCTTGCACATGCACAAATACAAGCCTAAGCTTCTAAAAAAAACTACTATAGATATATTCACCTAGTAAAAAATCTAAATCTAACGTTACACTTGGACCATACTCAGTCTGTAGACTTTTAAACTGTGCTAAGTTAGAATGTTCTGGGAGCAGTTGTACATTAAGTATTAATACTGTTCCTTGCCTGAAGAGAGCTGGTGAGCAGTGATGTGGCTAGCCACTGGGACACCTGGACTCTATGTCTGTCTTAGTTAAGAGTGGGGGTAGGAGAGGTGCATCTTGGGATGCTGGAGGACTGCCAATTGCTTGTTTTATCTCCATGGAGCAGACTGAAGTCACCTTAACATGAGCAAAATCAAGAGTTAACCCTTGCCTGAAATGGCATAACTTTGAGATGTTCAGAGGGCACTTAGCACAAATTAATGAACCTTAATGTGCACATGTTCATATTTTAAGCACCCTTAGTATGGTCTAAATGTTAGCTTTTCATTGACTTCATTTTCTTGGTTTGTGTTGAATATTTTATATCTGTATCAAGGCTACCTTTTTGCAAATATATAATGTGACCTGTGTGTTATAATGTGCATTCATCAGGAAAAAGCATGCTGCAAAAACACAAAACCAAAAAAAAAAAACCCTGAAAAAACAAAAAATGCACCCTTAGCTTTAAAAAAATATCTTTTCAAGTGTTGGTTATAATGCCTTTTGGCATGAACAGAGGTTATTTTCTCATTCTCATACTTTCCTATTTAACAAGTCTAAGACCAGTGGTATAAAAACTGTTTGGAAACTTGTATTGCTACTGCCTGTGCTTTTTGATAAGCAGAGGAGTTTGGTCTCCAGGGCTTTCACTCTGGAAACTCTCATGAGCACTAAATTTATATTAAATTTTAAACAGCCAAGAACCAGACATTTTCTGCTACTCTATAGTGGACACAATTCCACACAAGACAACACTGAAAACCTTACTGAAATGACGGGCCTTATTTTTTATTACACATGCAAATCGGGTAATTACCTGGTGGTATGCAATTGCATGCACAATTTTACTTGGATAATTCTGAAAATCAGGCCTCAGGTGTTTAATGTTACTATTTCTTCACACATGCCACTCACTCAATTATTAATTTTAATGTCTTGCTGTCATGTATACAACTGTATGAGCCTTCACACAGCAGGACATTCTGTCTGTTGAAAGTCTAAGAATATGTTAGACAATTTCATGTACTCAGAACAGAAAAAAATAATAGTTTTCTATTTACTTTTTAATGCCATGATTTGTTGCGTAATAAGAATAATCTCACCATTGTGGAATACTGGCAAAAAAAGCTTTGAGATTGATTAAATGCCTTCGCTTTGCTTTGGCCATTAATCAAACTTGGCAACCATTTATTGCTTTGGAAAGTGAAAGGCAGGAGAGATAATCCCTTAAATATAACAAATCCTTTAAACATAATAAAGTATAAATACTAACATAGTGATCTTTGAGCTCTAATATTGTAATATATTGGTGGTAATTGTTTTTCCTAGTTGCTGCATTCTGACAAATCAAGATTATTTACTTTTGCATATTCTTTTTGAGAACAAATTTAAACTTTGGTTTCTCTGTAGGAAAATCAAACAATGAATGGCAAAACATTTAAAGGCAATTATAGATTCTGTCAAATATATGTGTCTACAGTTCCAAGTATGGTTTCTGGGAATACTGAGCAATTATTACTAATTACTTAGATAATGGAAGGGGCAGCTGAGATAGACATGCATAACGTTTTTGCAATGGCTCCCAGACAGACTATAGATACCACACAAGCTAGTCATGTCGTGATTCAGGGAAAAGGGGTTATCTCTTTATATCTCACTATCTACTATGTTTGCCTTTCATGAGAAAAAGACGCAGTTCAGGAGGCATTTTGTTTGGTACAATAACATAGTAAATAGGAATTTGGTGAGAGCAAATCTCTCTTGTTGCATTTATCTTTCTAAATATAACATTAATAATTATATACAACATCAAAATACATTGACCTTAACCCAGACCTTAAGGCAAATTGCATATTATTTTTGCTTGCACTGTGATTTAATATATAGCATTAGTGTTAGCAGTTAGATATAAGGAATTAGAAACAGGGCCTCTATTCAAGTTTCTGTGAAACAATTCAATGTTAATATAGGAGTAAATGCAGTCACTGCTGATCCAAGGGTAGAAAAGTAAACCAGATAGTTGAAATTAATTATCATAACTAGACATGATGACCATAGAGATGACGAGGAGCAGTGATAATAAATGCTTTATTTTTCTGGTAGGCAATGTTCTTTGAGCAGATGTGATATCTTTTATTAGATCAACTAAGTACTTGGAAACAAGTTCTTAGCAAGCTTTCGGGCACAGTCACCCTTCATCAGGCATAGGGAGTCTCTGCTGTTCTGAGACTCCAAGAAATGAAAGAAGCTAAAAGTGTGGCGGTGGGTCAGTGCAAATGTAAATAGGTAGAATTAGAAAGACAAAAGGAGAGGCAGAGAGGTGAAGCAGAGTGGGGAGGCGGAGGGGGGAAGAGAGCAGGAGAAAAAAGGCTGAAGGGAGGCAGTGTAGTAATAGAGTACAAGGTAGAAAAGAGGCTGTCAGGCAGGTACCTGGTGAATCAGATGTCAGGCAGGTTGTAGTGTGTCATAAAACCAATGTCTATATTGAGACCATGACTTTTTTATATCTGGTGGATTTATGAAGTGAAGTTCGTAGGCTCATCTATGGAAGGTATTTTGTAAGTTCCCTTACTTTTCCTGGTTCATTTTATTTTATGAATCCTTATTTTTAATAATTTAATTTAAAATATGTTTTCTAATTAAATTTTTGTGTATCCAAAATGAGGAAAGTATTTACTGAAGTACTGTGTTTCTGGGAATTTTGTTCTGTCTTGAGTCTTTGATTCCAAATGTTAGGAAATCCCCTTTCTCGCCGATCTTTGGCTCTCTCACACCATGGCATTTGGGTTTTAAACTATGTTCTCTGTGTTTGTCCCCAAACTATCACTGCCTCATCCCCTTCTAGAACATCTCCTAGGATCCTGTGATCTCAGTATAATCTCTTGAAATATCAAAATACTGAAGTTCCTGTAGAAGCCTCTAATTCTAAAAGAAACTTATGGGAGGAGAGACAATCCTGTATGGTGATATATGTAAAGATACAGATTTAGAAGTAAATTGTATTCTAAGAAGAGGATGCTATTTCTAGAGAGTGGAAACCTCAAGAAACTTCTCAAAATATGCTGGGATACAGTATTGTTATCATCAATTAGAAGAGAAATGTGGTATGCCAAAGAAAAGTAGAGTTCAGTCATGGATGAGACATCACCAGTAGAACCTCTCTCCTGAGGGATAGGACAAAACAGAACAAAGGGAAACAGTCAAAGCAGGCAATACAAATTTAATCTATTAAACAAGCCAACTATTCTCAGGCTTATCATACCAACAGGTACAGTAAGGAAAGACATGTCCCCAGCTGTCACTGACAAAAAATCAAAACAAAACCCTATAAAGCAATTGTTCTGAATGTTCACCCGGCAGAAGACAATAGAGGTTGCTCCCTCAGCCTTCAGATGTAACTCATAAATAAAACAGCCAAGGCTTCAAAGGAGGCCACCACTAAATTCTGAGGCCAAAGTTTCAGCATCAACTGAAAACTCAGTAGTTGGAAGAGGGAAAGACCAATAAAGTGTGTCCACACATGCAAGCACGTGCGCTTGCAGCAGCTCAAATAGAAGCGGTGCAAATTTGAGCTGGGCTTTTTGCCTCAGTACACATGCTTGGACATGCACTTTGTTGTGGAGCAAATTGTGCCACTTGGGGCAAAATAACCCTGCCTGGCTCCTCCTGGATCTGCAGTTAGGGGGAGCTAGAGCCCAGGGCCAGCACCTGTGCTGTCTCCAGCAGTATAAAAAGCTGCCTTGGCAAGCAGCTCAGGACTACTCGCTCTCAGGGACTTCTGGGGCCCAGCCACTTGGTACCTGGGGACACTACCCCTTGTGCCAGCTGGACTGCTGCAGCAGCATCCCAAATCCATGTTTAAAAATACCCCCAAATCCATGTCCTTCCACATTTAAAACAAAAGACCACTCTACACACACACACACACACACACACACACACAGACCACAACCAGTTGGGCAATGCTTTATTGGTATATTTACAATGTTAAAGCAACGTGGAAGCCTACCAGTGTCTCTATCATCATGATAAAATACATTCTACATACCTATATGTGTTGATGTGTACTTTTGGTTTTCTTTGCACAAGATGGGTATGTGATGAGGGGATGTGGTGTTTGCAGGAAAGGGGTGGGAAGGGGTGTGGGGGAAGGCGGGTGTGTGTGTGTGGAGGGATGTGAGTTGGTGTGTGGGTAGGTGTGGAGTGGTTGCTGAGGGGACTGTGGGTGTGGGGGACCTTGCGGGGGGGCTGCTCAGGAGGGGTGGGTCCCCTGGCCCCCACAGGGTGCAGACCCCCCCCACAGCACATGGAATGCCCCCCCCCCAAAGGGTTTGAGATGGGGCAAGAGGCACATGCACGCTCGTCTGGATGTGCCCATAAAGGCTATGGTAGAAGTATCTAAAAGAAGCTATCCTAGAAAGGCCTAGAGAAACAGCAGAAAGCATCTGGTGTGCTATTTCTGCAAGAATGATCCTTTGCTCTCAACAATCTAGAAAGCATTTGTGGAGGTTCTAGGGGTCCTATGTTAGGAAGCTAAGATGCAAGAGTAGAAACTTTGAGTATGTGGACTATAAAGAAATGTGGATTGCATTATATAATGTAATTTTTTTTTCCACTGAATCTGCTTCCTAGAAGGTAGAGAGATTAGGGTCTGCTGCCATCCTTTCATCATCCTCTTTTATTAAAATTTATTAGAATTTGTTGTGCAGCATCAAGCATGCACCATATTGGTCTCTATGGGTGCATACACATATACTAACTTTCTGACAGTTAAGCTGACACCTTTTTAAAGTTGACTTAACTGACTTTTAAGTTGACTTAATACACCTCCAAGGTGTATTATCTTGAGTCACATTCGTTAAGTTGATTTAGCTCACAAGATGGCTGCCACTGTGTCAAGGAGCTGTATGTGTGTATGCTCGGATGTGGTTTCATTCAGGTTGATGTAGTTAAATCAACTTAGTTAAGTCATCTTAATTTAAGTCAACAGTATGTGTGTAGGCACCTGTAATATAAGCCAGTGAAAAGTAAGCATGTTCCATTCTATTGCACAGCTTGTCTTCATGTCATTTTCATTGAGACTGTAGTGCTTGAATTCCTCTATAGTAAACAGTAGTATAACTAACATGGAACAAGCAGGGCATCAGCTCTAGGTGGTGAAGGGGCTTGTTACACCTCTGTTAGTGACAGTTAATAGATGTGGACTGTTGATAATGACCATTCTCAGCATCCCCATTTTGTGATGTGCTGATTGTTTCTTTGCTGCTGTGTCCTCACCTAAAAAGGAAGGAATAATATATATTTCCAAGAATGGCACAGTATATAAAATAATCAAGAGTTTTATTTTGAGATTGTGGTGTGAAATTTAGCCTTAGTTTTTAATTGCCTTGAGAGGCTGTTTGAATGAGAGCAGATGCAGAAGGAAACAGTATGTCCCAGAGAAAAGGAGGGAAACCAACATAAAAAGTAGGTTCCTTTCCCAGTAAAGCAACTGCAGAGACTCCTATTTATTCCACTGATTCCTTGCTGGTACTGGCAGTGCTCCATAAAGTATCTTATATTTGTTTTTGCATATGATTTTTAATTTATTCTGACCTTTAAAGACCATAACAAACATCTTGATTATCCCAACAAGTGACAGACTGTTAGAATGAAATTTCAGCTACATGAACATTAAAGATGTGCAGTGGATGTAAATGCGGATACATTCCCGCTTCGTATTATAACAATTATGTGATTTTATTATACGGTAATATTTGAACATTTTTAATAGTGGCATGACACAAAAGGACAAGTAATAAGGAAATGAAATAATAGAATGTGAGATCTGAGGAAATCACCCAAATGATTATATTATGTAAATTTGAAAATCAGGAGGTGTTAAATGGATAATATTTTGTTTCTTTGCAACAATGTTTTGGCAGCAGATAAAGAAACACACAAAACTTTAAAAAGCATGATTATATTGGTTATATCATAGTTAGGGCCCATTCCCATTAATGTTAAATGGAAAAGCTGCCAAGGACTATATTTTGAAAAATATTGACTTCAGCATAAGCAGAAACAGGCACTCTGTTATCTGAACAAGCTGTTGCATTTAAGTTGTCCTTGCTCTTCTAGGTATTAAAATACAGAGACATGTTTTCTAATTTAGCCCTGTCTATTTAAAAAACAATATTCTGAATTCCAAGGGTTGAAGGATTCTGCCTCCCTAGAGGCAATCCTCTGCATGAAGTCTTCATCACATCCAAGTGGAAGGAGGGGAATCTGTTTTCACATAGGTATGTCCATAAGATTGAGATTCATGCTAGTGTGGGACCAGGCTCTTGAGGGTGGGGCAGGGAGTTCATGGTGGGATAGGGTTAAAGATATATATATATATCATACTAAGTGGATGTTACGTAGAAAGAGTAATACAGTTTCCTTTAAAGAAAAACAGCCTTATTACAAAATAAAGTGAAATATGAGACACACATGGGATCATAGGGAAAGGGCATAACACCTTAACACTGGTGCAATCAGCTTTTATACTGGTAGGATAGTGGAGCTGATACATATGATGCAGCCATATGCCAGTAGGTCACTTTACTTTGTCATAAAATTACCCTGTGAAAAAGTTCTAGAAGATATACACTTGTGTAAACTGGTGATATTGTGTCCATCTAGGGAACACTGTCAGCATAACCCCTCTACTAAATAACCGT
Organism: Alligator sinensis; assembly: GCF_000455745.1. NCBI lineage: Eukaryota > Metazoa > Chordata > Crocodylia > Alligatoridae > Alligator > Alligator sinensis. The sequence goes on from NW_005842005.1 coordinate 2,604,147, forward strand.
CTCCCACAAGGATCAATACTTGCACCAGCACTTTTGAATGTATACATAAGTGATCTTCCTATCACCAGTGGCCAGAAATTTGGCTATGCTGATGACCTGGTGCTTGCTACTGAAAGAAGGACCTAGGCTGAAGTCCAGACAGATCTTTGCAAAAACCTCAAGTTACTTGAAGAATATTTTGCAAGTTGCAGACTCTGCCCAAACCTGAGGAAAACTGTCATCATGTCATTTCACTTAAACAATACCCACACTGACCAGATACTCACCATCACTTTCTGTGGAAAAGAGGTTAAGCATGAGAAGTTCCCAAAACACTTCTGCGTAACTCTCAATCGGAGCCTCACTTTTCATGAACATCTACAGGAAGTTGCTAAAAACCTCACGCATAAACTGGCCAGAACAACATGGGGAGCAAATGCAACCGTGCTTCGAATGGCCACCCTAGCCCTTTTTTTTGTGTGCAGCAAAATATTGCTCCCCAGTGTGGAACAAAAGTGTGCACACAAAGATTGTTGATACGCATCTAAATGCAGCTATGTGGATTATATCAGGAACACTAAAAAGTATGCCATTGCCATGGCTTCCAGTCTTAGTGAGCATTGTTCCCCCACAGCTCCACCATGATGTCACACGCATGTGGGGATACCCTGAGGCCATCACTAACCCAAACCTCCCAATCAACAAGGACATCACCATACCACCACTGGATAGGCTCAAATCTAGAAAACTCCTCTGGAAATACACCAAGAAGCTCTATGATTATAACAAGAGCACTGAAGAACAAAGAAGGGGAGCTTGGGCAAATACCAACCTGCCGCAGAAATACATCATCTGTGACCCTACAATCCTCCAGCCAGGATTTGACCTCCCAAGAAAGGTTTGGTCCTTCCTGAATCGCATCTGGACTCTTCATGGTAAATGTGAACATCTACTCTATAAATGGAGAAAGAGAGTGTGGGGTGTGTTTTTTCAGACGGTGAAACACATTGTGAACCATTGCCCAATTACATCATTTAATGGAGATCTAAAATCACTCCATGTAGCTACCCCTGAAGCAGGCAAATGATTATCACATTTAGGTATTAATCTATGCATGTTGTAATCCTAAAATGTCACATGAAAGAAGAAGTTGTGGAAATTACTCCAGTTGATATGTTGCTTATATGCACCCTACTCTGTTTTAATTGACTATCCTGGAGTAGCCATTTGTTGAAGTTATTATCCGCCATTTCCAATTTAGTGGTGAAGCATTGTTTATGACTACCCTGCAGTCTGCTACTATGAGATAAACTAGGAGTCATCCAATCCAGATCCTGTTGTAAATTACACTGGTTTATAAAAATATATATAAATTATATTAGTTTAAATTACTGTGCATCCACATTCACAGAAGCATATGATTATGAAATTCCTAGGAATCACAGCTTTGTTTACAAGGCTGGAACCATAACCTTTTCTGTGTTGACAAAAGGGAAAAAATCTGATTAGGGAGTAGTTTCTATGCATATATTCTCCTTTTTTTTTTCTGTGGGTTTTATCATGAGAGGAAGCAATCCATTCTTAGACACTGAAAGCTTCTGAGTCTGTTGTACTCACTGTTTCCTTCTTAAGTGTGTAGGTCCCTTTAAAACCTATGAGTGGGAGTCTTTGGTGGAAGGTGGAGCCAGTGGCTAAAATCTTATTTACACCTTTGAAAGCAAAAAGAGTGTAAAGCAGTGATTTTTAACCAGGGTGTTGCAGTACTCTGGGGTGCTTTGAGATCCTGTTAAGGGTACCCTGGGGTGTCACACAACATTAGCATTGTTTGGTGTTGCAAACAGGATTCACAAATAAACCCACAAACCCATAGATTTCAATATGAATCCACGGTGTTAAAAACATTCTGAGTTCTTTGTAACAGAAAAACTGCTGTGTTATTTTTTCTGTAGTTATAAAATGAGTGAAAACTAAGAACATTTTCTGAGGGCTGCATCATGTCTAATGAGGGATGGCTCATGTGTTAGAAGGTTGAGAACCATTGATGTGTAGGTAAAAATATTTTAAGAGCTAGAAAACAAAAGAGGAACTTTTAGAAATTTTACATCTCTTGAATTAAAGTCAGCATCTTCAATAGATAGCATTCACAATAGTCCTCTAATCTTATTCCATAGCTTCAGTACAAATGTTCACTTCCTCATAAATGTGTTATTTACATGTATCATTGGAGATCTTGTTTCATATTATTTATCATGTAGATTGTGTCTGATTATATTTCATCCCCAAATTATTACTGGCAGATGTGACTATTTCTTGGCACCTCTGATTATTCTACGTTGCACTCAGGACACCGCAATTAATTTTTCCTGATCAAGTCACTATGTCAGACATAGAGGTTTCATGATTTATTGTTTCACTTGTATACTTTTTGTCCAATTGAATACTTTCTGTCTTGAGTGTCCAACTGTTCCCCAGCTGTTATTTGAGAACATGTCTTAGTTTTAAAGGAATTTAATTCTACTGTAAAGCCTTTAATGTAATGCATTGCTATAATCCACTGTGATTATATTATATAATGTAATCATTGCTGCTTATCTTCTTGCTCTCCTTGAGCTTTTAAGTATTTACATCCTATAGCAAATGAAAAGTATTTCATGGCTTAGGTCTAAACATCAAAGTAAGTTCTGATTTTATCCTGATAATTTGGAGTCAAGACAAATACACCTAGGGCCCCTCTATATGTGCAGGTAGTCGCACAATAGGATCTAATGCACAAACCACACAATTGCATGTCCTGCCATGGTACATGTACAGGGCAGAAGGCGTGATTGTGGGGTCATGTATTAGAATTGATCATGCCTTATCGCTGGTGCAGGGGGATCCTGGAATCATGAGCCCAGTCTCCCCCTGCATGAGCGAGCCCTGAAGCTGACTGGGCTCCGTGGGGTTCATAGAAGCATTATTCCCCACGCTACCCCTGCTGCAAGCCCCACAGCTGATATGGGTTGTGGGGCTCACAGCAGGGGGAACACTGCTGCTACTGTGAGCCCCGCACCTCATGAGCCTTGCAGTGAGGGCAGCGTTCTCCCCATTACCCCTGCTGTGAGTCCCACAGTGATGTCAGGGGCAGTGCAGGAAGTGCTGCCACTGCTATGAGCCCTGCACCTCATGAGGCTCACAACAGCTGCAGCATTCATCCCACTGCCCTTGCTGCAAGTCCTGCGGCTGGGGGGGAGTGGTCTCCCTGCAAACCCTGCAGCTGACAGCGCTGCCACCATTACAAGCCTTGTCAGCTGCAGGTGGTCCACTGCTGTGGCTAGGAGCACCATCAACTGAGGGAAAACCCTGCTGCGTATTCAGTGAATGGTGTGATCAGAACAAGCTACAGTTATACACATTTTTTGTGGAATAACTTTGTAGCTTATTGCTTGTTTTGTCACATCATTAATTGATTGAATGTGTAGCTGGGTCACAACTTAAGGTGCAATTACCAGGTTAAGTATAATATGTAGAGGGGACCTTAATGATATGGCACCTAGTGAGTTGAGTTAGATGAATATTTGTATAATGATAGAAAACATTTTCATCCGCATATTTTTTTCCATTACTGTCTGTGGTATCTGTGTTAGATACTATGCATCAAATTTGTTTCATAAGCTGCAGTGATGACAAAGGGGTAATATCATGCAAGGATATTCTTTAGCATAATTTGGCCCATTTGCTTGCATTTTAGATCCTCTTTGCACATATAAAACTCTCAACAAAAAACATCCCCACCAGAAGTGCGCCACTAGAAGACAGCAGGAAAGGGAAAGTACCATGGGAGCCTTTAATTAAGCATTATAATACTTACAGCATGAAAATAGCATACATTTTTATTTGCCTACATGTTCAGAGGCATTTTAAAACAAATTATTTCAAGCTTTCCAAATTTTTTTATAGGAACTCCTTAATATCTACTATGAAGGAAACAAAGCCATTCAAAATGCATATAAATGAACAATATCAAACCAAAGAACCCCTAATATCCTGTCTTTTGCAAAGCAGTGTGGTTGCTTAGGGGCAACCAACATGGGTTCATTAGAGGTAGGTCCTGTCAGACCAACCTGGTGGCCTTCTATGACCAGGTCACAAAATCCTTAGACGCAGGGGTAAGAGTGGACATAGTCTTTCTGGACTTTAGGAAGGCCTTCAACACAGTCTCTCACCCCATTCTCATTAAAAAACTAGGAGACTGTGGCGTCGACACCTACACAGTCAAATGGGTCACTAGTTGGCTGGAGGGCCGCACCCAGAGAGTGGTGGTGGATGGGTCTTATTCGACCTGGAGGGGTGTGGGCAGTGGGGTCCTCCAGGGCTCGGTCCTCGGGTCCACACTGTTCAACATCTTCATCAGTGACTTAGACGGGGGAGTAAAAAGCACCCTGTTCAAATCTGCAGATGACACTAAGATCTGGGGAGAAGTGGGCATGCTAGAAGGGAGGAATAGGCTGCAATTGGACCTAGACAGGTTACAGGGGTGGGCAGATGAGAACAGGATGGGTTTCAATACTGACAAATGCAAGGTACTGCACCTGGAGAGGAAGAACCAGCAGCATACCTACAAGCTGGGGAACTCCCTTCTCGTCAGTGCAGAGGCAGAAAAGGATCTTGGAATCATTATTGATGCCAAAATGAACATGGGCCGACAGTGTGGGGATGCGGTCAGGAAGGCCAACCGCACCTTGTCGTGCATCCACAGATGCATCTCGAGCAGGTCCAAGGAGGTGATCCTCCCCCTCTA
>NW_005842005.1:2609012-2612213 GCF_000455745.1 Alligator sinensis
CAGCGGGGACCAGCAGGCATTGGGGGAGACCCTGTTCCCCTGAGCACCCCCAGGAGTGACAAAAAATAACGGCCACAAGCTGACGGAGGGTAGATTTAGACTAGATATCAGGAGGCGCTACTTCACTGTCAGGGCAGCTAGGATCTGAAACCAACTTCCAAGAGAAGTGGTGCTGGCTCCTACCCTGGGGGTCTTTAAGAGGAGACTAGATGAACACCTCACTGGGGTCGTTTGACCCCAGTACTCTTTCCTGCCATGGCAGGGGGTTGGACTTAATCTGCTCAGGTCCCTTCCGACCCTACAAACTATGAAACTATGAAACTATGTTGTAGCTGTTGTCATGGAAATCTCTTAAGCCTTCGCAAGAGGAGGCTGAGAGGTGATCTTGTGGCTGCGTATAAATTAATGAGGGGAGGGCAGCAGAATAGGAGATGCTCTATTTACTAGGGCATCCCCCGGAGTAACTAGGAACAATGGCCACAAACTGACAGAGAGCAGATTTAGGTTGTTCATTAGAAAGAACTTCTTCACAGTAAGGGTTGCCAGAATCTGGAATGGGCTTCCAAGGGAGGTGGTGCTTTCCCCTTCCTTGGGGGTCTTCAAGAGGAGACTGGACAAGCACCTAGCTGGGGTCATCTGACCCCAGCACTCGTTCCTGCCCAGGGCAGAGGGTTGGACTCATTTACCTACTGAGGTCCCTTCCAACCCCAACATCTATGAATCAATTAATCTATGAACGTAAAATAAACTGGATGGCACCTTTTTAAGAAAAAAAATAACACAGGCAATTTTCTTCATATGATATCTAAATTAGATCTCTGAAATTGTCCTAGATGTTCATAGCATTTATAGCATCTGGGTTTTTCTTGAATTAAACCTTTCTTTATGGTTCATGTCCATGGATTCCACACTTTACCCTACCCAGTGGCCAGGGCATTGATATTACCTTTGTATTTTCTTCTCTTTTACAGTGGCACATTGCAGGTTTTCATTTTTTCTTTTTTTTCTTTTTTTCTTTTTTGAGTGCTTTGTGGCCATGATGCAGGAGAAGAGCAGATGTTTTCAAAGACCCTATGGAACAAATGATTACCTAAAAATGCAGAGGACTGGACTATATGGCCCCCTTCCAGTTCTATCTTCCTAAGTCTTTGATATTTTCTTTGCACATGGATAGCCCTCAAACATTGCGTAGTTTGTGCTTTTGATAATTGCATAAAAGCCATAGAAATGGGTATCATGTATTGTGAGAGTCAAGAATTGCTTTAGGTAATATGTTTTATTGGACCAACTACATTGGGGTAGACATATTATATATCATATGATTTTGATTCAAAAGCTGTTTAGCTTTGCCCAGTTATAATTTGCCATATCTTATTTTATGAAATGGGTCTGCTTGTCTCAAAAATAGTGCTTTAATATCACAGCATTTTACACAAGATCTTTTTTTAGCTAAGCTATTCTTATTTAGAATAATTCTTTCTTATCAATATCAAATGTAACGGTTACAATTACAGTTCTGCAGACAAAAGAGATGTTTGGCAAAGCAGTTAGGGGCATGTTCTCAATTCAAATTTTGAAATATTTAAGGAGTTGGAGATTGCCCATTTTTATTTTATGATGCAATTTCTAAAAGCATATACAAACATTCTTTGAGTCGGTTTTCAAATGTATTATATAAATATTAAACTTTGCAAATTTCTACTGTATGTCTCTATTAATGATATTTGTTTTTATTATTTGGTTACTTACTTTCTGAAACAATGTTCCTTTCATTTTCCGTTTTACAGGGAATCGTAACAACATTAGTTATGCTTCAGATCATACAGTCTTTTAAATGGTGCAGGAGAAAGCTTGTCGGGGGGTGGGTCTTGTAGTTTGTGCAGCATTTGGTATTCTGTCTCACTGTAGCCATAGCTTGTCACCCTGGCATAACCTCACTGCTGATTGCAGAGTTGGTAGTAAAACTGATTGTGAGGCTAGTGCTGTGTCAACCTGCTACTGGACAACTTTGCCTTTCTTTGTGGCATTTGTCTTTGAGCTGTGCATAATTGCTGCATTTATATGTTGGGAAATAGGTCAGATGAAAATTTCTTACATTTTCTGTTAGACTAAGTGACTAAGATGTTCCACCAGATGCAATATATTGTATATATGAAGTAAGGTGTCTTCTATGAATGCCCCAATCTTCTATAAACCAACACTGAATGTTTGCTATGTATTTGTTTAAAAATGGTTAATCTTGAAAGAATTTTAGTCCTACACCTAACACCCAGCCAAGTGTTTCTAAACCTCCCAGCTATTTAAGTATTGCAAAAAAGACTTCCAGAGCATTAGGGGGGCTATAAATGAGCAGTTACAAGATGCAATCTATTCCCCACTGCCAGGCAATGATAATTGACTTACCCCAACCAGTTTTCACAAGCTTTTCTTGTTCAAGTTTCATGAAAGCCAAACTCTTGGAAAATAGTAATATTTTAGGACTAACTGCAGCCCAAACCAGCAGTGTTATGCCTATTTACACCAGCTGAGGGTCTGATTCTAAACTCTTTTAATATTCATTCATATATAACTATTTACATTTCTGCATTGTGCATGTTCATATGGCTGTTTAAGTGAATACATAAATGCATGTATTTATTCAGGTGTCCTGGGATTATACATTTTAACTGTTTTGACATATTCTGAAAGTGTTTTTAAAAAAGTATGTGTGGGAGGGGGCAGGGGGATGGACAATATTCTCAATAAAGAGAAAAATGTGTTTATAAAATTACGGAATCGGTGGTGTTAGTATTCTGTAAAAATAAAGGGTCTGAACATTTACTCGGATAACCAGAAAGTCAAAGGAAAATTACAGTGGAAAGCACTACCCCTTATGCAGACCAAGAGAATAAAACCATGCTCTAATTTTTAGATGAATGAATAAGTAAAATGAATAAACCAAATACAATATTGGAAGGAATTTTAAAATTACAGGGCCCTTTATATTGGTGGACTACATGAGCTACTTCCTTACCTGGTGGAATCTGGCATTGTCCCATTAACTTCAGTGTAATCTGATGATTTACATCATCTGATAATTTAGCCCAGTCTGCTGTATTTTAAAATACATGGGACAATGTTATGTAGAAGGAGTATGTAACATATCAAAGTGACAGTTTATTTACTAAGTTGGGGAGAGGAGAGAAAATCAGACTCATAGCA
>NW_005842005.1:2612223-2624708 GCF_000455745.1 Alligator sinensis
TCTTGACAATACTGTTACTCTACTGTCATTGAGCCCATTTGTATGAAATGCCATTTTAGAAGACAGGAAGTAACTGAACAGGGGTTATCCATTGCAATGAAAACATACATATTTCCTTTATGAAAGCAGCTGTATAAAGACGTTTTTTTTTGTGAGCAAGCAAAAGTTTCTGAAAGGATTGGGACTAAAATCTATAACCTCTCTGCCAAGTATTGAAGCTGCATATTTTTGTATGAGCATGCAAAGGACATTTCTTTACAAATAGGGTCCTAAAGGATTGTTAACAGTTGATGAAGCTTTTCTGTTTATTCACTAGCTCTGGGATTTCCTATTTGCCAACACTACAAGAGCATTGTATTATAAATGAGAACAGCTTGCTGAGAGTTGTATTTGAATGTTGTCTGGAAATAGATGAGGACAACATGTTCTGACAAATTTGTTGCAGAATCCAAGACTTGGTTGATTTATACAGCATGTTTCCTCCATGTGTAAGAAAAAAAAAAGAAATGTATTATATTTTATGGAAATAAAGCATTTGTGTGTTTTATTTATCTTTTTTTCTGAAAGTCTTTGCAGTACCTAATAGACTTAGTTAGAAATTCAAAATGCATGCTTGTTAGAAAACAGGCAATATTTAAAGGAATAGTTTACCTAAGTTTTTATTATAAAGCCAAGTTCTGTTTCTTATGAAACTCAAAGCCTCTCTTAAATTCATTAAAACAAATCATAATATCATTTGCACTTTCCTCATGCTGGCACCAAGAACTCAGTGCTGGTAGTGGAGTTAGCTAGTCAGCTCAAAATGTATGCAACTGCTTGCACTGACTATTGGTCTACTGTCCAAGGAAAGCTTGTGCATTTTCCTCAGAAGAAGATGTAGTACGAGGTGCCTCCTAAGCATGCTCCCACTCAAGTGTCAGAGCATATTTCTGTTTTTTCGTGAGGGTAGCTGCCTTTGGTATGATGCACTTTCATCCTCTATTGAATACTATTCTAATTTATATACGTTATATACATTTTAATATATTTAGTATATATAGATTTTACTAATCCTAATTAATATAGGTAATTTATATTATTGCCATGGATAGGTGACTTTATTTAGTCTGTAAAAGTGTTTTGACAGGAGAATCAGGCTTAGAAAGACTTAACAAGACAGACAGATATTTAGAAGGACAGAAAAGAAAGTGAACTGGGGAAGAAAAAGGTATAATAGAAATATTTCTATTTCCAGCCTGGGGCCAGCATGCTGGGGCTAGGGAGAGCGGGGCTTTAAACCCCCTTCCTGGCCCACATGGGACCCCAGCCCCAGTCTGCTTGGCGGGGCAGTCTCTGCCAGGTTTTTGCCCCCCCTTGAGCAGAGGGGGAAGTTCTGGCCACACCCCAGCCAGGTGCTTGCTGGCTGAGGTGGGGACATCCTCCCCGGCTGCATGGGACTGTGTCTACCTCGGGAGGAGCGGAGCAGCCCCTGCCAGGCCCCACCCCCTGCTCAAGTGGAGAGTGGGGGGCATGGCTACGCTCGAGCCAGGGGCTCGCAGGCTAAGGCAGGGAGGGAGGAGGTTTAAATCCCCTCCCTGGCCCCAGATCTGATATCTTTTACTAGACCAACTAAATAGTTGGAAAAAAAAATTCTTAACAAACTTTCGGGTTTAAAAACCCATTGTCAGGCTGAGGAAGCATCTGCAGTTGGTGTTAATTTGTTTCTCATTTCATTTTGTTTTGTTTTGTGGGTAATACATAAGTGAACGCAGTACTGATTTCTATAGCAGTCTCTTCACTGTAGATGGTGAGTATTGCTCATGCTGAAAGCAGACGCATTCATTCAATTTTGTACCTTTGGGTAGGTTATGGAAGAAAATGATATCTAACTAGCTTTTCTGGATTGATGCAGAATAGAGGAGCAATTGACCTGAAACACAGTTCATTAAAACTATGCACAGGAACTCAACAAAATGATTTCCTGTGGTAGATTAGAGGGAGTGAACAGGGAGGAAAAAAACAACAACAAAAAACCCTTGTCTTATTTCTGCAATGTGCTTAACTCACTAAAAACACATTGTTAAGGATGACAGAATTTAAGAGGCGGAATGCCATTGATATCAATTAAACTTTTGACCAATTGATTCCTAAGGGAACAAAATTGTTTAATATCAATTCTCCAGAACCCTTTTTTGTGGACATTGGATGTTGGTAAAGTGCTTTTGTGTGTAGCTTCTTGTCTTGAGGCTCAAGAATTATATCACAAGCTGATTTGTAGTTGTCAGCTATAAAGTGAATCTGGAAGCCTATTAGATTAAAAAAAGAAAAAACCCAAGCAAAATGAATCTGGAAGTCTTTTAGGAAAAAAAAAGCAAGCAAGGAACTCCCCAATGATCCATCAGTACATGGTGTTGCACAACAAGAACATCCATCCTCATTTAAATTGTTGCCTTGTCCTATACTTTCTTTTCTGAGAACAGAGGTGAGAATAAAGCTGATGTGAAAATTTCTGTCAAATTGAAAATTTGACCTGTAACAGGGAAAACCATGTTTCAAAGACTCTCAGTGGGGTTCTTATTTGTTTTGTTGTTGTTTTGTTTTTGAGGGGGGGGGGGTTTCAACCATCTCTAAAGGACAATTTTACTACATAAGCTGTCCTTGCACCCCAAATTGGAGCTTCCCTCCAATCCATGGAAGACTATTCTTATGGGGTCCATGAATGGCAAGTTCTACTGTCTTTCATTTTGCAGAGAAAATACATATCCAAAAAATCCTCTAATTTGTTTGTCTGTTATGTTCAGTGTTTACCTAGTAATAAATAGCCAACACACAATCTAAGCATATCCTTACTAAACTGATTACATTTGCTTTCATGTAGTCACTGGAGGTGGTTGGCTGATTGTTTTTCAGCACTATGGAGATTCTTCTGCTACTATTTCTTTGTATTTATTTTGACTTTCAGTGTTTCTGCACCTCAGCAGGGTTGTTTTAGCACTGGCAATTCTGAGTGGTACCTGGTGTATACCGTGTCTGGCCAACAAGGCCACATCCACATTTGGTGTGGACATTTGCTTCCCCGGGGACAACTAGCAGTGGCACACCTTGCACTGCCACTGATTGTCCCTGGGGAATGCCTGTACCACATGTGATCTGGCATATGGCAACTAATACCAGGGCAGTAGGGGAGGCTGGGGCCAGCACTGGGCTGGCCCAAGTAGATTTACCTAGGGTCCTGGGGACCTCCCGGGGACGCAGCAGTGGTAATTCTGCTCTGCAGAGCCTGGCTGGCAGCCGCAGCATGGCTCCGGGCAGCCCAGTGCATGCACCACTGCCCCTGCATGCACCACTCTGCTTTTTTTCTCAGCAGGATATCCAGGGGTCAAAAAAACCTTCTGCACTACTCCCCTGCAACATGGAGAACAACTGAATATGTGTTATGTGGTGCCACAGACATGTCTGCGGTGCCACATACTGCAAGGCCATGCTCACGCGGCTGCAGCCCAAGAGATGTTCTTAGACAACTACATTGTAATAGCCTGCTGATGCATAGTTTTAAAGAAAGTGACTAGGTAGTGCTATTTTTAAGATGCAACGCAATTTAGTTGGCAGAACGCAAATGCATGGAAGCACAGGGATTGAGAAAAAGATTTGTCTTCATTTTCTACATTGTTTTTGTGACCTCTCATTTTGAAGGTGCAACTTACAGTGTGTGTAGATGAACCGGGGGACCCTAAATTGGAGCGATGAGTTTTTAAAAGCACTGCTTTAATTTAGGGCCCTTTAAACCCCTGTGCTGTGCACACACCCAAACGTACTTGCATCTCCAGCAGTGGGGAGGGAGGGTGAGCTGCCAGCGGGTGGAGGGGTCCCTGGGCTGCAGGGAGTAGGGGGTTGGTGCTTCTCTCTGCGGCAGCGGTGGCCCCCCCGCTCAGGTGGCACCCTCCCACAAGCACCTGGTTCAGGCGGTCCTGGAGGCCACTGCATCCGCAGAGGGAAGCATCCCCTCCCTGCCCTCCCCCCCTGCCCCGTGCACAGCTCAGGCAGGCAGGCTCCAGGGAAAAGAAAAAGATCTTGGGCAGAGCCTGCCTTCCTGGGCTGCCTGCATAGGCTTCCTGCAGAGCCCCTGAGCTGCATGGAGCCTACTGCTTTGCTCTGTGGCTGTAGGCCACTCCTTCAAGGAGTTTTAGTTTGCTGCACCCCAAATCATTTAAGGCACATTACAGCGCCAAATTTGCTACAGTGGCTGGAATTACTGAGCAACATGGTGCGGATGTGTGCAAACACCAACACTTTTAAACCAGTGCAAAAGCATTTAACCTGCTTTAAAGTGTTGTGCACACATGCTCCTCATTTAATCTGCACATGGGTGCTATAATTTTGTCCATCTGATCACCAGAATCCTTCAAGGGTCACCTCCCATGGTTATTCCCTCCCTGAATACATGACATCATACCTAAGTCATATCTAAGAAGAAAACAACCAATCTTCTTGTCTTAGCAGAAATGTAATCTAAATAGCTATTGAAGGGCTAATAAAAACAAAAAATTGAAGATACTGCATGCTATAAAACACACATTTTTTAATTTTTCACACAAGGAGTCAAAAAAATGTTTCCATGGTACATCAGGGGATGTATAACTGTTAAATTGGATATTTATTCATTATGTGATAAAAATATAAAATAATGTAAAGTAAACAAAAATAAACATTTTTCATCTCTGGCAAACATTATATTTAAGGTACAATTAACAGATGCATAGCACCATAAATAGCAATGGTGATACATGTACAGTTGTTTTATAGTACATAAAGTGGCAAACCAGCCACAATGATAGTCCAAAAAATGTGTGGAACAGCCTTACGGCTCATTTATATGGCACCATAATTGTGTCTGACTTTAATGTGAATCTGTGTCCCACTTCAGTATTCTGCTTGTCATCATCCACTCTAAGTTGGGCACAGTGTATGAGTGTGTTTGTGCACTGCATACTGATACAGACCTGTACTATATCATAAAAGCCTTTCACATTAACTGACTTTACCTTATAACTGACAGACAGATTGCCATTGTGGTTAGAGCGTAGAATTTGGAACTGAGACATGGTTCAAGCCATCACTTTGTTACTGATTTGCTGTTATGACCTTCCAGAAATCTCAGACCACCTCTTCATCTGAATTTGCCTCACTTGTTAAATACAATCTTTAGTTACCTTATAGGCATATTCTGGGAAGGATTAATCACTTATCATTTGTTAAGGGCTTTCACCATGTAAAGCACTATCACTGATAATTATAATTGTTTTACTATTCAATAAATTACCTAAACATTGCTTGTAATTTTATGCTAAACTATTTATTCCCACATCAAATTATAGAAACCTAGATGCCTTGCTGTTGAGAAGGCAGATTTCATTTTTGAATTGCAGGCTTTACTAAATTTGTGACAGTCATTGTGTGGGGTGATAAAAGAAATTGCATTAGGAACAAAAGTCAAGTAGTTATTTTAGGAGATTTGAAGTTTAACTTAGTTTGGGGGAAGAAAAAACACAGTGTATCTGATGATGCATGAATTTTAAAGTAAATGGAATTGAGTTATATAAACAAGCCCTAACCAACAGAGGAAGTTGGAGAAATTTTATTCTTAATTTTGGATTATAAATTTTACCTGCATGGAAGCAGTAAATATTACGTTTGAATTTCATGCCATGAAAATAGTGTTATAATCTACAGAATGACAGTCCATCTGGTTTGCTAGAAGCAAGAATAAATAGGTGCTCTCTTCTAATATGAAGATGTAAAAATATGTGTAACATGTTTGCTCCTGGTAAAATTTGGGTGGGACTGCCTGTCATGAAGATGCATCTCATTTGCCCGTACTAGTAGCAGTGGTTGAAAATTGATTTCATTTTGCTTGAACACAAGTGACCAGAACTTTACACGGTTGTATTTGTGGAGGCCTCATTAGTGTCTTTTACAATTACACTTAATAATTCTCTGTCTCTATTAGAATAGCTCTCCTGCTAATATCTTAGGATCACATTTTCATGGCAGAATGTCATTGGTGATATAGTAATTCTCTGATCAACTCTTATTTTTTTCTGCTAAGCTTCTCCATATTCAATAAGAATTTCTAGTGGTTCTACAGGGATACCTGTAGTGCTACCAGCAGAATCTTTCAGGTTCCAAAACAGTGTTTAATGGCCATGAAGTCAACCTATAAATAGATGTGCCATGCATGCTGATTCTAATTTTCTGTTTCCCACTGTCCATGCAGAGTATTTTAAAAGATAGTTTCTGCAGTCAGTTTTTTCCTTAGTGCAAATGAAACCGATAACCGTTCAAAATGGTAAATGGCACTAATACAGGCTATCTTCCATTTTACAGCATTATCATCATGATGAATAAATATTAGGAATGAATTATTGGTAAGCCCCCAAATTTCTGTCTCTGAGGAACACATCAAAATTGTAATATTTTATTAATGAAGCTGAATCTTTGATAAAAGAGAAATTTTGGTGGAATGGCCAAGTGAGCACTTTTCCAGTGCTGGTTTTCTTTCTCTTGGTGGAAGTAATTTTGGTAGGAGATCTTGTGCCACTAATTTGGACCACTGATATCGGCTGCACAGGGACATAGAAGACTCCTTGTTAAGCTTGGAAAATATAGCTAGCTGGTCATACTTTAAATCTTATAAAAATGCTTCCTGTTTTTATCATAGTTTAATTGTTCACAAACTGGTTGTTTGTGAAAAGGTAATTCAGCCTCAAGAATGACTAATGCTAGTGAATTGCTTTTCTGAGTACACAGTAGTTATTTACCATGGTTACACTGGTAAATGAAGAAAGGTACAATTATCCTGAGAGGTACTGTAGATCCTGTTTACTTTTTATTTTTACCATCTTTCTGATGTATTTTTTCTATCTTTGTACAAACAAACAGAGACAAATTAAAATATTTATCCAATTTTGGTGAACAGGCATCTGTAATTAAAAGGATTACTTCTGACTATGGGGTAATAGCAAAGATGTGTGCAAACTCTTTTAGACATTACAAGGTAAATTTTCTGAATATTGCATGGTGTGTCGAATGTGCAAATCCTGTTGCCTTTAATAAGAGTTATATTTGCATATCCCGACACTGTTGAAAATTAACCTCAGAGTCTTTATTTTGTTTTTGAATTCTATGTACATTACCAAACTGAGGAAGAGAGAAGTGTTAGTCCCCCTTGTTGCTCTTTTGCTGTGTGTATTTTTATTAAACTTTTTCAGAGTTATTTTACCCAATGACACTGTAAATTTGAACAAGTTTGTATGTCCTTCTAAGGGTTTTGGTTGAGTATACATTTGAAAAAGGACAAAAACCTTGTTTGGAAGAAAACATTAAACATAATAAATAAAATAACTAAACCCACCACCATGTGTTTCCATATTTTATGACGATGAAATATTTTCATCACAGAGAATTTTCTAATTAAACCTGACATTGAGGGTCAAGTGTCCCTTTTCATGCCTTTTCTCCCTCTCTCATAGCTGTATCCCCTATCCTTTCTCCTCAGGGACTGACCCTTCTATTTCTTCTTGTTCCTTTACTGTGGCAGCTTCCTCTCTCTGTTTCTTTTCAATGCCGACAAATGCAGGAAGAATAATAAAAAATATGAATACAAAATAGGCAACACCTGGCTGGATGGCAGCATTATGGTGAAGGATCTAAGAATCTTGGTAGATCACAGACTCAATATGAGTCTGCAGTGTGACAGCTCCACAAAAGGTGACTGCAGTTTTGGGACACATCAATAAAAGCATAAGGTTAGGCCTCATCGAGAGGACTGTGTGCCATTTTGGGCTCCACATTTTAAATAGGATATGGAGAAGTTATAAAGGGTCCAAAGGTGGGTGATAAAAATAATACAGGGCTTGGAAGGCAAGTCATGCAAGGAGAGTATGCAGGAAATAGGCATGTTCAGTTTACAGAAAAGGTGCTTACAAGAAATATTGATAATAGTCTTCAAATATCACAAGGACTGCCATAAAGAAGAAAGAAAATACGTTTTCTGTCTTGTTGCAGAGATTGAGTGAGCATGACTGAACAGCTCGATGGCTACATTGGCCCATGGGGCTAATTCTTCCTCAGTTACTACTGTTGGCTGTTTTGCCTGATCAGTGTACTTTTGACAGGTTGAACATGCTTTGATATACTTTTCTATGTCCATATTCATTTGTAGCCAGTACAGTTTTTCTAGCCCTTGTTTTGCATTCCTCTATGTCCAAGTGTCCTTCATGTATTCTCTGTAACATATCCTGATGTAATAGTTTGAGGACAAGAAGTCTGCCATTTCTAAACAAGTGCCCATCTATTACTGAAAGCTCTGCTTCAAATTGGTGATAAGGACTGGGTATCTCTGATAAGAAAGCGACTCTGAATGAATGACTTATATTACTGTTTGTAAAGTCCGATCTTGTGCCATAGTATTTTATTTGAAACTGGGCACCTTTTCTGTAACAAACTGATATGCACAATGTCTAATTCTGGGTTTGGTTCTACTTCTGTTCTGTCAAAAGCCCTACCACCACAACTAACTCTTTTTCTGGTGTATATTCTAATCTCAAGTCACATCAGTGCAATTGAAAGAATTGTCTCTCTGGTCTTGGAGGTGTGTCAGTGAGCCCCTTTTTTCGCTACTGCCACCAGTGGCTTAAGATCTTTTTCAGTTAATGCTGGTCTCCCACTCACAAAAACTTGAACCTTTTTGACATCCATACATCAGAGCTAAAGCCTTTTTTTCAAGTTATGCTTACTGGCTGGGGACAGACATAAACCATACACATAAACCAGTTTAATTGATCAGAAACTGGTTTGAACCTGTAACAGAACAGGTGTTCAGTGCACATAAACCAGTTTGAAAATGGCTGAAACTGGTTTGAGATAAACCTGGTTGAATGTAGGCTGGGGATACCTGGGAGCACATCAGAGCCCCAAACCATGCCTCCCCTCCCTGGGAACTCACTGATAAGCCCATTGGGGCACATCTAGGCTGAGCAAGCCTGACCACAGGTACTCCTGTAGCTCAGGTCCCAGATTTCACCCACTTCCCACGTGACCCTGCACTGTAGGTCTTGGCTAAATCCTGTTGGGGAGGATCCAGGGCCTCTGGGGATCTCCCAGGTATTTGGGGGATTCAGGGATATCTGGGGGTCTCAGGGGAACTGGGGGTCTCCAGGGATTTCCTGGGGATCTGGGAGTCTCTGGGGGAACTGAGGGGGGGTGGTTCTCTGAGTTCTTGTGGTGTCAGGGGTGTCTGGTGGGTATCCAGGGCCCAGCTCTCCCCCATGTGTTTCCTCCCACCCCCCTGTAATTGGGCTCCACCATGCCCCATGCCAGGCAACCCATCCCCCAAGGCAAGGGCACAGGTACTGTGTGCCCTTGCCCCAGGCAGGCATTCCTGGGCTGCTATCCCATGGAGGGGGGCTGCTGGCTGAGAGGGAGGGCATGCCCCATTGCAGCTGGGAGATGGCCACCAAGCCAGGGGCAGTTGCAGTTGCAGTAGCTGTGGGGAGTGTTATGAGATGGAGCTGGGCTGGGGAGGGTTTCCCAGCCCCAGCCCCACCTGCCATGAGTGTGTGCCCCCCCCTTCACACACGCCCCAACCCCTGCATTTATCAGGTCCTGGCATCTCTTGGGGTTGCTGGGGATGGTTCTGACCAGCATCCTGGTCCCCAGAGATACTGCTCTGCCTGGGGCTATGTACAGTTCCCAGTCCTGTCTCTACATCCTAGCCCTGCCCTTCATCACCAAGCTTCTAGTGGCAAGTCACAGCCATGCAAGTGAAGAACAGTCAGAGAAGGTTTTTTGCCTTACAGTGAGACTGCTCCACTAAGCCAATCAACACTAATCTGCTTAACATTTGTGCGGTTTACAGCGTAAGGTGTAACAAAGCCCTAAGAGACCCTGCTAAAACCCAACTGATACATCTGATGTGGAGAAATATGTTGCTTGTGCTATTTCTCCAAAGATTACTTCCCTGGTGGGAATGGGAAAATGTTCCCTTTTTTACATATTTATTAAGTTATTTTGGTGAAAGGCTCTTTCTTTTTGTTTTGTTTTTTTGCCCTATTACTAAAGAATGAAACCACTCTGTTAGTTGTTCTTCTCAATAACATCTTGAGCAACCAGTTTCACAACCAATTCTGCTCTCAGGCTTTCTCTTAGAGCTAAAGGAATTTTTCTGGGAGCATGTAGTGTAGGAGTATATGGTTCAAACAGCTAAACCTTATATTCTTTGTCCAGCTTCCCAAGCCACTCCAATACATCCTGAACCTTATTTTCATTTTTTTTCCTGTGTTTTATTCAGAGACTGTATACCGTAGTGCCTGACATTAGCCCTAATATAGGTACACATTTTCCTGGCACAATCACAACCTGATTTTTTTCTTAACCATTTTTAACCTTTATCTTATATGTGTCAGCACTAGGAATCATCTCCCCACTGTAAGCTCAGAGCCTTATCTGCCTGCTGTAAATACTTGCTTTCTTTTTCAAGCCTTTTACCATATAGGCTGGTATAACATTGGCTTGTGCACCAGTGTCCATTTTAAGTCACAGGAGTTCTGTTTGTTTCCAGCAGGATATTCCAGTAGTCTGGTGAGATTGTATTTATACTCTTCCAACGTACAGCTTTTTTCCATCACTGCTTCAATATCGCAGTTTACCTCTCTGTACAGTGCCTGAACACACTGTTCCTTTCTGTGTCTACAGTCCTCTCTTCTGCACACTCTAGCAAAATGGTTCAGTCTTGCATTTGTTGCAGTATTGTCCAGAAGCAGAACATTGCTGTAGTCTGTGTTTGTTACCATGACATGTACACTTCTTCATGCTGCTTAAGCTCTCCCTAATTGCATTGTTTAGGCCTCCCTTTGCAATTTCTCTTTTGCCTCTCGCCTTTTTTGGGAGGGTTTATTATTCTGGCAACAATTTCAGCATCTGGCTTTCTTTCCAAATACTTTATTCTAGTCTGTGTGATCTCTGCTGCTTTGCACATGCTGATTGCTTTCCTTAGCTTGAGATCAGGATCCTCCAGCAGTCTTTTCCTAAGAGCTACATGTCTCTGATCCCTTTTATTACCTGATCTCTGATAACAGAGTCTGCAGAATTTACTCAGAAGTCTGAGATCCTTTTCAGATTCCCCAAAGGGTTTTCCCCTTTTTGTGACCACATGTAGAATTGATATCTTTCCAAAGTCTCATTCTTTTGTGGAGTACAGAACTTCTCAAATGTTTTGAGCACTGTCTCATAATCAGGCTGCTCTGCTTGGCTCAGTTGCAGAATGTTGCATACATGTACTGTCTCTGCACTTACTAGGCTAGGGACAGACATTACACATAAACTGGTTTAAGTGATCAGAAACTGGTTTAAACCTGTAATAGAACAGACGTTCAGTGTACACAAAACAGTTTGAAAATGGCTGAAATCAGTTTGAGATAAACCTGGTTGACTGTAGTATCAGACTTAACTGATTTGGGTCAAACTAGCTTATGCAGTGTCTGTCCCAGACCCCTTCCTGATTTAAGTTAAACCAGAGTCCCCCAGTATCTCATATGTGTTGCAGCCCTGGGCAGGGCTCTCTGCTGGAGCTCCAGCAGAGACTGCAGGTACAGCAGCATCTGCCTGGTTTCCCCTTAACCCTAACCCTCACCACTTCTCACTCAAGCAGGGATTTCCCCCCTTCCCTCTCCCACAGC
Source organism: Alligator sinensis (assembly GCF_000455745.1). NCBI lineage: Eukaryota > Metazoa > Chordata > Crocodylia > Alligatoridae > Alligator > Alligator sinensis. The sequence continues at coordinate 2,623,938 of NW_005842005.1, forward strand.
ACATAGGTAGCTAGCATGCGGTATGCTAGCTAATGTCTGTGTAAGGCAGAAAGGACAAAAGCAGACAAGACCGTATCCACTTAGGGCTTTTTGGAGCTAATCAACAGGTCATCTGGTAATGTCCCTCCTTTCCTTCCTTGGAAAGAGTTGTTTAAAAGAGCTTGAAATAATGAGAGAGGCTTTTGTTTTCTTGATGGGCTCATAAATGCTCTGTTATCAACTCCCTGTGTAACTCCCTGCTGTGTAACTAAATGCTATATAACTCCCTGCTGGCTCCCTCACTAATTAGAGTCCTGCTAGGGCCTGGCCATGCCCCCCTCAGCTCAGCATTATGGAAAGGAAGGGAGGGCAGTCCCCTGACTTCTAGCCTGAGCCACTGCAGGCATGTGCCTGCATTTCTTCAGTCCAGTGGGTTACAAACTGGTTCAGCCTAGCCATTTTAGACTAACCTGCAAAATCAGTTCAGGCTCAGGCATTTTGAATGTCTGTCCCTATACCTAGAGTTAGAAAATAGCTACCCTTTGGTCATTTGGCTTCTCTGGGGCTCCCCTTGCCCTCATGTACAGGTTGAACTGTTGCTCACACCTTTTCTAGTTCTTTGCTTCATATTTGGAGATTTTAATCTCTGCTGGAGCCTGTAGTTTCTCCATTTTTTTCATTAAAGTTCACTCTGTGCAATCCAGTCACCTGTTTTCAGCCACTGTTGTTATCATGTGGTGTGGGTTCGGTTCACTGAGGCAGAAGCCACCTTTACAAAGAGGTTTGTTCATT
>NW_005842005.1:2624739-2635651 GCF_000455745.1 Alligator sinensis
CTAACAACATGCACATAGCCATTGGACTCTCTCTAAACTCTGTTCAGCTCTGCCTAGCTCTTAAGCATATAATCCTCACACCTTTTAGCTGTACTTTTCTATGACTCTAAGACTATGACATTCACCCCATTTAGCGAATGCTACATCCAAGTCTTCTGAGTAAGAACAGGATCAGTCAGTTTCCTGAGAGTTGCTGGGATGCACCTCAGAGTAAAAATAAAGCTTTCTCCAGCTGCCAGAACACAGGCCTATGCAGGAATACCAACATGGTTCTATTTGGATAATTCTGTTTTGGAAAGGGCTTCCCAGCCCTTAACTTGCTTATAAAGGTGATTCCAGTGATTCTCATTCCCTCCTCAGTGAAATATGCATGTGTTTGGATATGTTCGGTTCAGATGAAGGAATGCCTCCCTTACTTGGAAGAATGCTGCCACTGATTGCAAGTGATTTCTGCAAGTATATCTTTGCTTTGACCTTTCAAAATAATCATTCCTTCCATAAAACAATATACTTTTATGTCTTGTAGCACTGCTAGTGGAAAATTTGTGAGTGTAATTTTCAGGATCAGAATTCCTATAAAGCTTAGAGTTTACAGCTGAGACCTGCCTGAAAAATCTCCGACAAAACTTTTGCCAGCAAAAAAGTCATTTTGTTAGTATTAAAATGTGTCTAAGAACTTGAAACTGCATCTTCTCCATCAGTGTAGTCTGTCTTGGAATCTCTCCTAGAGCAGCTCCATTGTATAAAATAATTAACTATTTATCAGAGCAAAAAAAAAAAAAAAAGACTATAAACGAGAGGTGAGGGGTCTTACCTGGTGTATTAGGAGACCTGGGTCCAAATTCCTGTTCTGTCCAAATTTCTTATAGTCCTAGGAAGGGCCCTTTCTGTGTAGCTAACTGGAGTTCTCGGATCTTGCTTTTCGGTGTTTTTAGTTTTGAAAGATACTGTTTTCATTCTACATTGGCCAGAAACCAAATTCTGAACTCTCAAGATCTTTATGAAATATAATTTTTGTTTTTTAGCTTCTACTCAGACCTATTAAAAATCTGGGGGGAAAAGGATTATTTTTGTCTAAAGTTTTTTTCCCGCTATTTTATGAAGTACATTGTCTGTAGACGTTCAAATAAGCTGCTTCTTTGGTAAAATGGATCAAAGAAATGTTTGTTGTGAGAAAATTATTGGTGATAAGAGAAAAGGATGGATTAAGTACATTGTACTAATTAAAATTCTTAATACATTGATTTCTTCTAATGAACAGAAACTTGAGGGTCAGCATTGCAATAATCTGCTAGTTGTCTTCTCCTTTCCCATGAAGAGCCTAGATCTTTCCTTTTTATAAAGAGTTTTGAAATATAATTAAGTAAAATAATAGAACTGGTTGTGACTTTTCTTCCTTTTGTCTATTTTTTAATCCCTTTAGAGGATTTAACTTTATTTTAGTATCTAACATCACTACTACTTTGATATAAGCTTGTTCTTCTAGACTGGGGTAGGCAATAATTTCAGCTGATAGGCCACTTATTAAGTTTTGGTGAGCTATCATGGGCCACACACATACAAAATCTTTCAGAAGGTATTTTTTTAACAAATTATAGATAAAAAATCATATAATGAAAACCAAACATTTACTATAACATATTGTAATTTTATTTCCAAAAAATATTTTTGTCCTGATTTATGACTTTTTTGAGTAGTGTATATAGAGGCAATCACATAATGGCTCCAAACAAAGTCTTACTCTTGTCTATTTTGTGTGGGGCGTGTGGTGGGGTGGGGTTTGTAGGGGATTGGATGTGGAGCGTGTGAAGGGTATGTGCACATGTGTGGGAGGCTGCCTGTGCACTAGGCCTCAGGACCTGGCTGGGGGTGGAGGGATGAAGCGGGGGCAGGGTGCGCATGCAGCAGAGCTCACTTGGGCAGTACAGTGCCAGTGTGGTCCATGCCCACACCCCCATCCAGCCTGCAGTTGCCTCCACTGCACTCTGCATAGGGCCAGAACCCACCTGGGGCAGCCCACACTGCACTTCCACCCATACCTGCCCCATGCCCACCAACAGCAACACCCTGGTCTTGGCCCTGGCCCTATTCCTAGCCCTAGGTCTGACCTGGCCAGTGTGCTTCCCAGTGGAGCTGCTTCCATGTGCTGCTCAGCTTCCCCTGCCTCCTGTGGCTTCTTTTTCTCCAGCCCCTGATGCGCTGTTCCAGCCACCTTCCACTCACTTGGCTGCCTGCAGGTGGCTGCTCATCACACCTAAGACAGGCTGAGTGGGTGGAACATGGCCTGGAGTTGGAACCCCATGTCCCAGGACAGGAGCCTCTACCTGGCTGGGCATGTGGTGCCCAGCATGCATCCGTATGTCTGCTACCACTTCCCCATGTTACCTACTGCCCAGAACAGCACAGCAGGGACAGGAGGAGGAGATGCTGGAGGCAGAGAGAGCCAAGCAGTACCTGGGAGTTTGCAGCAGCAGCTGGTACAACCTCACCCAGAAGCTAAGCACTCTGACTGGACTGGGGCAGTGCCATCGCCAAGTGCAGTGTGGGTGGAAGCGTGGCATGGGCTGCCCTGGGTGGGAGTGGGCATGGCTTAGCCCCATGTAAAGCACTGTGGGGATAGCCACGGGCTGGATACAACCAATTGGTGGTTCAGATCCAGCCCACTGGCCACATTTTGCCTGCCCCTATTCTAGACCCTCTACTGTGACATCAAGAATCTGTTTAAATAGTGTGATTATTAAATTATTGTATATATTATTGATTTATTAGCTAAAAATATTGGTCTGAGTACAAAGGAGTTCAGATGCAATACTGTATGTGTCAATACTACGCTAACTGATTTTGCTTTAACAAAGTTCCTCTGATCTGAGGCAACTATTTTGGAAACTATACCTAGTTTTCAATGATAACTAACAGGAACATTGACTGTGAAGCAGTGGAGTAGGGTGTGCCTGTTTCTCCCTATCTCAGTCCCCAAGCATGAGAGGTAATATTGGTGCTACCTCACCCATAGTAGCTGAGATGTGGACAACATATAGGAGATATCTCAAGTCAATGGCGAACTACCATCAATGCTGCTTGTAGAAGATCCTTCAAATTCAGTGGGTAGACAGACAACGAACATTAGCATCTTCTCACAAGCAAATACCATGAGCATCGAGGCGATGACAATACAACATCAACTTTGCTGGGTCAGCCATGTCATCTGGATGTCTGACTCCAGACTCTGGCAACAAGTTTTATTCTCTGAGCTCAGTCAAGGCATACATTCAAGAGGAGGAGCGAGAAAGTGCTTCAAGGACATCCTCAAGGCCAGCTTAATAATTTGCAACATTGATATCAATTTGTGGGAGACTTTTGCCCAGGACTTCCCTAAATCAAGGAAGAATCTACTGCAATGATCTCAGTTCTTTAAAAGCTTACGATGACAACAGGAGATGGAAAAATGGGAATGGCAGAAGCAGTATGTGTTGTAGACAATCAAGAACCCAGAGCCACCCACCCTGCATGGAAACGTGCCCAAGTTGCAGGAGAGTCTGTCAATCCCAGACAGGTCTCATCATCCATTTTTGGACCCACCGATAAAACAATCATGGAAGACAATCATCTTATACTGTGAGGGATTGCTGAATGAATGAAGGAAAGAGCTACTGCAACTATACACTAACTGAGGGACTGTGTATAGTCTGGTGGGTTGAGAAAGAGGGAGGCTTCATTATGCTATGGCAATGAATTTTAGTAAAAGAAGTAAGATTTAATGTTTCCTTTTCTACATGGGGAGATCCAGATGATGGGAACGCAGCTGCACCCCTTTCGGTTCTGTGGTATATGCACAGTGAAGAGAGCTAATTGCACAAATGCCACACAGCAACCCCTTGCTATGATGCCAGATGCCAGTGAGCTCTGAGCCCATCAGCCTGTCAGCTCAGCTCCTGCTCTGTATGCGCTTTGAGCTCTATGAGCTCACCAGCTGGGCAGTGTGGCGACAGTCCAGAGTCCCTACTTTCAAGCAGCTCCAGAGCCTGCTGCTGTGAGCTGTTCCTCTCTCTTTGTGCCTCCTCCTCCCCTCCGCTCCCCCTGCCCTTAATTCAGCAGCAGGGTAAAGAGGGGGATGAGTGGATGAGTAGCTGTGACAAGGAGTCTCTAGACCTACGTGTCTTATTTTATTGATGGATTTGATTATTTGATGCATAAAATGTAGTAGGGATAGTACGGAAATAGTGCAGATGTATATCGTGAAATATAATTCTGCCAGAAGTAGATATCATTCTGCCAGAGGTCTGTGTGTGACTCTCTCATGAGTTTTTAGAACCAGAATGTAGCTTACAAGAGGAGGGAATTCTGACCATGCACTTATCAACTTTATCAGCTGAAATGTCCTCTTTCAGGTTGTTTCCACTGGCAATATATTTTTTGCAAGCTGACAGTTCAGTGACGCACAGTGTAACTGCTCATCTCTTCCCAAACAATATATGCAGACCTAATGAGAGAGCAAAACTTCTTAACTAAACAAGCAAGTATGTAAACAGGAAAAAAATTAAATAAAACCCTACTCTTTTCTGAAAGAATTTAGATAATCCACACTTGAAGCTTTTGCACTCTAGTTTCCTTAGGGTATAATGTCAATCAGTAGCTGAATATTTCTTAGTTTTCTGTTTATAAATCAACACGTTGTCAGGATGTAGATTTCATTTTGCACATTCTGAAGATTCTTCTGCCTTTGATACCGTGTCACAACCAGAAATCTTGAATAAATTTTATCCACGCTGATGTATGCAGATGTTTCAAGATGGGGAAGATAAAGAGGTAAGTTCATCTTCCATGTTCAGTACAGCTCTAGGCTATTCTCTTTTCTTACCATAGAAGATCTTGATAGGCTTTTTATTCTAGCAGCTTTACTGACTTCCTGAGTCCCATTTTTCTCCTTTTCATTCAAGCCAATGGAAATAATTTTATATTTCTTCTTCGTAAAGATATACTCAATTCTTCTAAAAAATGCCTCAACTTAGATATTTAGAGTAATCATTTTTCTTTCTTTGACCTACTCATTTCACACTTGTTCATGAGAAAATATATCTAAAAGTCAGTGTGAGCATATTAAACCAACTTATCTAGCTATATCTCTTGAACATTCTTCATCATTATGAGACATACACATAAACAAAGCATTTTGGAGAAGTGGACAATGAAATTTTCACATTGTATGTGCTTGGATCACTGCTTCCTGAAATTGAATTTGAGTGGTTGAGCACATTGCTGCTTTTTACTGTGATATGGAACAGTGTTTGCAGAAAAAGTATGCTATAAAAATCTTCAAGATAAGATATTCCTTTCTTTTCTTTCCCCAGGGTTGAAGTGAAAACCTGCTTTAAACTGTTAAATATTCACTTTTTTTTCCAGTTCTATAGCACCTTTCTTTCCTCATTGTCTTTCCAATCGTCTCCACTTTTGTTTGCTTTAATTTATAGTTTGTTGGTTACTAGTTGAACACATTGTTTCAGCTGATGGTTGTCCTTAAAATGCCTTGAGCCTTGTATCATTAGCAAAGTCATGATCCATTTGATTATAATTTCCTGCATATGAAAAACCAAAAACTGACCTCCATCTGATATTTCCTGGGCTTGACTCATAAAAAATGGCATAGGATTATTCGCTCAAGAGCTTATGCATGTAGAAAAATGTGTGACAATTAGGAAAAAAAAAAAACAGTATTTCATGAGGTGTTAGCACATAGTTGCCAGTTAACAAGTGATTACAAAAGATAGCCCTCATGTTTACAAGAACAATGAAATAAAACACAAAAAACCCTTAAAGTATTAACTCTAATTATTCTTTCTTAGTGTCTATGAGTACATACAAGCATTACATTTAGATTGCCCTCACCAAGGCTAATGTGATCTAAATGCAAGCATTCACAGGGATTAGGTTGCCCTCAAAATGGCATGCCAGATCTAAAGATAGTTCACCTAACAAGAGAACTAACTTTAAATTGATGAAGAGTTAACCCTATCTAGCAAGGGTTAACCTGACCTACTGAATGCATATGTGTGTTCACTACACAGCCTCAGAGCTGGGAAAGCCCAGCCACTAGCCACAACTCGAGCACTGCTGTTCTTACCCCCCTCCTCCCCCAAACCCTCGCTGGGCTATCCCTTCCTGGACCAGGTAGCCCCCCTCCCCCAACAGATTCACCAGCCTCCTTGGACTCCCTTCCCTACTTCTCTCCCTCTCCCACTGATCTCTCCAGTTTCACTCTATCCTGCGATTTATCTCTGGTTGCCTGCTCCTCTCCCAGCAAGCAGTGAACACTTGCACATGCCACTCTCAGCCCAGTTTAAGGCAGCTTAAACTAAGACTGTGCTAGCTCCAGAAGCCTTACATAGGGTCCTGGGGGTTTCCAGGAGCAGCAGCCATGGGGATCCTGCAGCGAGGAGCCTGGCCTTCAGCTGAAGCATGGTTTCAACTGGCCAGGCTCCAGTTTTGGGCAATGTGTGCTGCTACCACGTGCACCACCCTACTTTTATTAGGCATGGAGTTTTTTGACCCCAGGAGATCCTGGGGTCAAAAAACCCCCCCTTACTAGTGACAGAGAGGGAAAAGCCTATATGTGCAGCCTGTGCAATGTGCGGTGCTGCAGATGGGACTGCAGCACTGCATACCACACTTCCATGCTCATCTAGATGCGCCTCATGGTACCATGGTTAGATTACTTTTGGTACTCAAACTTGCTCATTTTACATCTCGCTCACATATCTCTACTCTACATTGTAGTCTGAAGTACAGACATATTATACTTCTCCAGTTCTGGGTCAGGTGTATGTCCATTTGTCCAGTTCATTTTAGTGGAATTGATGGCCAAAATGGGGTGGTAGGGAAGTAGCTCATTACCAGGGCACAGGCAGGACCTTTTGTCCATATGGTTGGAAATAGATTGCTATATCTAGTTACCTAGTAACACTCATGTTACCCATATCTGAATTTTCTTGTATTTATTAGGGAAATGGAAGTTTCTATGCAAATTAGTATATTTTGCTGCATAGCTATGCTAATTCTGAGGTTGTCTTTCTAATCTGGGAATTAAAGCAAACTTCTCTTTTCCTTTTCTATTAAAAAGAAAGCAGCTAGACTGTTTCTGAGAGCAAAAATGCTAGGTATTTCTCTTGGATTTTTCTCTACTAGAATGAGGTTTTAAGAATTAGATGTATGTCCAATTTCAGTTATTAATTCCTGAAAATCACTGGACACCTCAAGACACATGACTCCTAATAATAGCAATTTCTTTATAAAACCATCTACTTTTGAATGCATTATTTTTACTTTGCTGAAGTAATTGGTATGACTAACTGCTTTCAGTTTTGAAGAAATTTCTTTTAAAATATCTGTTCTGTATCCTCTCCATTTTTGGCATCAGTTACAACTAGCTACTATTCCCTACAGTTAGGTTATAGTTCACAGGATAACCTGTCCTGTTTTCTTTTAAAATATAAAACAGTTTATTAGTATATTTGTAGCAAGTGAATGTTTCTTAAATTGTTATTCCATTAAATTAAATTAATTCATTAACAAAAGAAAGACAGATCCTATATGTTGACTAACTCAGTATTACATAATGTTCTGTCAAACAAGCTAGTAATTGATCATGTAATTCATTCTAGTATGATTTATCTTAATTTCTTTTTGGGAATTTTGGACTCAGCTGACATTTCCACCATGTTTCCTGAAGGCATAACCTAACTTCATCTTATGATTCTTAAAAAATTATCTATGACATCACTCTCTTTAAAATATCTAATTGATTTGGCAGTTCTTACAAAAATCTGGTCCTCTCTGAGGGTTATTTCAATCATATAAAAAAGCAGTACTTTTTTTCCTAATGGTGATTTACTTACTTATCGCCTTTCCATAATGACAGTGTCCTGGTGACTATTCTTGTCTTTCAGCTACTTTAGTTTTCACAAGTGTTGTTGAAATTACTTATGTCCTCTCTAATATCAGGTTAAGTGTTAAAGCCCTTTTGATGACCTTTCCAGGGAAACTACATTAAACCATTTCCTTCTTTTGCTTGGTACTCATTCAGTTAACGTGTCTCTAATTACTGTAAGGTAGCTAAGATGGCTGCACTTCTCAGCCCCCCTGAAGCACAGAAATCTTCAATTGCACTTATTGGTTTTCTATTAAACTCCTATATATCTGAATGTACATGCCCAACTACAGGTGCATGCATATACATTATAAATGAATTGAAAAACAATCACAAGTTTGTACAAAATCTAAAATGGTATTAACATGGTACAGGATTAGGCCTTTAAAATATGAATGAAGATTTGCAAGTATGCCATTTTTTCATTGGCATTTTACACAAGTACCAGCTGCTGTTTGTTGGGGGATTTCTATTTATTAAAATCAACCCAAAAGTTAATTGTAAATAAAGAAGTTACAAAATGTATTATAAAGGCGGCATCTTAAGGTCTGTGCATTCATGGGTATTTGAGTATGCAAGGACTACAGAATAATGTTTATAGTTAGACTTAGCAGTATTCAATATTTATTGATAAATATCACTAAATAGTGATTTCACTTCACATGTTTCACAGACTGATGGAAAAATATTTGCATTGGTAATCATCAAGATTTAAAGAAAGGGAACTGTATTGTTCAGTCATTTATATAAAGTCCGTGCATTTTTTTAGGGGACTTCTATTACTTGTTTCATTGCCATACTGTCAGTCATTTTCTTAACACTCTTGCTTGCTCTTGGTTGCAGTAGTCTTTGTTGCAAAGGTCTTGCTTTTCCTTGTGGTGATAGTGCCATGTCTTGACTGAGTTCTGGAAGTAAGTCTCTCCAGAATGTTTTCCATCATCATGTTACCCTCATCATGGGCTGTGTGGAGACACTTCTTTACTTCTTCTGTTGCTGGCTCTACAGAGCAAAGGGTTGGTTAACTCAGATCCCATAGGTCTGCATCCCATTCTTCCAGAGCTGTCTTCACTGCACCAAGAGCTTTGCAGTCTGTCTCCATTTCTGACGGACCCAGTTCTGGATGGCAATACAAGGTTGTTTGAAATGAGGCATCTGTTTTAGTTGTTCCCTTAATCACATAATAACTTGTCTACTGAGTATGTTGATTGCAACCAAGGATAGAGTCTTGGTAAATCCAATCCAGCCCTCACTGCTGTTCTTGGATTCTTTGGACATGGATATTTCAGTGACCTGATTTGGAGGCATTTTGCTGTAAGTCTTTCCAGTCACAAAAATGAAAACACTGTACGCACGTGCACCTCTTTGTCTTCTCTCAAGGTTGTCATTCGCCAGTAATACAAGGACAGGTTATGTTAGATAGTTGACGATTCCATAGCTGCTAAGAGTGGAAACATTCTATGTTAAGTTGATAAGTGCTCTTCAAAATTCGTTCCACTCCTCAGACAGTGGTAATGCTGGAATCAGTGCTTTAAGACAGAAAATATTTGGCCGTATCTAAGAGCACTTCTTCAAACATTGAACTTACCAATTCCTGAAAAGCAGTTAAACTGTTTAATTCATCATATCCATTTTCTGCAGTGATATCTATCAACTGTTTCAAGCTGCCAATTGCTTGAGGAGTCTTCTGGAGGTATCTATGGATTAACATATTCAGTAAACCTTCTGTTATTAGTTTGTGGAGATGCATTTCTCTGTTGTAATGCTTGTCCGAAAATGCTCTATATGCGCTACATGCAGCCAGAACCCGTGCAGCAACAGTTGATCCTTCAAGACCTCTACCTGCATATCTCTTTCCTAGAGCACTGAGATAAGACATTTCTATGTGAAATCTGCCAAGTATCCTTTCACATGAGGCCATCTCTTCTCATCTTCATAATGGGCATCTTGAATATATCTATACACTACTTGATCTTCAACCCACTGATTCACTGGCATCTTCTTCAGGTCAGAAACTTTTTGGCACCAATCCATCACAACTATAACAACTTCTTTGCTTGGAGGTTCATGTAACATTTAACATTGTATGTTTCCCACTTGTGACATTGATTTTAAAAGAGCAATGCTATTCAGTAAACGCTGGGACCCTTACACGTGGTTGAATCACTTGGAGAAGTGTATGGGTGGAAGGGGTATGTGAAGTGGGCCCTATTCAATTTGGATTCAGTTTTGGCCCAAATCAGCAACAGTGATTCAATTAGTTGATTCCGATCACTGTCCCTGATTCAATTTAGCTGAATCTAAATCTGAAGATTCGATGCTGATTATTCAGACACAGACACAGCTTTAAAAGATTTTTCTACATAGCTCAAGGTACCAGCATGGCTCGTGATCTCTGAAATGCTGGGGCACATGGAGTGTCCCACAGGAGTGCAGGGGCCCCCTCCACATGCTCAACAGTGAACCTGGAAGTGGACCAGAAGTACTCCCGGGTCTGCCCAGAAGCATGCAGGGGGGCCTCCCCATATAACCCACATACCCCTGGCTCAGTGATTGGCCACATGGGGACCCTGGGGTCTCCCACCCTAGACCCAGGAGGCACCAGGCACCGAGATGCGGGTGCAAGAGGGCCCCCTGGCATGCTCCCTGGCAGACCCATGGTTGCTGTTGAGCACTTAATTTGGCACTCCCATAATTTTTGGCAATAACTGAGCAGATTAGACTTTTCCGAATGTCAGGTTTTAGTATAACCAAAGTTGTTGTATCTGAAATAGTTTGTTTTTAGCAAAATGAAATTTTTTGTCCCATAACTGTGCTTGTATAATGGTTTGTTTCAGAGCCTGTTAACCCATCTTCATTGAAATAATCATTATCCATGACAACAGTATCCTGCCGACCTGGAGCAATTTCACTTGGACATAACTGACAATGCTGAATTGATTGCAGTGTATCCACTGAAAGTATTTAACTATGGTCGGAGCTGTAGCATTCCTG
>NW_005842005.1:2635682-2639074 GCF_000455745.1 Alligator sinensis
TGTAAGTTCATCAAGAACATCATTATAAGAAATGCCAAGTGTAATTTCCTTCAGAGTTTGTATGAGTTCCTTATTACCCATCATGCTGTGAACATACACAGATAATGTGACCTTCATTGGTCATCGCTTTCCTGTGATTAGATGCAACGATCCTTCAGACAGAAAATACATACCTAGTTGCTGTCATTCTGCAACCAGTATATATCCTTCTTCAAATGAAGAATCGAAGATTATCAAGTAATGCCACAAAATTGTGAATGTCATTGGGTGTGTTGTCCTCTTTCAGTTTGATGAAACCACATGGCCATGGGATTCCAGTCTCCATCCGATGCTTGGTGTAAAGAAGCTTGTCTACATTCCTTATCAGTTCTGGGGGTATCTATACCCCAAGTATTCACTTAACTTTCAACATACGCTCCTCCGTGCTTGGGGGAATAAACAATGCATGATTCATTTCTATGATACCTGCACTGAAACCCAGGGTCGTTTCCAAAGTGATCTTCAGGCTTCTTGCACAGAGATCCTAGTATTTCAGATTTCTTCATTGGTGATCATCAGATCTCTTTATAGCTGCTCATACTTGAAGAGTATGTCTCGAAGTATATATACCTCTTTGCAGATTTCTAGAGTCTCAACAAGAGAAGCACAGAGCTGCTGGAAACCCTCATTCTGTTTCTCTGCAAACCTTTTTTGACATTGTGGGTGATCGTCTTTAGTTTCTCTTGTGTGCTTATTATAGATGGGCCTGCAAAATGATTTCTAGTAGTCTTTATGATAATGTATATGCAGCACTGCCACTTTCAGTATTCCATCATCACTGTTACAGTAACTAAGGCTTGCAAACGATTCCTTTTTTTCTCATCTTGAACATATTGGACTGCACCTACAAAAGTTTTCCAAGCACTGTCTGTGTAAATTTAGTGACATTTTACAAATAACCTGCTGCCTAGAGAGTCTTTAGTGCTCTTCTCTTCCAAGGGTTCCTCAAAAATTACACATGAAGAAACGAATGAGGAACATCCTCAACTACTTACTCAGAATTAAGTCAGTTCATCAGTAACTTCAGTATCAGTCTCATTTGCAACACTTAACAGATTATGTGCAACACTTAACAGATTTTGTGCCTCTTTTGCATGCTTCAGGTTAACACCTACAACATTTAACTTACAGTTTTTATGCACTTTCTTTGGCCTATTGTCAACCTGTATTTGCTCATAAAGAGCATCAAAATTTGTGCCTAGGTCCTTCCATTTTTGAGATTTTTGTGCAAATGTATTCCATGTTTCCTGGGAAAGTTGCTATAAGGGGTTCTTTTTGGATGTAGAGGTTTTTTTCACATATGACACACACATTTTCAAATATTTTAGTTTTTTTCTTGGTTGATTCTGGCAGTGCTGCAACTAAAAGTGCTGGGCTCTTGTTGGGAAGTTCCAGCCCCTGTTCTATCATCCATTGTTCTTAACTATTTGTCTTCTCATCATTCACTAAATAAAAAGAAATAAGAAATTAATGTAGATAAGAAGTACCAACAAAAGGATAGGATTAGAAAAACATTATGCATGGATACTATTATATGCCTTAAAAGCGGTCAGTAGTGTTGTTATTTTGCATTTAAAGGCTTGGAGCTGCCAAACAATGGGCCATTACGTATCAAAAAACAAAGGACACTTGAAGGTTATTGCAATACCTATTTAAAGTAATTAGAAAATCAAAACTGGCCTCTCACATACCAAGATTTATTCATTTTTTTTGTGTGGCTGCCAATTTTAAAGATGGTGGCCAAACACCAGGATTAGAAAAGTGATCTCCATGCTAACTTTCTTCCTTAACACCTCAATTATGAATTTCAAAAGTAAAAAAGTTTCTTCCTCAAAACTCCATGGGCTTTATATATATGACTGGGCTAGTAACAGGGAACCCTTACCTCTGTTACTGGACAGTGGAGAAAGAGAGATGGAGGGACAGAGGCTGGAGGGTTTAAAAGAGGAAAAAATGGGTGGCCTAATGACTTGTCAAGCAATTTGCTGCTCATTCTGCCCTAATGACTCCTAAATTAAGCAATTAGCTGCTTATTCACAGGTGCAAGGAATGGGCTGGAGGGAGATAACAGGCTACTTAAACCCATACCCAAAGTCCAGAGGGAAGAGTATTCGAGGCTCTAGCCCAGTGACAGCAGTGTCCCGCCCAGGCCAGACTGTCAAAGTGTGGTGGGGCCTGAGAGCGGACACCGTCTCTCTCCATGTTCCCAGAGCTCTGGGAGTGCCTCCGCCCTCCTCTTCTGGTACCTGCTCACCCAGGTCTTTCCTGATGAATGAACAGGATAATTTAAAGCAGGTATGATTTATATGGATATTTACTTTTACTAAATTGTCTGCCCCCCCACACCCCTAATTTTGCACAATCCTGAAAATTTAAATCAATAAAAATCAAAATAAGTGCTTAAAAATAAACATTGATTTTAGCCATCAAAATTAGTAAAAAATAAAAATTTAATTCTGCCAGGCCTACTTATTGCATTATGCAGTGTTGCAAATGACAGCACATTAGATGCTGATAACATATTGCAATATGACTTGTAAACCAAAATTGTAACAACCTTGTACTGTCTCAATGTGAGAATTGGATTGGAATAATAGAGAATGACAGAAACTATCATTTAATAATCATTTGAAAATGTATTAATTAAAAAATAAGCACTGCTTGAATCAAGGGAAATGGATACCTAGAAACTGAAAAATATGTGCAATGTATTGAATGAGGCATTAGCATGAGAATGAAATCTGATCTCAGCTTATAAAATAAAAGTACTGTTCAGTATATATTTTAACCTGAATGTTTAAAAAATTATCACAGACCAAGTTTCCATAAAATGTAAAAAGCTGTTACTGAGAACATTACAGACATTATGTTTCTATTGGAAAAACTGCAGCACTCCTATTAGAAACCATAAGTGTACAGGTGTTCATTTTCTCCAGTTCCAAAACATTGGCTGATGGGGCGCACCCAGAGAGTAGTGGTGGATGGGCTGTGCTCAACCTGGTGAGATGTGAGCCGTGGGGTACCCCAGGGCTCGGTCCTTGGGCCGGCACTGTTTAGCATCTTCATCAGCGACTTGGACGAGGGGGTGGAAAGCACGCTGTCCAAGTTTGCTGATGACACTAAGATGTGGGGTGAGGTGGACACACTTGAAGGGAGAGAGAGGCTGCAACTAGATTTAGACAGACTACAAAAGCGGGAAGACGAGAATAGGATGGGGTTCAACATAGACAAATGCAGGGTGCTGCACTTTGGGAGAAGGAATCCACAGCATACATACAGGCTGGGGAGTTCCCTTCTTGAAAGCACAGAGGTGGAAAGGGATCTCGGAGTCATTATTGACTCCAAGATGAACA
>NW_005842005.1:2639532-2656818 GCF_000455745.1 Alligator sinensis
CCTGCCTGTGGCAGGGGGTCAAGCTAGGGGATCTGTTCAGGTCCCTCCTGACCCTAGCTACTATGAAACTGATACTATGATGATACTATGATGGAAACAGCCAATCAGAGTGCTCCAAGCATGGGGAAGTGCCACCATGGTTCCAAAGATGCGCTGAGGACTGGATAGAGGGTGGGGGAGCCAGTGCTGGCCTCAGCTCCCACACCCCGGTCCCTGCAAGAGGCAGAACAGCAGCAGACTGGGGCGTTAGGTGGCGGCACTCCATCCCCGCCCTCCCCCCCTCACATTATTCTTGATGTGCAGTTGGCTAGTTTAGTACATAAGGGCAAAAACCCAATTAAACATGCCCAAGACAAAGGGTTAATCAATGTATTTTTGCATGATGCTACTTTTAGGAGTGCACTATACTTCAGAAATAAGCATGCTCCTTAGTGTTTGCAGTAGCCACTGTAGACACACTCTCATGTGTGAGTTTTTAGCAGTAATGTGAAGGGGCATGAGCGGGCAAGATGTTGTTATTAGGGAACCACTGCAAGTTTAACTAAGAACGTGAACAAGGTCAGTGCATATTGAATACATTCTGGGCTCTGCTTCATGTTACTGTTTAAACCTGTTAAGTGGAACCAATGAAACCTCTTACAAACTTGGAAAGTTTGTTGACAAGATTTACTGTACAAACCAATATGAATAACTTGTCAAAGAAGAATTCTGATATGCAACTAATGGCTTAGATATACTATTGGAAATAATTGGAGATCACATAATGCAATTCTATGAATTACTATGAAAGCCTGTAGGGTAAAAAACATTGAAAAACTGCTGACTTCATATAAGAAACAAAAAAATTACATTTTTATTTATGTTACAGAATTCTTTTGGCCAGTTTACCTATTCTATAGAATTTTTAGGAATCTCTACTAAAATGTATATATTAATTAGAGAATATGTAAATTGCTATACACCGACATTGTTTCAGAATTGCAAAAGATGCTATATATTAGCAGAGAACAGAGTTTACTCTCTATTATTGGATTAAATTTTTTTTTTATTTTTTTTAGGTAGGCCTGCCTGGATCTTTAGTCAAGGCTGGATCTAAAACATAGTCTCTAGCTCAATAAGAGGCCATGGAATTGATTCAAGTATTACTGAGTTAAATGCATTAGTTTGTGTTATGCTTACCTGCTTTGTAAATCAGGTCATGAAATGCATGATACATGCATTTCATTATATACTGTAACTTAGGGAATGTTTGTTGAGCAGCTTTGGGGACAGGACAGTCCAACGAAAAGAGTATTATTATCCTGGAAGTGTGGAGATAGAGATTGAGTTCCTCACTCTACTCCAAATTTCCTACATGATGTTGGACAAAAATCATGTATAGTCAGGCTTTTAAAGACATTTGGGACTTAAAGGTGCCCAGCAGGATTTCCAGAGCTACCAAGGTACCTTATTCCTATCTGTATGGCCCAGTAAACTGGGGAGAGTAGTGTTTTCCATATTCTCAGGTTTATTCTGAAGATAATTATATTTAGAAAACTTGGAAAGCACTCGTATCCTATAGTAGCGGGAGCTATATAAGAAATTATAATAAAGACTTGCTTCTATTACAACATAGAAATACCCTATAAATTGCCCAATACATTAGCCAGGCAGCATTTTAATTAAAATCAATGGAGAAAAAAATTAGGCAATTAAAAGTGCTATTCTAGAATTCATAAGAGTTTCTTCTACTGATGAGTAAGAAATGTGCACAGGTAACTCCCATTAGCATCAATGGGAATAATTTGTGTGAATTTCTGTATATTGCATGTCTGTGAAGGGAAGTAATCAACCCCAAAATGTCTTTATTCTCTGCAGTTCTTTGGTGTGTTTTACAGTGACATCTTTCTTCCATATGATTTTTCATTTTGCTATATTACTGGTATATGATGTTCTCCCTCAGATGAGCAGGGTTTGATTTCAAGTACTTACACTAGGTCACTATCCAGTGCCAGAGAAAAACTAATGTCAGGGAGTTGTGCTTCCTGCCTGCTATTTAGGAGACTGAGTATGTCTTCATACCCTGCACTGTGTACACAAGTACTGGCATTTCTAAGCCAAGATAGATCGAGCTGTACACAGCTGACTGTGGAATTTCAACACCGTTAGAGTCGTGTTTCTAACCAGTGCCCCCATTGTTGTCTTTATGTCTCTCCTAGCTGTCAGATGAACACAAGATTTAACTTTAGCATATTTTCTTCACTACACTTTGCTGCTCAACTGGCCCATTCCAATATAACTATTTCTATGAAAATCTGGAGATTGTTAGATACTTTTCCTATCTACCAGCATATACCAGGGCTTGATCCAGAAGCTATTGACATTAATGGTAGTCTTTCCATTAAATTCAGTAAGCTTTGAATTGGACTGTGATTACCCAAATTCATTCTATTTATGATGCACTATAAGATGTATATAAAATATCTTTGCTTCCTGTGTCTTTCATTCAGGTGGCACCTACTTGGAGAAGAGATACCTTGAGGGAATTACCATTTTAAGCAATTTAAAATAATCATTATAGCAATTCTGTTTCCTGTAAGAAATGTTTAAATCTTGGATTAAACCATTCTCCAATGATATCCCATTAGACTTCACGTTAAGTGGTTATTTCCTAGCCAAGAATGTCTCTTGCTGTAGGTGTTGGAAAAGACTGTGGTAATCTTAGATACTACTTGAAAAAAAGAGAAAGGACAAGTACTGAGTGACCAACAAATGTTCCCTGGGTACTGCTGCTCTAAGGATTAATCTTGTATTGGAGAAGGTTTAACAGGCGGACCCTGTAGGGTTTTCCCATTTTTTAAATATCATTCTAACACATTTTAGTATCATGTCTAAAGATAGGCAATTTATGGAAGAGAGTTAGAAAGACATGTGAGCGGGTCCCCCCCCCAAAAAACTCTTGATTTAGCACTAACTTAACAGAATGAGACAACAAAGAAATCGTGATTAACTAAGAAGAGATTATTTAGGTAGTATTTCAGGCAGTACCATCTTCACAGCAACAATTTGTTTTCCAGGATGCAGCCATTACTTTCATACTTTATGTCAAACTATTTTATTTATTCTTTGAATTTGTCAGTTCATTTCTTATAAGCTTTGCATCAGAAGTGGGTTTATTAGAAGGGATTTGAATGAGATAAGAGCATTTGAATACCAACTAGGAGAATAGTTCAGGAATAAGCATCTGCCTAGAGGAGGCGTGGAAACTTTTATGTGAGAAAAAAAAAAGCAGATGTCATAGCTGGTGCCATTTCATTTGCAGAGTAAAAAATCTCTAATTCCTATGATTCTGTAATTCAAACCACCAAAGAGACTGTCCATGTCAAGGTCACTGTTGTTTTGCTCTGAACGCCAGACTTTGATTTATCTCCCACTGCAGTATTACTTGACACTAGGATTGTAAACAATAATTTCATATTGTCCTTTTGGCCACTGTCATTGTATTGATATGTACGTAGTCCCTTACTGAGTCTTGTAAGTCATTTTTAGTCTACCCAGACTAGGTTTTCATTGTTTGTTTCATACCAGAAAATTATTGATATGCTTCTTTAGTACTTTATTTATTCTTTTATCCAAGGGGTGTATTACATCCAAGGTCACTTAAAAGTTCACTCTGGGAATTTTTTCTAGCTTTTCTGTCTTAACACCAGGCCTACTAATCTGTTTCCTCTTAAACCAGACAGTGCTGCTTTTGTTTTGTTGACTGTTTTTAGGGTATTAATCTTAAAAAATGCAAGAATCCTTATTTCATCCATCAAGTTAGAAATATGAGCACTTTTTGGCGCTCTCGTCTATGAACATGAAATGTTTTTGTGTTAATTCCATCTTTGCTACTATTAAGGTATTATTAAGGTTCTGTACTTTTATGTTAGTGTCAATCTCATGCCAAGCCTTTAACAAATATTAAAAAAACAGGCGTCTGATTATGCATTTGCAACTGCATACAGTTGAATACTTAAATAGCTAAATATTTAGTTTACATATTTTTCCAGAAATTCTACGTTCAAGATAGTGGCAGAAGGAAAATAGAAAATGTTCTTTGGACACAATCCATTGTACAAAACAGTAAGATTTGTACTGAACAATTTACATTTATACATTCAGTGTACCAAATTCTGCCCTGCAGTACAGATATAATTGTGAACATGTGTGAACTATATGTTTGTAGTATTACTTTCCCTGTGAATGGTGCTTAGATTTCTTCATACCTCATTTCTGTTCCATTATGAGAATAAGCTATTTTTCTTCTAACATTAGATCATTAAATACTTTATCTGTGTAGGAACAAAATATTTCTCTGAGCTTTTTATAATCAGGACACTCACTATGATTTTGCCCTGCAGGATTTTGAGCACACTTAACTCCTATAACATCATTCAGTGGCATGCAAAATCAAGTCCTTTATTGTATATTCCCTGTGTGGTGTGTCAGTCAACTATGAGGTTAATTGTAATGGTTAAAACAGGGGTAAAGTCTACTGCTATGAATTTTTTCTCCCCTAGGCTGTGGCACAAAAATCCTGTGCTTCCATGATGTGCTTCCAAGAGTTTGAGTGTCTCTCAGTGTGAGCTAGTTCATGGAGGTTGCCCAAAATACTGAGGAACCCCAAATCAAAAGCTAGTTTGAAATACATCAGTAATATGGTCCTACCTTGCAGAAGTGTAGTGATCCTTAACACATTTAATGTGAATGGTAGTAATTTCTAAGGTTTTCTGCTAACCTGCATAAATTATTAGTAATTATTTCTATTCTGATTTGTTTACTGAACTACGATTTATAGCATTTTTTCCCTTGGCTCTGAAACTACTGGAAAAGCTGAGAGAATACCAATGATATTTAGCCCATTAGTTAAGATTACT
This sequence comes from Alligator sinensis, assembly GCF_000455745.1. Lineage (NCBI taxonomy): Eukaryota > Metazoa > Chordata > Crocodylia > Alligatoridae > Alligator > Alligator sinensis. The sequence goes on from NW_005842005.1 coordinate 2,644,431, forward strand.
ATTGCACAACTGTGTAGAATTTTGTTGGCAAGTCCGTTATTTATGTGTAATGAGAAATTTGCATTCCTGTACAAGTTGTTTTTTTAAATTACTCTATTACAAAGAGGAGTTGTTTTAGAATAAAGTTGTAGCTATATAGGAATAAAAACGAACATGACAGCAGTATTGCAAGCTGAGTAATCACTATACATTAGAGGAAATGAAAAATGATAGGATACAGAATAACAATTTAAATATTTGACAGTTTTCATAATAAAAAAATGCTCATCATGTGTGGAAATTCTTTAGTAAAATTTTGAAGAGTTCTGGACATAACCTATGTAGAGTCGACAAGAATCGAGGCATTATCAACTGGACTTGAGCAACCACAGTTATAACAGAAATTAAGCAAGTTTAAAAAGGCATTTTATCATCAGCAAGGAATAGAATTTTTTTTAAGTTTGAGTGCTGATAGCACCTATTTTCCTTTACATATGGACTTAAACACAAACCATTGTTTTATCTGGCATTTAGCTAAGGCTGTGTCTGCTTTTTTTCCCAGATGCAAGAAAGGACATTTTGTGCCTGAAAGCTCACCTAACATCACTTCTAACTTACATAGTTGGATCAAGAAAAGATATCCCCCAAACCACCCTTGCTTCTTACAGGTTCCTGAGCCAACTTAGCTACAACAACACTCCAACTGTTCTAGAGCATGGTGGATATCAAAACTCACCATTTTAAATCCTTCTTGAAATTAATAAGAGAAAGTTTTGAGACAATGTTGTGTCATATGAAGTAATGATTATGTAATATGTATGATAGACTGAAGCAGAGATACTAAATATAGGTCTAATTTTGTCACCCCATCACCCCCTGACATTGGAATACTTTATTGCTTGATCTTTTCCCCCTTCAGTTGTTTTTTGGACCTCTGAACACATTAAAGGATCATCTTCCTTCCCTTCCTGTCCTTTATGAGGAAGCTTTTTTCCCCCTTCCAGATCTGTATTCCAGGTATGTGAACTATTGTACGAAATCTCGGTTATCCAAGTTAAAGCATTATTGTGGCTGTGTGCTAACATGTTCAGTTCTTCCCATTTATTCTGCATACTTCTTGCATCTTAGACAATTAGCAAATTGCTTTGCTAATTTCCTTTTTATGACTTCATTAAGATTTCCAATATTTTCTTCTGTACCTAAACTATTTTACTTAACTCTGTACCTAGTCCTTTTTAAACCTAGTTTACAGCTGTGCTAGCTAGGTTTGGGAGTCTATAAGCAAAAAGATGCACTTTTCCTACATTGTTAGGTAGATCCTATCTTTGTGTATCAGGACTTTACAGAATTACTGCTGTGACCTTTCAGGCAGCAGTCACAGAATTATTTATAGGATGTTTTTGTTTCTGCCTGGGTCTTTACCCTTGATCAGAAATGCGGCAGGGCAAAAGTGGTGCCTACCACTTTAAGAGGAGCTAGCACACTGCGGAGCAGCCGGCAGGTCGGCTCAGCCCAATTAGGCAGTGACCTGATGGCTAGGAGGCTGCCTGATTGGAGAAGGGCTGGGCAGTCAGAGTAAAGGCCCAAACCCAGGGAGCAGAGCTGGCAGTTGCAAATGGGGAGCTGAAGGATTAACATCACCCAGTCTGAGGACTGCTGCTCCAATAACAACTGGGGGTAATGGTAGAAACTATAGGGATGGAGGAGATTCTTTTTGGTCCTGGGTAAGACCCTGATGTAGTTGGTGTGGTGGGGCCACCTGTGGTGGCCCAGTCTTCAGGAAATGCCCCAACCGTGCCTCCCCAGTGAAAGGCAAGAATAGGGTATCAGAAAGCCCCAGCTCCTACTGCCCTGTGGATGACCTGTGGAGGGGAAAGGCCAAGGGAGCACACCCTGAGAGAAAAGTTTACAGCAGTAATGCTGCCAGGACACTGGGGCAGGGGGAGTGCCCAGGAGGGCCAAGGTCCCCTAAGGGGGGCCAAGGCCCATTGAGTGAGGTCTGAGGCCTGAGGGGTGTAAGGACTAGAGTAAGGGCCCAGAGCAGGGGCCAGAGTGTGACCCAGTGTAGGGCAGACTGAGCCTGAAGGGCCATGCAGAAAAGGGCCTGTGTGGGACTTGAAAGGCTGCATGGAGTAGGGCTGGAGTTTAATAAAGGGGCCTGAAGGCCAGTGCAGAGTAGGGCGTGCATGGGACCCAAAGGGCTGCATAGAGTAGGGGCTGACCAGAGAGAGGGTTGCAAATGCCCCAGTGAGGGGCAGAATAGTGTGGCCCAGAGAAGGGGCCAAAAGGCCAAGGCCCACAGAATGGGGCCTGAGGCCATGTTTCAGCCAGAGGCCAAGTACAGTCCAGCAAGGGGGCCAGGGGAGTTGTAGGTGATTTTGGATGCCATCTGCAATGCATGGAACATGGTATTAGGGAAGGTTCAGAACTGTGTATTTTGGCCCTAGGCATCAGGGCAACAAATGGGCAGTCTCCTGCATGTAAACATGAATTTGTGGTAACATCAAAGACGCGGCAGGAAAGCGAAGGCGGACTATCCTAGACAGGGGGTGGGCCAGTTATGTACTCAGCCTCAGGATGGCCCCCCTGTTACAAGAAGAACAAAGAAGGACATAACCTTGTCTCCATCATCCTCACCTCCAGAGCTTTGTAGTCATTGGGTGCATCTACACATAAAATTAGTACACCTGAATAAACTATGGCACAAGACCATTATTGTTGTTATGGTCTTTAAATAAATAAGAAAGCCCCAAAGTAACTGAAATTAAATATTTTAGCTTTTTAGGGCACAAGGAATTTCAGTTTATTTGGGCTTTTATGATGCCTATGATTTCCTCTCTGTCAGGTAGGACTAATGAAATACAGATTTAATTCAATTTATAAATAATTCTTAAGAAGGAGAAAAAGCTAGAGGAAAAAAAAAACTCTATGAAAAGAAAGAAGATAATGTAATTTAATTTATTTTTTATTAGTATGTGCAGCATGCCCTCTATTATGAAATATATTACTAAGGTATTTTACTTTTGTCTAAATTAAAGAAAGTGTCTCAAGAGACTATTGAAAATAGATTATTAAAAAATAAGGAAACAAAATTCCATGCTTCAGATTCTAGTAAAAATATGAAACATGTTTCAGGAAACATAGTGTTGCTGCTTTCTTGCTTTTATAATAGAATTCATCCAGCAACATTTATTGTACAAAAAATCTTGGTTTTGATGGTTAGACCTTTGAGTATTTGATAAAAGAAAAGAAACATTGTAAGAACAAATATCCCCCTGAAAATACTTTATATTTATTAGACACTGCCAGCATTTCCAGTGGTTTACAAAATAGAAAATTGTGCCTTTTACTTTTGAGCAATTACAGTCTATAGACTCAGGACAAGTTAGGGAATCCACAACAGAAAACTTGTAAGTGTAATACACACAGGCATATGTACTGATTAATGTATAGGTGCACAGCAAATGTTCAAGTATTGGACCATGAAGTTAGGCTCCTATTCATATTCAAGCACCTGCAGATTTTTTTAAGAAAGTACCTGAAGGGAAACTGTTGATTTCTTGATTTTTTTTTTTTTTAGACTCTGGCAACTTGTTGAGTTCCCAAAAAAGGATTTAGGAACCTGACCTTAGTTTCTATTTTAAAAAAAATGAAATCTGATCCATAATATTATTTTAAAGCAATGGCTGCTCTCTTGCAAACATTTACCTTCACATTGGTAAATGTGTGCATATATGTCAGTGGTTCTCAACATTTTTAGACTGGAGGCATGGTTCGTTAGACTCATGCCCTGAGGAAATGTTAGTTCTTAGTTTTCACTCATTTTCTAACTACAGAAAAAATATTGAGCAGTTTTTTTTTCTGTTGCCAAGAATATAGAAACATCACAACAGGTCAGAATGCTTTTAAGACTGGGTTTCTATTTGAAATCCCTGGGGTTATCTTGTGGATCTTGTTTGTACATCCAACAGTGTTAACATTGTGTGGCATCCCAGGGCACTCTTGAAAGTATTTCAAGGCACCCCAAAGTGCCAACGAACACTGGTTGAGAATCACTGATCTATATATTACAATCCTCAGGCTCCCCAGTAGGCTAGAGACTGGAGCCAAGTGCCTCTGTTCACTGTTTTACAAAATATATGGCAGGATGGCTGAAGTTGGTTATGAAGAATTACTTATCATAAAGTACAAGCTTGGCCATCTTCTGTTTCATTCACTTTGTTGGTGACCTCAGACTGAGTGCATTGAATCTGGCAGATGGCTGCCTTCTCAGCCTTAGTCAGGCCCAATCCATTGTTATGGGGAGATGAAAAGGTGGTGGTTGAGTGAATGTTGGTTAGTACTTGTTATACCAACATGTTGGTTAGACATGTTACACCAATTAAAAGTGCAGTTTTACATGCCAAGGTTTGATAGATAATCCAGTAGGTTGTATGAGCTAAACTCTCACTGTTAAGCCCTTTCTTCCAGATCATAAAAATGGCAAACAAAAGTTGTTGACTAGATGACACAAGGACAATACTGTGGATTTGTCCCACAGGTAGGGCCTGAGTTCCTCTTAAATGTTTATTCCCTGCACTTGAAAGGTTAGCAGTTGTTATGTTGACATGGACCAAGGGACAGATTAGAGGAACAAGAAAGCCATGAAGGTGTTCATTCCCTAGGGGTCTAATTTCCTGATAAACTAAAATTGGAAGACGATTTAAAGGAGAACATCCCCCAAAGGTGTTGAAAAACAGGGCTGGAGCTCCTAATATCTTGATAATCCAACCCCTTTTCTTACAGGATGAACTGGCAGTAGGGTCCTATCAACAGGAGAAATAAAAGCTGGGGAAACCTCTAAGGAAGCAAAATGTCTAAGGAATGAAGGAAAATAACCTGGGCTATAAGGAGTATTACCAGATGTTTCCCATATGGATTAATAAAGGTGCAGCCTAACTTAGCCATGTCTCTTGATATTGTCTTTCTTCATGGGTGTCTAGGGTAATGTTAGTATCACCCATAGCTATTCTTGAGTATTATCTAAGTCCTTCCAGTTTGACAGTTTATTCAAGGCAACTTAATCTATGTTTTCCTTTGTCCAGATGTATACATTACACTCATGGTTTGCATTTAAATCATTTAGCTCAGTTTCTGATTATTAAACTTTGGCATATTTTAATGGGCGCATCTACACATGCATTTAAGCGCGACTAAATTAATACGCATTAAGTGATTTTTGGCAGGTGTCTACACGTGCAGAAACTTGGGACTAAAGCTAGTTCCAAGCCCTGCCTTGTGCCCCTGTGACCAATGGGGAGGAGCTCCAGCCTCCAGCCACATGGCTGCCAGCATTTGGCAGCCATGTTGAAGCCAGAGTTAACTGCCAGGACCTGGCAGCCATCTGGCAATCTCTGATCCCTGGCCAGCCCCTTCCCAGCCCAGGAGCCATGTGCCCAGCACAGGGGCAGCATGCAGCAACTGCCTTCTTGCCCACCCTGCCTCCCCATGCCAGGGCTGCCCCTGCCAACAATACCTGGGACCCTGCTGCTCCAGCCTGGCCTCTGCCAGCAACAACCAGCTCCACACGCTCCTGCTGGCCATGATGCTGGCCCCAGCAGCCCCCACCCCTCACCCAGACCCCAGGACAGTCACGCACCCACCAGTGGTGGCAGGGCACTGGCTGTGGGAGGCCCTGTCTGACCCCCACGTCTTGCACTCCCCTCTCCAGCTTGCCTACCCTGTGACCCACACACCCCCTACCCCCTGCCCACCCCCAGCACCAGTCTCAGTATATGCACATGGGTGAAACAAAAAAAACTTTTATTACCCTCACAGAACCCACTCCCCTCAACACACAAGACCCCCTCCTCCCTCAACCAACAGAGCTGCTCCACCATCCTCCATACCCACAAACAATAAAAAACCTGCTTACAAACTATATGCAAGGGGAATACTATATACAAGGGGAAAACTATTTACAGTATTTTGGGTCCTCAAGGCTGGGAGTGGGGGATGTGGGGCAGGGGGAGGGGCCAGGACAGTTGCCCGGCACCCACTACTGGATGTTCTCGGAGCTGGGTTCAGGCTGGCCCCCTTGTGGCAGGGCAGACCCGACACTAAAGTCAGTTCCAGGTCCCATCTACATGTGTGTTAATGTGCATTAACTAATCATGCCTAAATTTGATACCTGCCTTTGCAGATATCAAATTTAGGCATGATTAGCCTAAGTTAATGTGCATTAAGGGTGCACACATGGAGATGTGCACCCATAATATGCATTAATTTAGATTAATGTTCATTCATGCCTCTCATGTAGATGCATCCAATGTGTAGTGCTTTTGTACCTTACCAGTAATAGAAACTTTCTAAATTATTTTTAGTGTTGTCATGGTGATGGGAAAATAATTACATTTTTAAAAAGATTCTGAACCTTGACCAATAACTACTTTAAGTATACCTCACTGTCACAATTCCAGTAGCACTACACTCCATCCAGAACCAGGGTGTTGATGCTTAGCACTTTTCAGGAATTGGCCTCAAGGCTTCAGTCTTTTTTAGCTCTTTGTAACTCTGATTTTATTCATGTGTTGTTGAATTAAATCATCCTACAGGCTAGGCTGGTCTCTGGTAAATATTGTTGATCAGTTGAGTACAGAATTCAGTGCTAAAAGTCAAGGACTTTGTCAATAGGTAGGGCTCTAATGCTTTCCAGATGACTGCACATTTGAGAAATAGTGAGTTTACATCTATTAGTTACCATGGAGTTTCAATCATCCATAAAAATATGTGGTAAGATAGAGATGCATTTATACATTTAAAATTAATTTTCCCTAATTGCCCAGGCAATACATGTATAGAATTGTGTATTACAGAGAAGGTTCTTGCCATTAAGCTATTAATAAATAAGGGTAGCTACTGTAATATTTATAAAGGAACACATCACTATAAAAAAGTAATTGATCTATAGACATGTATTCCCAATATTTTTTTAAAACTACAATCCAGTCAAATCTTGAACAGTTTCTTGTGATGCACAAACTCTTAAAATAGCAATTGGCATTTGTTTCTCAGTTGAAAGGAGTTTGTGTCTTGTAAAAACAAATCTTGCTAGATTTCAAATGGATTCAAATAAAAAAAGAGGAATATTGAGTAAAATCAAGCATTTAGTAATATTTACCTTTTTTAAGTGTATAGTGATATTTGATGTACATACTCTCCAAAAGAAACTGGATTCATTTTCTTAAGGGACCATTGATAAAAGTTCATTTCTTTTTCTTTTTTCAATTTCAATTTCAAAGTATTCAATTTCAAAGTCTTAGTCAATGAATGACAGATGGCTATAAAGCATTAGTAGAGTCCTTTGTCTTTTTCTTCATCCTGGTTGCATTTTATATCATTCCTTTAAAAATGTAATATTCAGTGTTGTAAAAATCGGTATCGTTTCCCTATGATTGCAGTGTCTGTATGCATTAAATTCAGAAGTTCTGTTGTAACAATGTGTTACTATTATATCCTGAACATATCAAGTCTACCCATTTTCTATTTGGAATTTGCTAGTGTTAGTTTCCTGAGGAGAATGAGCATAAGGGGACAAAATTTGAATTTACATTGACCTCATTGCTTTTTACCTGCTTATATATGGGCTGTGCCTAGCCAGTAGTCATTTTCTTTGACTTTGTATTGCATTGTCATTCTATTACAAAAATGAAAGGTTCTGCCAGGATTTCAAAGTAGTATGTCTAGAATTAAACATACAACTCCTATCATTGTGTTCAAAGATCTGTTTATTTACTTTTCTATATGCTGTAACAACGTCACTATTTTTGTTTGACTTCAGAGGGGATTAGGTGCGTAAATACCTTTAAGTATGGTCCACATATAAGCAAATTATTTTAACAATATCAGTTACATTATTTGTGTTTATAAATCCATTTCTATTCTTTACTATTAAATTTGCCATTTCCGCTAAGTACAAACATGGAACACGGCATATTTCAATGTGACAATTACAGAAGGAATAACATATTGTTGCAGATATAGAAAGAGCTAGTACAAAACTGAAAAGGATTTTTGCTAGCTCTTATAATAAAAAAGGAAAAACAGAGGAAGAACAAATAGCTAGTGGTTATTATTCTGCTTTTCATTGTGACTGTTTCATATGGAGAAGTAGGTAAACATTTATGCCTCCCTACCTCTGAGCCTTCCTTCTTTCACTAGTACCTGAATGTAATTAATTTCTAAGCATTCAAGGGCATGCAAACTCCCTTCTTCAGCAGAGACAAATGTACTAGTAGCGTCACTCATCTATAGGGGTTTGATCTTAGGTACCTTGAGTAAAACTCCTGCTAGTACATATGCCTATACAGTTACACTACACTTCCTACTCTCATCAGATTTTTTTTTTCTTTTTGGGAGAGATTGCTTACAGAAATTAATCCCCCCCCCCCCCCCCCAACAACACCCTTAAGTAAATATATATTGTACTTCCTACTACGTAGAAATCCAGAACTCCTCATGTTTCATGCTTTCCCTGAATAAAATCAATACCTGGATAGGAAAGACTTTTAATCTATGTTGGCCCTGATTTGAATACTCTTGAATGTCACTGAAAACTATCTTAGAACGCATAATTCATGATTCTGCATATGCAATAGCAGGGCTATCCAACTTCAATACAGCCAGGAACCACATTGCATGGGCCATATGCTACGTGGGTATACCTCCCCCAGTAGCAGTGTGAGAGGTGGATGCAGGGGCTCGTGCACCACCAGTTGGACAGCTCTGTTCTACAGGATTTGATGGAGGATATAGAATAGTCTAGTCTATAAACTATTATATCTGAGATACAGGTCTCAGATCATGTAGTTTGAGATGAGGATTCTGTAAAGAAATAATTTCACCTCAAATTATCTCTTAATTTCTAATATTTATTGTATTTATAATATCTATTGGGTTATTCCTATTATACTGTTTAGGACTTCTCTATTGAAGTCCAGCTAAACTGTTATAATTTTTACATATATCTGGATTACCAGTTTATCAAATAGGGGAAAAACTAGTGCTCATAGTTGAAAATATTAGATTTATCCTGATTATTTTCTGTCAGTGCTATGAAATAAATGGGGTGGGGCCTAAAGTCTCGCTAAAATCCTTGGATTAAATTGTTTAGTGCTTCTACATGTCAATACATTAAGCAAGCATTTAGACTGATGTCCCAAAGACAAAAAAGTAGCACATACCTGAGGAGTAAACTGATTAACATGCAGTCTTTTAATTATGGCATTATAGATGGAGGCATTACTGATCCCTCCATTTAGGTCATTTAATTTAATACAAGTTCTTGTAATCTTATCAGAGGTTCTAGCATCTCAAGTATTTGCAAAATATTTTTGAAGTGCTATAGGGCAGATCCATGGGACCATTGATGTGCTATTTGTATTTATAGACTCTGTTAGGCCCTAAATTCCTTAATGGTGATAGATTATAGCATTTGATTGCATTTGTTTGAAGAGGAGAAGATGAGGCAAAGGAAATGATCAAGCAAGAAAATGTCATGGCCAAGAAGAGTTCAGAAAGCAGGAAAATGACAGTGTAAGAGAAGTTGGCTCCTGATCACTTCCAGTCATATAGTGGTTTCATACTAGGTAGATCTGGTTTAAGGCTTTTAAGATAGGTGATTAAAAATAGGCATTTCCACTTGACAACAATAAGCAAGACATATTAGACAGACTTCACATTAATATTAATGATGAAATAACCTATTAGACTCATTGTTATGTTTTGTAGCCTTATATAGCAAGCTTTTGAAGTCAAGCCAGGTAATCAAATACAAAAATCCAGGTTCACCTCATAAGCTTTGATCTTCAGTTTTGAATAAGTCTCCTTTGCTAAATGGCCTATTTGCAGATAAATCAAGCACTTATTTGAAACTTATTTTTAAGAAGACCTTTTTCCTAGAAGGCTGGCCACTTGTTAAAGGCTTTTAATACTTCATAGATGTAATTTCTTTCTATTTCAAATATTTAAAATGTTATTAATGAACATCTGATTATTTAGTTTGACATGCTTTACAAGTCATTGTATTGTCTTATCATTCATAACCCATTTATTTGTATTTCAATATTAAAATTTATTCTCTTGAGTAATTGGCAGTTTACCTGAATCTACATTGGTTCCCAGAACACCTATCTCATATTTTTTTTCTTTTACTGTTTATAATCCCCTAGTGGCCTTCACTTACCCCTTACTACCCACCCCATGCCTTGACACTGTCATTTAAATCAGGGCTTTTCAACCTTTTTTGTACCAGGACCCATTTGTAAATACCTATGGTCAGTCCTGACCCAATGCGCCCCCAACCCCAGACCCCAGCTTCCCAATTTGTGGGGCATGAGGGGCCTGAAACAGCCCCTTGCAGACTGGAACTCTGCCAGCCTGCAAGGGAAAAGCCATGGTTTTCATGTTGTTCTCCTTTAAAGGAGAATCCATTTTTAAAGTTTGTTCATGACCCTTTCATATATTCTTGTGACCCACTTTTGGGTCACGATGCATGGGCTGAGAAATGCTGATCTAAATCTTCAACTGAAACCTGGGGTTTACCCTTCCCTAGTCCCCGTCCTCCCCCCCCCCGCACTTTCAACTACAGCCTGGGGTTGCCCTTTCCCAGGACTCTTCCTCACTTCTATCTGTAACCTGTCTTTAGCCCTGGGTTTGCCTTTCCCTAATGCTCCACCCTTCACTTCCACGCAACTTCTTCCTTTCTGGGGTTCTTGTCTGCTGGCTTGTACCAGCCTGACAGTCTCTGACCACGTTGGGCTGTTCCTTCCCTTTCAGGGACTCCTTCACCAAGCCTGGCAAGGGCAGCTCTGCACCAGCTTCCAGGGAGCTCCTTCCCCCTTTGCTCTAATCCTGAATGCCCTCTCTAGCACAGGAACTAGGTTTATAGAGCCCTGGCTCCACCCTGTTCCAATCACATGGACACAGACAGAAGTGCAGCTCCCAGCTGTAACATAGAAAGTTTTCTGCAAAGCGTTCTGAGTTACATTACCCCAGAGCAAACAGAAGTTCACTGTTGGTTCCCGGGGGCAGGGGAATCTAGCTGTGAGCTGAGAGCCTGCAGCCAGGTTCCCATAGCAACAGACATGGCTCTCTCTCAGTACTGCTGTTCTCGAGGGAGCTCATTCTTGGGGCTCCCCAGCTGGTGCTGAAGGGTGCGGTGGGTGCATTGGAGTTTCCTCGCCCCTCCAATACACCCATTCAACCCTCCACGGGGAGCTGACCACCCCCCCCATACTGAACTCCCTCTACACCCTTTCCCCCCTCCCATTCTGAAAACAGCAACAGGCTGGGAGCTGTGCAGACACAAGTTACAAAAGATGCTACATTTCAAAACGCCTTTATCTGATACCTCATGCAATGAGGGGTCAGCTTTTCACCTGATCAGCCATTTTTAAGCTGTTTGCAGTTGTGCACCTGTGTTTGGTCACAGCTATAAACTGCTTTCTGTGGCCAGATCAGGCAAAAATAGTCACTTCATGACCCAAACCTTTAAGTCAGCCACTCCTTGTTCTTGTGGATGGCCTATATTTTATCTCTGGGATCTGGCTATCTGCTTTCTTCCAGGATCTACACTCTCTTGTCTTTGAGCTCCTCATCCTTGACTTGACTGACTCTCTCTGATTCCACAATTCCCACTCCTATGTATTTTGTGATTACTGCTACTTTCTACTGTTGATGCATCTGCTGCCATCATGTCTTTGTCTTGCTGCCATTCTTTTTGTGGCTGCACCTGAGGTTGGCCCGTCATAGCATTCATGGCTGCCTCCTATGCCCTCAAGGATTCTGTATCTGCAGATTATCCTCCCTGTACATGGAACCATGACCATTCACTCTTGCTTTTTCGGCAGTTTCACCCCATAGATATGGTTCTGATCAAGATTTCTTTTCTTCTTCTCTTTCAGGGCTTGCTTTTTTCATCTTGAACTGGAAATTTCTTTCCTCCTCTGATGAGGAAATTTATTTCCTCCCCCTCTGTTTTACAGAAGGGATGTTCACAGGCTATATGTAATATCTTACGCTGCTTGTTTGCTGGATTTTATCTCCACATTTATCTAGTCCAACTATGTTGTTCTGATGTGTTAGAAATTTGTTTGTTTTTTTTTTTAGTTTTTAATCTTGCTTATAGTTACTTCTGCCTTATTTGATTGGAACAAAGGCTGTATATTTGGCACAGTGATATTATAAAACTTCCAATTCTCATCTTGCTGGGGAGTGTGATAACACACAGTCTGGACTGGACTAACTGAAAAAATAGCATTAATGGAAATTATAAAATGATATGTTTTGGCATTCTGTGAACAATTTGAAAGCACATTATTTTCTGCAAAGAAAAACTAGTTAAGGTGTTAAATGTACTGATCTGGGAAAG